>NC_033634.1:2887300-2962510 GCF_001540865.1 Ananas comosus | reverse complement strand
TTTTTTTTTGGTTTCTTTTATTATTTTTTGTTGAGTTGTGATTCCATTTTAAATATTTTTTAATGTGTTTTTTATATTATTAAGTCTAATCAAATATAGTTATATTTTTTTTCTTCTTTACATTCATATTTATTTATTTAATTTGTAAATTTTTATTAAAATAATTTTTTTCGCTGCATCGCGCGGATCACTACACTAGTAGACAACAGTTAGGCAAAAACGTACTCCACTTATCGGAACTAGAGACTATTTTGGATCAATCGTCCAACCATTTTCAAAATTTTAATTTTACAATATAGTTTTCTTAATTTATTTAATTTAAATAAGTAAATGGTATTTTGATTTCAAATTTTGAAAGTGTTATTTATGCCTACTGATTAAGCTAATATACTTTATATAATTAGTTTAAATTTTTAAGTCAAAATCACTCAAATTAAATACATCAAAAGATTGGGTTGTAGAATTAAATTTTTGAAAAGTTTAGTAATTATTCAAAATAATCCAAGTTTGGGTCAATTATGCATATTTTTATCTAATAATGAAGCCGTTGCTTTTCGACATGATCTATACACGTACAAATTCATTTTAAATCTAAAGAAGCACATAATATTAATATTTTTTTTATGAGGTTAAATTATATTTACGTATCAGCTAAAATTTGTTCGAGAAGAGTCGGATTTATTGAATTTTTCTTTTTATAGCACATCAATATCCGTTTTCTATTAATAGCGTTACCACCATGATATGACCCTTTCACAAATTATTAATTTACTAATTAAATACAAGTAAATTTAACGAATTTTGCTTGTATAAATTCGCTTAATGGTTTTCATATTGAAACGAAATTTACACCTTGAAGTGAAATTTTCTCTGCACACGGTGCATCCATGGATTCATGCACCACCCAAGTATGACGATTCATTCGAACAACTAGATCAATCAACACCGTCCAAACAATAATCAATCCGCACCCTATTATTGCATTGGACGGTGATGATTGGTTCGGTGTTAGGTTGAACATATGCACGGGTTGTACGCACGGATATCTACAAGGGCGAGGCGGTTTGTTCGTGACGAAAAATTTTAGAATGCAAAGCTGTATATCAGTGACGCGACGTAACAAGCCAATCAAATATTTTTTTTATAAAAAATATATATTGCATCATAATTATAAAAAAATATTTTTATTATATTTTTGTTAAAAAAAAATATAATTAATTTATTATTGATAATGTGGTACAAATGTGACAGTACAGAATTTCTCGTTCGTTACTCACGCTTGGCGTGTCATCCAATGGAGGAATTCTACACTGTCACACTTGCACCACGTCATCAATAACAAGCCAATCACATTTCTTNTTCGACGTCAAATATAAAATTCATCGCGTTGCATGTAGATATTATCACGTTGCAAGAAAATTTTGTCACGTTAAAATAAAATTTCCTAAGATAAAAATTACACTCTTTAAATAAAAATCACACTCTTTAAAAGATCTTTATACTTTTTCTCCTCTTATTACACTTTTTCAGATGTAAAGAGTATCTATTAAGATGAAAGTTACACTTCTTAAGGGCGTGTTTGGTTGCCTGTAAGTGAAACAATAAAAGTGGTGTTTTGAAAAAGTGAGATTATTTCGATTGTTTGGATTATAAAAGTAAATATGTAAGTGACTTTTAAAAAGTGAACCCATGAAGTGGATTATAACTAAAATCCACTTTTTTGACTTCGGGAAAAAAAAAATCCGAAGTCGTTGAAAGTGGGCCGCCTACTCCACGTAACTTAGGAACCGCATTCAAAAATCTTCTTCCATACCATCTACAAAAAAAAAAAAAAAAAAAAAAAAAACACTACACATCTAAGATTTTTTTTTTTTTTTATTTTCTTATATAGAACCAAACAATAGAAATCATAAAAGCCATATTTTTTTTTCTTTTACTTTTTTGAAACAAAACACTTAAACTCAAAAGTGACTTTTATAAAAGTCACTTTTTGAATAGTGACTTTTTTCGCTTCGATCACTTACGGACAACTAAACATACTCTAAACGAAAGTTGTACTCTTTGAGAGATATTTACACTGTTTTTCGTCTTGTTGCACTCTTTATGATGTAAATTGCAGCCCTTTAAGAGATATTTATACTGTTTCGCTTCTTGTTGCACTATTTCTGCTCTTGTTGCACTATTTCTTATCTTGTTATACGGTTTCTTATCTTAAATTGCACCATTTAAAAGGAGAAACAGTGTAATAAGAGAAGAAATAGTTCAACAAGAGAAAAAATAGTATAACAAGAAAAGAAACAGTATAAATATCTCTTAAAGGGATGTATTTTACATATCAAAGAGTGCAAGAAAAGAAAAAACAGTATAAATATCTCTCAAAAAGTATAATTTTCGTTTAAAGAGTTTAACTTTTATCTTAATAGAGACAGTTTATATCTGAAAGAGTACAATAAGAAGAAAAATAGTGTAAATATCTTTCAAAGAGTGTAATTTTTTTCTTAAAGCTGTAGTTTATATCTTATGTAGTGCAACTTATATCCATAATAGTGCAACATTTTTTAACGGTGCAATTTCAACTTCATCTTTTTTTTTCTATAATTTTTTATCTTTATTTTTTTTTTCTTACTTCTTCTATAATTTTTTTTTGTCACCCCTCTCTGCCAACGATCATGGCGCCTGCGACGACGCCACTAAGGACCGTCCGCTCAGAGGTTGCAGCGCTACAGCGACCTTCACGGTATCGGCGTCGGCGTCAGCGAAGATGCGTCGTCGTCGGAGACGGTGGAGAAGAGTCGGAGAGGAAAAAAAAAAACAAGAGTCGCGGTGCGGCCTCGGCGGGGTCGGAGGCGAGGAGGGTGGGGGGTACGCGGACGAGGGCAAGGGCGAGGGCGAGAGCATGAGGGTGAGAGGCGAGGCGGGTTGTTTTCGTCGCTGCCTCTGCCTCCGCCTCCGCTGCTTTCTTCGGTGAGTAAAAAAAAAAATGAACGAGACAAAATAAGAGGAGAGAGAAAAAGGAGAGAGAGAAAGTAATTAGGGTATTTTGGTCAATTTATTGAAAATTCGGACCGAATCTGTAAAATCAAAAAAGACGGCCCAGTCTTGTAAAAGCTCAAAATTCACTATTTTGGATCAATCGTCCAACCATTTTCAAAATTTTAATTTTACAATATAGTTTTCTTAATTTATTTAATTTAAATAAGTAAATGGTATTTTGATTTCAAATTTTGAAAGTGTTATTTATGCCTACTGATTAAGCTAATATACTTTATATAATTAGCTTAAATTTTTAAGTCAAAATCACTCAAATTAAATACATCAAAAGATTGGGTTGTGGAATTAAATTTTTGAAAAGTTTAGTAATTATTCAAAATAATCCAAGTTTGGGTCAATTATGCATATTTTTATCTAATAATGAAGCCGTTGCTTTTCGACATGATCTATACACGTACAAATTCATTTTAAATCTAAAGAAGCACATAATATTAATATTTTTTTATGAGGTTAAATTATATTTACGTATCAGCTAAAATTTGTTCGAGAAGAGTCGGATTTATTGAATTTTTCTTTTTATAGCACATCAATATCCATTTTCTATTAATAGCGTTACCATCATGATATGACCCTTTCACAAATTATTAATTTACTAATTAAATATAAGTAAATTTAACGAATCTTGCTTGTATAAATTCTTCGCTTATTATGGTTTTCATCTTGAAACCAAATCTACACCTTCAAGTGAAATTTTCTCTGCACACGGTGTATCCTTGGATTCATGCACCACCCAAGTATGACGATTCATTCAAACAACTAGATCAATCGACACCGTCCAAACAATAATCAATCCGCATTCTATTATTGTATTGGACGGTGATGATTGGTTCGGTGCTAGGTTTAATATATGCACGGGTTGCACGCACGGATATCTACAAGGGCGAGCCGTTTGTTTGTGACAAAAAAAAATTCTAGAATGCAACCCGTATATTAGTAACATAGCGTAAGAAATTAATTAAATATTTTTTTAAAAAAATATATATTTCAATATGATTATAAAAAAATATTTTTATTATATTTTTATTTGAAAAAAAAAAATATAATTTGCTTGTTATTATTAATGATGATATGGTACAAGTGTGACAGTATAAATTTCTCCTTCGTGACCCGTGGCATGTCATCCAATGACCCAACGAGAAGACACCACGTTACTTGATGTGATGCTTTGATGACGTGGAAGATTCCAAATGATACGTGCCAGTTGTCGGAGAAACGGTTTAGAGGCAATGTATCTGAGAAGAAATCAAAAATTTCCTGAAAATTAAAAACTAATTTATTCAATATTTTTTTATATGATTGATCAAAATATATAGAAAAGTATTTTTATATTTTTTTGTATAGGGTTACAGAAAATATATTGTAATGTACGAAAATAAATATGAAAGTTTTTCATGGCGATATTTTTTTTTTTTTTTGAAAGAGATAGGTAGCACGCTACCCGTTTTGTTTATTTCATTTAGAAATAAACTTAACTGAAAATATGAATCAACTAGGATTCGAACTTGGTCTCGGGTACCAACCACCAAGCCTTTTGTTATTTGCTCTAGAGACGGTTGGTGTTTTTCATAGCGATGTTAATATAGACTTTTGGCCACCACGATTAATACCATATTAAACTTTAGTGATAGGTTGCTAGATATGTCTCGAATTCTAGAACCGTAATATTTTTTAACTCTATTCTGTTTTAATTATCCCATTAAAATAAGTTTTATATTATAGTTTTATATTATGCCTAATCTTCTTGAGATTTAGCCACTAGCCACTATTATAAATAATAATCTTTGGTGCGACAGATGAGAAGAAGTATGAGTGTATGGTGCGACAAATGAGAAGAAGTATAAGTATATATTTTGGATTGAAATTTTACAAAAGAGGCATAATTTATATATTATTTTAATTATAATGAAAATCTCTCCGTGGATGTAGACTAGTGGTGCATGCTTTACTTTAAAAACATCTTTTCGGTTTTATCATAACATAGGCGTCTAAATCTTGTTTTTCTTTTTTCTTTTTTTTTTTGTAAAGGGTGTGGTCTATGAGATATACGGATACACAAGGTGCAGGAAAAAATTTCCTCCGGAAGGCTTAGACATACATATCATGGCTGGTTCGAGGTCACAAAAGTTTGACAGGAGCTGAAAGTCGGCAACTATATAGCCTACTATGCCGACTACTTTGATAACTCGCTCGCCAAAAACAACTTGCTTTGCCGAGTACAATGGAGACCTCCTAGACTATGGAGAGTTTTAAAATAGGTGATCTTCCCATTAATGTGAATAATCAGTTTTTTTTAATTAATTAACAGCTCCCTCCATTCCCTCCCCATGCACCACAAAATACGTTGAATACACTACAGGTTGTATGCTAAAAATAAAATTTGAATTTGGATGGAGANTATATAAAACAAGATCAATATCTTTGATTTAAAATTTTAATGTCATATTATTACATTTTTGTAAGATTTTTATTTTCAGCCGTTGATTTTGAGCCCCTTCGTTCACTAGGCAAATGATATCGTAAAATCATAAAATTTATTTTCTAGGTACTTCAAATACTCTAGATCAAGTTTAACGGAGCCGATCGACGATTCGAAAGTCGCAACATCGAAAACGAGGTGGAAGCACGGAAGGCTCCATGCTTCCGATAGCATAGTAGCCTCACTCTATATATATATATATATATTTGATAAGGTTATAGAAAATATATCGTAATGTATGAAAATAAACATGAAAAATTTTCATAGCGATGTTAATATAGACTTTTGGCCACCACGATTAATACCATATTAAACTTTAGTAATAGGTTGCTAGATATGTCTCGAATTCTAAAACCGCAATATTTTCTAGCTCTATTCTGTTTTGATTATTCCATTAAGTTAAGTTTTATATTATAGTTTCATATTACATGCCTAATCTTATTGAGATTTAGCCACTAGCCACTATTATAAATATACTCTTTGGTGCGACAGATGAGAAGAAGTATGAGTGTATGGTGCGACGATAAGAAGAAGTATAAGTGTATATTTTGGATTAGGATTTTATAAGAGAGACATATTTTGTACATTATTTTAATTATAATGAAAATGAAATTTTCGCTATGTCTTCGTCTGTGGATGTAGGCCAGTGGTGTGTGCTTTATTTTTTCTCTCTTTTTTGGATCTCTTTTAATATTTTCGCATCCGACGAACTACATCTTTTCGCTTTTATCATAACATAGGTGTCTAAATCTTGTTTTTCTTTTTTCTTTTTTTTTTGTAAAGGGTGTGGTTTATGAGATATACGGATACACAAGGTGCAGGAAAAAAATTTCTCTGGAAGGCTTAGACATACATATCATGGTTGGTTCGAGGTCACAAAAGTTTGACAGGAGCTGAAAGTCGGCGACTATATAGCCTACTATGCCGACTACTTTGATAACTCGCTCGGGAAAAACAACTTGCTTTGCCGAGTACAATGGAGACCTCCTAAACTATGGAGAGTTTTAAAATAGGTGATTTTCCCATTAATGTGAATAATCATTATTTTTTTTTAAAATTAACAGCTCCCTCCATTCCCTCCCCATGCACCACAAAATATGTTGAATACACTACAGGTTGTATGCTAAAAATAAAATTTGAATTTGGATCGAGAATTCGAAAAACTCTAGTCCAAAAACACACAATTTTAATCCAAATTCACGCCAAAACTTAAACCCAAGAACCATTCAAACCACTAAATATGTATAAAAGCTTTTTTTGAGAACAAGCAAGCAAGATGAACTTATTTTGAGACCAAACTCATTCCAAAACCTACATTCACCAAAAAAAAGAAGAAAAAACATGGTAAAATTTTAGTGGGAGGTTCCCCCGAATATTTGACTTATAGAGACAAAAAACCGAGACGTGACAGCAGATTGAAGATCCTTCAGTTTTTATCTGAACAAGCCCTAATTCTTATCACTCCTTATCTCCGGCCAGTCATCGTCGTCACCGTACGGCGAATCGTCCTGCCGCGGCATGTGGCACCGCCGCCCCATCACGATCCTCCTCTCCCACAGCTCCTCCTCGGCTTTCGCCGCCGCTCTCGCGAAACCAATCCTTCCTCCAACGGCCTTCCTCATCCGGACATTCACTCTCCCCGCCTTCGACGGCACCTGCGCAGCCGCCACCTCGAGGACCCTCCGCTTGAAGCTCAGCCACAGCAGCATCGAGACGACGTGCTGCGGGTACCCGACGTTGCGCGCCGTCTTCGCGATGAACGAGGCGAGAGGGCTGCCAGCCGCACTCGACCCCTTGATCAGCTTCAAAGAAGGAGGAGGAGGAGGAGGAGGAGAGTAGCAGTGCTTGTCAGCAGATTGATGAGAAATGAGATCGAATCCGGGCACCGCAGCGACGGCATTTGCGTCTTCGCGGATGAGGCCACCGTCCTCGTCGATCTTGAACGTGATGTCGGTGCAGCAGCCGCTTGACGGGCGGAAGCTCAACCTCGCGTCGTCGTAGCAGGAAGCAAACTCCAACTCCGCCTCCGCCGACCGCTCGACCGACTTGAGAATAATCTTGTTTTCTTCTTCTTCTTCGTCGCAGGTATCGTCGAAAGCGACCCACGAAGTCCCCTCATCATCATCTTCTTCACCTTTGCCTTCTCCACGGTCGCTTACCTTCTCCGCGACGCCACCAACGTTGCTCTCCAATGGAGGAGGGTCACTAGGATTTACTATTGCGTTCGCGGCGAGATCTCCGGACCTGACTATGCGAAAAAACGGCCATCGTTGCTTGAACATGAGCTTCGTCTTCGTCGTCAATGTCATCTTCTTCT
This sequence comes from Ananas comosus, assembly GCF_001540865.1. NCBI lineage: Eukaryota > Viridiplantae > Streptophyta > Magnoliopsida > Poales > Bromeliaceae > Ananas > Ananas comosus. Next base: position 2,954,666 of record NC_033634.1, on the reverse strand, counting down.
TCTTTTTGGTTTCTTGCTTGATGTTGAAGGTGGTGAACTTGCAGAGAGGGTTGGGGGTGGAGATGTTTCCTGCGTTTCCCATACTCTCTCTCACTCTCTCCATATTATTTCCTTTTATGTGGAAATGAGAGAGTTGAGGAGTTTAGGAATGTGGGATTTGATATAATATATATATTTTAGAAAAAAGTTAGTTTATAATTATTATTTGATTAGGGGTGAGGGGAGTTTGTTATGATATGTGAAATTTGGTGCTAAAATTGTGGGAGATATTTTGTTACCATAAAGTTGAATTCGGTTGAGCATTTTCGCGCTCACTCTCGATTTCTATCCTCTTCTGTTTCTCTTCCCCTAGAATATAGGATTGCTGAGAAATGGATATGGATTAATTGCATTAGGAGAAGCAAACGGGACGGATCCGAGTGCGGAGGTCTCTGTCTCCCGCTTCGTTTTTTTGACAGATCAAAATTGGTTTACTTTTATCATACTTTTCATTTTTGTTTTTACCACTCCATTCAAGACGGATTTGTGCTGATTAGCTTGAAAGTAGGTTTTGACAAATCAGAGCGAATCAACGGAAGAAAGAGATTCCTCGCCTCCTGCTCTATTTTCTTGGTATATCGAGATGGATTTGAGACGAATTATTATTATTATTATTTCATATTTTTGGCTTCAATTTAGTGCCCCATGGGACCGATCTGGACAGTACCTCCGTCAACGCGGATCTATTTGCATCCCTAAATACGCCACTGGCCCTGTACATCCTTTTTTCGAATTTTCACCTAGATTCTAATTTTTATTTTACTTTGCCGTATTAGCACCATTGCATGAGGGTTAGAAACACTTTTGAGGAAACAAACTTATTAAAGCACAAAATAATTTTTTTTTCCATTTACTCTGCTAATTTTGTTTTGAGTAATTGATTGAAATAAATTGACCAAAATTTATTTTGATTTGCTAAATAAATACAATAGGTTATAATGTTGTTAAATGAAGTGTAATGTAAGATTTTATGCGAATAATTCCACTCTTTTTATCGAATATTGACCCGCTCTAACTCATGGATGAATCCAAGTTGATTTAGCAACACGGGTCACATGTGGAACAGCTACAAAAGTGCGGGATCTTCACGTGCATTGATGATGACTAAGGCTAGTTTGATTTCACCTAGAACTATTAAAAATTATTTTTTTAAAAAATTGGTTAATTAAAAAAAGTTTTACATTAAATAATGTTTGACTTGTCCTTTTTTCTTTTTTCTTTTTTTTTGAGAAACTTCCCATTTGGATGGCAAGAAATAGAGATGGAGATTATTTTTTGGTTGCATAAAAAAATCATATAATTTCTCTTGTACTCTATTTTTTTATAATATTATAAGATCTAGGCCGGAATACTATCAATTGCACTAAGTTATTGGTGCTATTAGGTTTTCGGTTTTTGGATGAAAAAATATACGGATAGGATGATGTGGGCCCTCTAGAGCTGAGTGAGCTATTGGTTTAATAGTATAATCTAATAAATAAAAATAGTCAAAAGGTTAAATTTAATGACGAAAAACTTGATAGCACCAAACGCTTGGTACTATCGATAATATCCTAGCCAGACCCATATTATAATAATTCTTATTAATATGTAAAAATATAATCTTTTTTTTTGGCACGGACGTAATGTACCGTGATTTCATGTGGCTTAAGTTTTCGTTTTCTATTTTATCCGAAAAATACTTTTATGGCTTAACAACAAATGAATCAAAAACTCTTTTTCCCAACTGAAAATTCATTCTTTTAGTAGTGTCTATAGCAATCCAAACACCTACTTTTGCAAGATACATCCTATGCATATTCCTTCAACAAATTTTCTCAAACAACAACCCAAAACACTAACTTAAAAAACAAAAAAAAAAGAACAAAATGATCTGCATCTTAATTTATTTCTCTTCATATATAAAAGGCTCAAAGCTGCAGCAGTTATCTAGTCTAGAACTAGTTGGTGGGTGCAAACTTTTAGAAAAAGCACTTCCAAACTAAGGAAAAAACCAAAAAGAAAAGGAAAAACTTTTTTAGAGAAAAAGTTTGTACAAATTTTGCTAAGCCTAAGAAGTCAGCTAAGTGGGTTATCTTTTCCCACCTATTCTCATCTTCCCCACTCTCTCCCCTTTTGCCACCAGCAGGGGGCAAGCCACCAAACCTAAAATCCCACTATTGCCCATGCCAAATTACCAAAATACCCTCACAATCATAGGAAAAAGAAAAAAGAATTTGTGAAATAGCTTAAAATTTTAAGGTTATATTAGGCCTATAAATTTATCATGCATATATACTGCTTTGAATTAGGGAGTGCTTGGTTCTCTGAAAAAAAGAAAAAAAAAAGAAAAATAATTTTTTGGCTTGAAAAGCTAAGGGGGTGTTTGGTTCGTCCGAAAAGCGTGAAAAAAAGTTCTTGAGAAAAAGCTAGCATTTTTGAAAATTTATTTTTCAAATTTTATGGCAAATTAATATTTTCGTTTTCGGATCTTTTTTTTTTAAAGGAACACAAAAATGCTAGTCTTCAATAAAAAAAATGGAAAGAAAATTTTCAAAAAAGTTAGTTTTCGTTGGAGCTGAACGGACAAAAAATTGAAAAAAAAAGATTTTTCATGAAATTTTGTTTTTCCTATACTTTTCCGAGGAACCAAACAGTTTCTACTCGTAAATAAAGTGATTTTTTTGAGCAAAAACAGTCAAATTTTATGAACTTTTATTTTCTAAATTTTTTATTCGAAAATAAAAATTATTAAAATAATATTTTTCTTTAATTTTTTTTTTTTGAGAAATAGGTAGCATGCTACCCGTTTCGTTTACTTCATTTAGAAATAAACTTAATTATAAATATGAATCGACTAGAATTCGAACTTGAGATCTCGAGTACCAACTATCAATACTTTTGCCACTTGCGTCAGGGACGGTCGGTTTATTAAAAACTTTTTCTAAAAAATTAATGTTTTATAGTTTTCGATAAACCAAACACCACTTTAGCACCGCGGGATAGTTTGGTCATTTTGGCACAAGTGAAAGGAGAGAGAGAGAGAGAGAGAGAGAGAGAGTTGATAGGTATGGGTTGGTATCCACTTCTTGCATGCATTTGCATGCAAGTATAAAATCCAAAACCATTTCCTCTTCATCACACTCTCTGATCTCTTCTCTCATGCCATAGTTAACTCCTTCAATGGCTTTCTTAAAATACTGGTGCTTCATCATAGCTCTCTTCTGCATGTGCCCATCCTGGTGCAAGTCAGGTGTGTTGCTGCTGTAAACCTTCTCAACATTGTTATCTCAATTAGATTAATTGCTTTATTTAATTATATCACTTCATCAAAGAGAAGCTACAAATAGTTTAAAAGTTTGTGTAGTGAAAGGCCTTTAGCACAATTATAGATCTTTTTAACTAAATACATAGACTTTTTAGCTGTTTTAATAAGCGTACGTACCGTCAAGTCCCGAATTTTAGTTTTTATTTGTAATTTTTAATTACGTAAGAGTCGCATGATGCAAAAAGCTTTAATCTAGTGATATCCCAGCGTTTACAAAAAGAGGTGCGTTTGAGTCATTTAGCTTCTATGTGAGATGATTATTAAGAAAAATTTAGAAAATTTTGGACTATGCAGGAGATTAAAATAGTTAAAAAGTTCATATAGTTTAAACTTTTATCTTAAATTTTTGAGTGGTAATTGCAGATAGAGAGAATGTTCAGAGAGAGGTTCTTTGTAAAAGGTTTTGTTTGAAGAGATTAATTGTTCAAAAGTAGGTAAAAATTAAAGAAAATGTTGAAGTTAGAAGTAGAAACTTTGAATCTGAGCTTGTCTTTCGGATCTTGAACCTAATTGCTGCTTGATGCTCTACTCGAAAGCTTTCTTTTGTTAGCAAAAAAATTTAAAAAAAAAACTATTACTTGCTCAAGTGAATTGAGAAGTTGTCCAAAAGCAACATTAAACAATCATTTAGGTTCTATGATTTGATTTAAAGCATCATCAATAAACACACAATTAATATTTTGTTTTCTTCATTATCTAATGATTTATCAACTCATGCAGATGGAGATGCAGTTGACATTGTTACAAAAGCATTAGCATGCTTCGACGAACGTTCGGTGAGTGTTTTATATGAAAATTTTATGCTGTTCAAAATTACTACGCAGATATCCACGTAGAAAAAATGTAGAGATGATAAACTTAACCACTTAAGCATGAATGCTTACTTATCTATGAAGTTTAATTTCTTAGGGAGGCCACATACCAATTTACAACATTGTTCTTGTATTGTCCTTCTTCATGAACATAAAAGTAGTGATAACTTATAGTTACATATATATATAGAACACCACTAAACAGCAAAAGTTTCTAACTTTAAATCATAAAAACACCAAAAAAAAAAAAAACCATTATTTCTTAAATGATCCAAATAATGTTTAGTTACATGTCCAATTAATTTCTATAAGTTGCTATAATACTTTGTTGCATGTGTATATGTACAAGGTTTACAGTAGTTGCCAAGAGTCCTACAGGCTAAATGCCGAAGGAAGCATCAATGTTCCGCCAGTGGCAATCGATGAGTACTGCAACGGGCCATGCCTGATCGAGACGAAGCTCGTACTAGAATGCGTCGACAACATTTTGTACAACTTCAAGTTCTACAATGGCGCATCGATCCACGACGCGCGTTTCGCCCTTTACAGGGGGTGCGGACACACCGATAAAAGAGGTGATCAAACCACCCCTTGGTGAATTTCCTCCAAAATGAAAAAGGAAAAAAAGAACTAAGATCTAATTACATTGAAATAATCTAATATATGCACACCCATACACCTAGCTAATTGTCTAAATATCCTTCTTTTTGTGTGTGTGTGTGTAAGCTGTGGGTTTTGAAACTGGAACTGGAAAACAAGAGAAATTGTTATACCAATTTGAAATTTTAAGAGCTTTGTCAAAGTGGGGGGGAAAACTTTATTGAAAAAAATTCAGGGGAAACCAATTAAACTCAATTAATAAATGTTCAAGCACCAAAATCATTAGATCAACTTTAATGCTTATTCACAAACTTTATATATGTTCTCCCATGTTTTCACAGGAGTAACCACATTTATAAATATATAACTTGAGAAAAGATAATTTTATAAGCAAGTAAAATAAAAATGAAATTATTGGAACAAACCATATATCTATATCTATATCTATATAATCAAGAGAATTATAGTGTGACTAATTTAATTTCCTTTTTGTATTTTTTATTTAGGGGATTTTAATGTATTGGACCATTTGGGAGAAGAAGATTATTATGATGATTACTTTGGCAATGGGAATAAGTTGGCTAACCCCATCCACCTTCTGATATTCCTGAGTTGTGCTTTGCTTCTATGGGGCTATTGATACATTAATGTCACTATGATCTTGACATTATACTATTGTACTTAAAAAGAAAAAGAAAAAGAAAAAACAAAAACAAAACCCTATTATATGATCTTACTTTTGAGGAGAAAATATGGATGGTGTAGGTGCACTTAATTAGTAGTTGATAAGTTGTACCCACTGTACTTTCTAATTGAATCTGATTAAGCATAAAGTGTTTTATATATGCATTTATGTCCGTGTTTGAATGTGAGAACAAGTTATCTGATAATTTATGTATATATTTCACTGACGACTGTAAGCGGACCTATAAATCAAATTTTGAGAAAATATTTTTAAAGGTCATATTATATATTGTGTACGTACGCCTTTTCATACTCTACATTAGCCAAATACTGTATGCTGATTGAGTGCGGCAATTAATGATTATACGAAAAAAAAAATCTCAGATTTATTTTTTCAAATTTCATAATTTTCATCTAACAACCTGTAGATTGTTCTTTCAAGTATAGAATACTCTATTAAATAAAAAAACATTTTGAAGCTCTAGAAAAGCATCCAAATGTTCTTTTGTAAATGTAAACACTTTTTAAAATAATACAATAAAAATACTCAAATAAAGCCGTAATGTAGTATAGTGGTTTTATAGAAAGATAAGGTTTATAAGCTGCTTCTAATCTCCGACATCTAAAATTAGAAAACTGATTCTAAGAACCAGAATCAGATTTTGAAAATAAGATCGTCGAAAGCTAGATAGAAGAAAAAGCACTTTTAGCTCTAAAATTGCTTTTCAAAAATCTAAGCAAAATAACCCCTATCAATAGAAGGCCTGCGTATATATAGGATTGGGAAAACTTCAAATATCACCCCTGTAATTTCACACTTTCTCACTCTAGTACCCTATAGTTTAAAGTATATCAATTTAATACCATGTGGTTTTATTTTTATCTTTTTATTATCGATTCCACTAATTTTTTTCGTTAAATTAGTGACAAAGTTAAAACTAAATGGTACTAAAGTAAATATTTTATATATAATTTAACGAATTATTAATGAAAGTTGACAAAAAGATAAAAATGAAACCACATGACACTACTTTGATACACTTTAAATCACAGGGCACTAAAGTGAGACAGTGCGAAACCACAGGGGTGGTATTTGAAGTTTACCGTATAGGATATGGGTTTTGGGTCAAATATTGGCCCTATTCGTAATAAATTTCAGGCCCATTAGCCCAGTTTAATGGCCCAAACCCGACCCAACTAGCCCACAGTCGAAGCCCATAAAAAAAAAAATTGGCGCTAAAACCCTCGCATTTTCCGATCAAATCCCCAAAACCCCCAATTTCCCAAATTTCCCCCATCTCTCTCACTCTCTCTCTCTCTCTGACGATCCCCTCACCCCCACCTCCGCAGCGCGAAATCGATCAGGTCGCCTCTTCCTTCTCTATGAATCATCTCCAATTCTAGGGTTTTTTTGTTTTTTTGATTGTGCGATCGATATACTGGTGATTTTGTTACGTTCCTGTAGCTAATAGTTTAGGATCATCACCATCATCATCTAAATCTTAATTCATGAGCTCGTATTGTTCAATTAGGTTCTCCCTCTACCTTTTTGGTAAAAAAGATCGATTGATTTGAATAGGGGAGAAAAAGATTGGCATTTTTGTTTTTTTCCTCCCTTGTTGTTGTTATGCTCATTGTTTTAGTTTTATGCTCCTTGTAGTAGAATACGAGCTTTGGAACATATGGAAATAAGTTTTATCGTATCAAAATACACCATTATGTGGCTGTGTTATCTTTCAGGTTCACAAAGTTTTTAGCTTTTTATGCGAGCCTACGGTTTGCTAAATTTGAGAATCGTAATAAGGGTGTGTGTGTGATCGTTGAGTTAAACTTTGTTTTCTCTGTGCAAAAGTAATTTGTAGAATGAGAGTAGGGGAGGAGAGATTTATGAGGTTCACATTTGGAAGTAATGTTGAGATATGAAGGGCATAGTTTTTAGCCATCGATTCGACCGACCAAGTTTGCTATACAAACAATAATACAGTGATGTTGTGAGATAACCGACCGTCCCGAGAGCAAGTGGCAAAGGGCTTGGTGGTTGGTACCCGAGACCCAAGTTCGAATCCTAGTTGATTCACATTTCTAGCTAAGTTTATTTCTAAATGAAATAAACGAAGCGGGTAGCGTGCTACCTATCTCTCTCAAAAAAAAAAAAAAAAAAATGATGTTGTGAGATATGAAAACATAGCATTTAGCGTTCGGATCGACCGAGCAAGTTTTGCTTTACAAAAAAGAAAATGATTTGGGTTGACCACTGACCCTTTGGATAATGGTTGTGTGTGGATATGAGTTCATTATGTGTATTATTTTCTACCCCTTTAATGAACAACGCAGGGACTCCACCTCTGTTTTGCAGTAAAAAAGACAGAGAAAAAGGAATTTTGGAAGCCCTTTTTTTTTAAAAAAAAAACTTTGCGTGAGTTAGAACATGAGTTAAAGCTCTAAATTCATATATTTGTTTTCTTTTCTAAGTCGCATGTTTTGCAGAGAATGGATACCTCAACCCCAGCGGTATTTGTTAATGCGGATGTTCTAAAGATGTACTCGGGGCGGAGGGTTAGGTCCGTGGTCCAAGTAATGAGAAGTGAAGGTGGAACCATCACAGGCCAATCCACTGATGGGCACCAGTTGACTATAAAGGGTGCTCAGTCTGTCCCTCTGTCCCACTTCATTGAGGTTATTGGTATTGCCGATGGCAATCAGTCCATCCGTGCTGAAATATGCACTGATTTCGGTGAAAATTTTGGTAATTTTTGTTATAACTGCTGCGTATTTATTTGCTTACTATTTCCTTAGACCTCTCTTATACTGCTCTGATGTTTATTGATTTTGCAAAACCTTGCTAGATTTGTCGCCTTTTGGTTTAGCGTCCTTCTGTGATGATAGGTTGAGGCACCTTACGAAATATTTCTCTTATATAATGAAAAACAATGAAAAATAAAAAGAAATAGCTTAATTTTTACTATATCTTTTGACCTATTTCGTGATTAAATTCTGACAATTTACAGACGGATACTATATCTTACATTCATTTAGATTTTTGTGGTGGTTACTACTATTCGGCAATTTCATGGAATGTAACGCTCTAGTGTTCAACCAAAAGAAACAAAAAAAGAGTTAATGAACGAAAGAGGATGGATTCTAGCTATTTTCTTGCATTTTCTTAGTATTTGGAGTTAAAAATAGCATTTTTATTAGATAGTCCACTCTTTGCTGCATTCTTTAGCTTGTTGCAGATTAAACGGTCGCATTCCTTTAGCATTCTGATGCTGTTTCTGATGGTTTTTGATCTGTCACAGATACGCAGGCATACAACGGACTCTGCCAACTTGCAAATGGTAAGTACAAGAACCTGTTTCTGTAGTGAACTGTTTAGCTTCTGATCTAAGAAGAGTCAATGTTGTGACCTTCAACAAATGTAGACTTAGAACTTGTTTGTGTTAGTGAACTGATTAGCTTTTGATCTGAGAAGAGATTTGAGTCGCGCACGTTTGATGTTGCGAGCTTGGACAAAACACAGATCTTGTGTTTCTGATGACTTCTACTTTCCTCTTTTCTTGTCTCTTGAAATGTTTGGCTTAAAAGTGTTCTACTCGCAGGTGTGAACGTTTTTACATTTGAAATTGATCTTGTTTGGGATATGCCGACTCTTTTTCACGGCTAGTTTGAGATTGCTTAGCCAAAAGCAGAAGCACCTGCTTTTATATTTTGAAATACCTTCAAAATTTGAAAGCATATTTAAATTGTTTGACCTTTTTGAAGTCTAAAATAAGTACTCTTAGACATTACAATTGCAAACTAGACCTAAGTGGTTTGATATTGCAGTTCCATCACAGAGGTTTTTGAATTGAGATTTATTTTATATTTGCGTATATTTTATAATATTTAGAAAGTTTATACACATTTACTCGCGGTGAAAGAAAATAAATTATCATTAGCTTGGGGGTTCTCTAGCAAAAATTTTGAAATGCCAAATAGCATTAAAATGCAGTATAGAGCTAATAATATGCTGTTAGAATAGCTAAGTCCTCTAGGTATCTTAAAAAAATGAAAAAAGACCCTACTCAATCAAAAACTTCATTTTGCATGGATTTTTTTCTTCTAAAAAAAGCAAAATTTTGTATTTTACATGGGCCATTTTGAAACCAATAAAGATGATGCAAAATTACAAATTACTCTCAGCCAATTGCCCAATGCGCATTTCCTCTACCTAACCCACATTACAAATGAAAAAAAAGAAAATGAAACAAAAAAAGATTACTCCTAATTTTTTCAATCTGAAGGTTGAAGAAGCCCATTGTTGCCCACAAGCTCTCTCATCTTCTCAGAAGCAGCTTTTAGAGTCTCCATGCTTTTGCAAAAAGCAAACCTAACAAACCTGCTCTGATAGCTGGGGCCATCAGGGTCTCCATGGAAGAATCCACGGCCCGGCACCGCCGCCACTCCCGCTTTCTCGATCAAATTCTTCACAAAATCGATCTGCATTGCTCGATAGATAGATTGCGGTCAAATTCGTCTCTAATTTTGCAAACTAGTCTCATAACCTTATCAGCTTCTCCATCAATGTAACAGATTTTCATGTTTGGAGTACAACGAAACAATTATATAAGATCGGGGAGTCGAATGAGTAAACGAAAGATCAATAACTATAGTGAAACTTCTGCAAAGAAAAACCTTGAACAATTTAAGAAGGCACTTACATCGGAAAGATGCCAGTTTTCCGGTAGCTCCGCGAACACAAACACCGAGCCCTGCGGCTTGAAGTGAATCTGGAATCCGATTTTGCTTAACATCTCAACAACACAATCTCTCCTTTCCTCATACTCCTTGTTATGGGGGGAAGAAAAAAAAGAACAGAAAATGTATAAATTTGCTACTTCATAGTCGCTCTGCGACGATAACTGGTCTTATCAAATGCATTCGATGCATAAAATGATCACGTAAACAAAGAAAAACACCCTTGGTTTTGTATTAGAAGAAGATCAGAAAGAACAGCAGTTTTGCATTTCCAAGGTGAAATTCAGATTCTCACAGAGACTCACTGCTTTTAAAGATTTGAAGTAATCTGGGGGGGTTCTCAAGGCAGTTAAAGCGGCTTCCTGGAAAGGTGCAGGAGCGGAATCTGTGATTTTGATGTGAATATTTCTTATCGCAGATGCGATAGAAGCCGGAGCGCAAGCCCAACCGATTCTCCAACCTGTTTAAATTTTTCATCAAACACAAGTATTAACATTACTAAACGAAGTTCACAAGTATATAAGCCTATCTATTTGTAGGATTAAAGCAATCAAAATAAACTTGAATTGATCAGAGAAAGAGAGAGGGATCACACCTGTTACACTAAAAGTTTTCGACAGAGATGATGTGATGATGGTCCTTTCTTGCATCCCTGGAAAGGAGGCCAAAGATGTATGCCTTTGCATGTCGAAAGTGATATACTCATATACCTAAAAGAAAGAACGAAAGAAACTAAAAGTCGAACAGATATATATCACGAAGATAAACATAATTCCGTAAAACTTTTAGCGGCTTTGATCTTTTTTTCTCATTTCCAACTCTAGTTTGTTCTCACATTGAACATTTGAATCGCTTCATGCGGGCCAATATGTTTCGCCAACTTGAGACTTATCAAACTCATTAAACAAATTATGAATTCTCATTCTCACGCCCTAAGCGTAGAGGCTTGTCACTCCAAATTATTTAGCGTAAACCAAATAAAATCAGCCGAAGAAATTGTACTCACTTCATCTGTGATAGCAATGCAGTCCTTATTGCAGCAGGCTTCAGCAATGACTTTAAGCTCTTCCATGCTGAAAACTTTCCCGGTTGGATTATGTGGGCTGTTGCAAGTGCCACAATTAATCTTTTTCGCAACCTAAATTGTTGCAGCAAGGAACAGCTACATCCCTATTGGATAATGCGCAAATAAGTTAAACCAAAGAGGTTTTGCTAACTCCATTCCATAGAGAGCATTAAATTCCATCCCCATGAATCGCGAAAAGAAGAACAAAATGCGTAGTTTGCCAGCTTTTGCTGATGCAGGTTTGATAATGTGCTGACCTGTTAACAACCACAGCTTTCGTCCGACTCGTAAACGATTTCATGAATCTATCTACATTTAGAGTCCAGTGAGGAGGATCTAATTCCACATAGACCTAACACATTCAATAACAGTTCAGTAGGAAAAAAAAGAAAACGAAAAAAACATTAGGACTGCATATAACTAAGCTGAAATAATAACAACTCAGATCCATGATTGCCTAGATGGGAATAACAAAGTTCTTTTTTTTTTTTTATCGATAATCTGAACTCACTGGAACTCCTCCAGCTAAGGCGATGCACGCTTCGTACGTCTCGTAAGCAGGATCGAACAGTAAAACTTCATCGCCTCGATCGATGACTGTTACAATACGCTGCGAAACATTAACAACTCGCCTCGTGGGAATCTAATCAATCTGAGAAATCTCCCCAGAGCATGAACAAACTTCCACACCTGCAAATATCGATGCTGCAAATGCCTCTGTTTGGCCACAGCATATCACGAAATCCGTAACAGGATTTAGGTCGAGACCGTGGTTTCGTTTCATCGATTCCGCCAGGAGATCACAAATCCCCTGCACATGCCTTGAAGCAGAAGATGTAACTTCAAATGCCAGATATTAGAAGAAATACTAAGTAGGATCAAATTTGCCAGCATAGTTTCCAACTCCATGTTATAAATTTTTTTTGTAGTACCAACACTTCCGACTGCATATAACCAAACGAGATAGATGTAGCTGTAATTGCTGCAAATCCAACTACATGTATCTTCTAATTACATGCATCATTTTTACAACTATATACTACGAAATGACCACTTGCATTAAGATTGTTGAAACTACTTTTCTTTGGAAACTTAAGTTGCCGGAGAACGACACGAGGAGTCAAAGCTTCTGTTCCGATATTACATAACACAAATAATTACTCTCAATGCTTAAATTGCGTGCGAACGGCATTAAGAACCTAGTAAGATTTGAACTCAGAATCTCTGTACAATTTAACACAACCGATTGCTCTAAAAGCTTAATCTTAGGACATGTTTGGTTCATGACCGGAATGCGGATGGAAAATAGAATTGAATTGCATTAGAATGAAAAATAGAACGGCAAATCATTCAAAAATATTTAGTTAATTATTGAAAGGAAAATTGGAAAGAACAATTAGGTCGCATAGAATTTTGCGAGAGGGGTTTTGGTTAAGGGAGATGCGAGTGATCCAGGAGAGGAGGGAGATGTGTTTGTGAGAGAGGATTGTAAGTAGTTTACTATGGAATGGATCAATCTAGGATTTTTGATACGATCGAAATAGAAAGAAATTAAATAAAAAGCTGTATGCAGGACTAAAATTCAGGAGCTCGTTATGTGGAATAATAATACGTGTACTGGTTGAGGTCGGCGAGGACGGCGGCGGCGGCGGCGCGCTTGAGGAGGGGAGGGGCGGGGAAGTCGGGGAAGCCCTCGGCGAGGTTGATGGCGCCGCGGCGCTGCGCCAGCAGGGACAGCTCCTGGATCGGCGACGCCCGCACCGCCCGCGACGCCCGCGACAGCTTCCCGCCCTCCATTTACTCCCAATTCAGTCTGCCCCTGCCCCTGCCCCTGCTGCGCAGCCGGCAGCACTCTCGGTCTGTGCACGTCCCCCAGCAGCCGGGCAGACTGGCAGCGCCACGGGCTACCTTATCTCTTACCGCTACAAATGCTCAATTCAAAATATTCGTACCGGTTACTTTTTAAATTACACTTTTTAGCCCTCAAACTGTAATAAAAGTTTGGCCAATTTGCATAAAAAATCCACTTATTTTGGGCTTTTACAAAATCGGACCATCTTTTTCGTTTTTGCAGATTCAGTCCACTTTTTCAGCAAACTGACCAAAATACCCTTTTTACTTTTTCTCTTTCCTCTTTCTCTCTCCTCTTCGTTTCTCTCGTTCTTTTTTTTTCTCGCCGGCAGAGCGGAGATGGAAACGGTCCGTCTCGCCTCTCACCCTCATTCTCTAGCCCTTGCCCTCGCCCTCGCCCTTGCCCTCGTCCATGCACCCCCAACCTTCCTCGCCTCCNAAAGGCGAGGGCGAGAGTATGAGGGTGAGAGGCGAGACGGACCGTTTCTGCCTCCGCTCCGCCTCCGCTCTACCGGCGAGAAAAAAAAAAGAACGAGAGTAACGAAGAAGAGAGAGAAAGAGGAAAGAGAAAAAGTAATAAGGGTATTTTGGTCAGTTTGCTGAAAAAGCGGACCGAATCTGTAAAAATGAAAAAGGTGGCCCGATTTTGCAAAAACCCAAAATAAGTAGATTTTTTATGCAAATTGGCCTAAAAGTTTCTAGACACCTTTCGTCCTCAATTTTAAATTTATTATAAACAGAGTTAAATGTTTACATGTCCCTATAAACATAATAAATTATAAATATATCTCTACAAAATTCAACTTTTATGTGTTGTTCCTATCAAAATTTTAATATTTTCAAATATGTTCCTATAGTTTATTAGAGAACTATTTATATTTTAACAGCAAATAAGTAAAATATCAATTTTGCCATTACAAATATGTCCCTCCAAAAATCACAACAGCATACATAAGAGAGGTAAAAATATCAAGCTATCGCATAAGCTAACCATGGTTGAATATTTAATCTATAGTTAATTAAATTTTTTTAACGAATTCTAACAATAGAGACATATTTAAAAATACTAGAACTTTTGAAAGGATAACATATGATAATTGAATTTTGTAGAAATATATTTATAATTCACATATTTTCAGGGACTTGTATGCAATTAACCGTTATAAATAATACATATCCAACCTTATAAAATTTTAATTTTAGTACTTAATTTTTTAATTTATTTGATTTAAATTATTTGATGGCTCTTTTAACATAAAATTTAAATTAGTTATTTTAGTTTAATGAATTTATAGTTACATGAATGGTATAAAATATACTAATTAAGCTTGTAAAGATGAATTTCGCATTTAAATTTAAAAGTTAAAAAGTCATTACTGGCTCAAATTAAATTAATTAAAAGGTTGGATAGCGAAATTAAAATTTATAAAGATTGGATAGTCAAATCAAAATGGATAATAAGTTGAGATAAGTTATATATTTTTTTATCTTTTTTGTTCGAAATTTTTACATTATTACAATCAAGTCCTACAATTTAATTTAGTTGACTAAATATGGATAAGTTACAGTAATACGACATTATGAAAAAGAAAAGCAACTTCTCTATATGAGTTTAAATCCGAGATTTGATACATGCATTCTGAAATTAACTTAGGTAAAGTATGTGTCGAGATTTAAGTTAATAACTTATTTTAATAAACTTAGGTAAATTGCAAAAAATATTCTAACTAAACTCGTGAATAAAATGACGCATTCAGATATTGAAATTACAAAAAATCACTATCTGGCTCAAATCCAATAGATTAGAGGGCAGACAGTAAACTAAAATTTTTTAAGGATTAGAAAGTCGGATTCAAAATGATGATCGTTGAGGTAAGTTTTATACATTTTATTTTATTATTATTCTCCTTGTCCTTTCACAATATAAAGTTAGGTACTAAGCACGGTTAAGACTATCAACAAGTCGAACATGAACAAGTTAGGACCGGCGTCTCGTGTTTACTCGTTTATTAAACAAATTAAACACAAACTTGGCTCGCTAAAATATCAAGCTAAAAAATTCAGTTTGTATTTTGCTTATTTATTAACAAGCTAGTTTGGGAACTATAAATAGCTTATCAGCCTTACTACTAAATGAAAAGTAAAAAAGAAAATTAGAATCTTAATCTAATAATTAAAATTTATAGAATATAGGCCTCTTTATATTTTCGAGCTATATCGAGCCGGCTCGTTAAGATTTCGAGTTGAAAAATTCAGATCGGCTGGTTTAATTCATATATTAAACGAGCGAACGATTTTAAGTTTTTTTTTTTTTTTTTTTTTGAGATATAGGTAGCAAGCACGTTAGCTGCTTCGTTTATTTCATTTAGAAATAAACTTAGCTGGAAATGTGAATCAATTAGGATGCAAACTTGGGTCTCGGGTACCAACCACCAAGCCCTTTCCCACTTGCTTCAAGAATGGTCGGTGATCGATTTTAAGTTCATTCCAAGCCGAGCACGAGTTAGCTCCCGACCGGCGAGCTGGATTGTCAGCCCTAAGCACGGCCCAATACCGGGTCGGCCCAATGCCGGGTCGGGCCAAATTCGTTGGGCCGTTTTATGAAACAATCTTATTTCTCTAGCAATGACTAGCTAATCTACTTATGCTTTTTGTGATTGGATTTTTTAAAAAAAAAAAGAAGGAAAAGAAGGTGGAAAAGCAAAATAAGAGAGCAAAGGAGTTCCTCAACTTTTTCTTTTTCCTTTTGCCCCCTTTTCGTTTTTAGACTTTTTAATGTGGTCCTTAAAAGTGGATTGTTTCTTTTACATGCGTTCCTTTGAGGATCCTAATTATTACAACCTACCACCATAGTTAGTTAATTCGGATTCGACAAAAAATTGATACAGATATAATATGCATAAAATTTATTTTCTAATTTTTAAATTCGTTGAAAAATTCGACTTAGAAAACGGATTCGGTATAAAATATAAAATATATGATATAAAATATAAGATAATTTATATTTAAAAATAAAAACTATAAGTTTTTTATTCATATTTTTAATAATTCGGGAATAATTCGCGAATAATTCACGAATAATTCGGCTGATCCAAAAATTCGCGAATAATTCTCTTTCTTTGAAAAAAATTCGTAAACGGACAGTTTAATTCGAATTTTCAATAATTCGCGAATAATTCACGAATAATTTGTGAATTAACTAACTAGGGCTACGACAACTTTGTAGCACATAATATGTTAGTGTGTCATCAGAATAGCAGGACGGTATCTTGACACATACTTTATTTTACTCATCAGTACATTAACATGAATTTATCGATACAGGATGGTGCTCTGTGGTATAGATCATATTTAACGGTGTCGATCGTCGATTTAGATGCTCCATTATCGAAAATAAATGGATGATAATGAAATCAGTTTGCTACTGATAGCGTTCCAACTCAACTCTATATATATATATATATATATATATATATATATATATATATATATATATGTAGAGTCCGGCTATTATACTCTTATGAGTACGATCGTCTTTGTACTCATAGGTTGTTTTCAATGATAGAGCTTCCGAATCGACGATCCACACCGTTAAACGTTATCTAGAGCATTTAAAATTTCTAGAAATCAAATTTTCTAATTTTTCGACATAATTTATCTTCCTATCAAAAACTCACAAAATTGACAATTTTTAACGGCCGGTATCAGATACTTGCTAGTTTAACGGTGTAAAAGAATTGAAAAAGATTGAATTTTTGATAAAAAATTCTATTCACTTCCTAGATAAAGATCAATAACTCCGATCTTAAATTGAAGGATCCGATCATTTAATTTTAAGACATCATTCGATTTTGACCATTCATTTCATGCCTGTTTGATGGACTTTATTATGATTTCGAAAAATTACGAAATTTATTTTTAAAAAATTTTAAATACTTTAGATTATATTTAACGGAGTGGATTGTTAATTCAGAAGCTCCATCATCGAATACAACTTATGAGTACGAATGTCTAAATACTTATAAGAGTATAGTAACCCCACTATATATATATATATAGAGAGAGAGAGAGGGGGTAGGTGAGTGGTCCAACGTGGACACCACTCATGCGGTCGACGAGCTATCACATTAGCGCATGGACCACGATTCTATAAACGAGCCTGAGCCGCATTTTTTTCTTCGAAGTTTTTATTTTCCACCAAAATGAGGCGAAAAACAAAAATCAAAATTTTTTTTTCACAAATCTGTGCTTTATGTCAAATCAAACGGTCGAAAGACTATTTTCAAGTTTTTTTTTTTTTTTTTGGGTGACTTTTACGTGAAATCAAACACACCTATATTGAATTTTACATTTATCCCATCCAAAACTTCACGAAAAATTTTAAAATTTTTAATATTAAAAAAATTAATAAGACGTTCATAAAATTAAGAATCTTTAAAATCAGCGGCGCGTCGATTTCACACCTAGTCTAAAAACGTAGAAGCAACATTGCTTTTTTTTCATATACGCGTGCATCTATCGCGTCAATTCCAATCTCATCATCCTTAATTATGTTCTTTACCTCCGCGTTCATCTTGACCTTGACCTGTATTACATCTTGTAAAGTACTCAATGTTCTTGGCGTTGAGCTGGGCATGTCACTAAAAATTTTTATAATTTTTGTTTGAAATAATCCACCGCCGCTATCTATACAAATAAATATAGCTTCATTGAAATTGACAACAAACTTATTTCGTCAAAATAAAACTAAAATTTGAAAGTTCAAAGGCTAAATGCTATAAAATATAATTAAAATTGCAAGAAACTTATTTGAACTACCGATTATTTAGATTTTGCTATTAAATTTTTAAATTTGTTTGATTTGAATCAGTCGATAATATTTTGGCTTTTAATTTTAAATTGATTGTTTATTATGACAGATTTACTTAGTATATTTTATACGATTCTCATAACTATAAATTTATTAAATTTTAAAGTCAAAATATTATTAACTGACTCAAATCAAACAAATAAAAAATTAGATAATAAAATAAAATTTTTAAAAATCTGGTAGCTAAATTTAAATAATTATATTTTACCTGAAATATAAAAACTATATATCCAAAAGCTAAAAAAAAATCGAAGTAAATAAAAAATAAAAGTTAGGAACCAATAGTGCAATTAACCCAAAAATATTTATTTTTTTTAAAAAAGTCCGACCCGTTAGTATCCTAACGGCTCCAAGCATAAGCCACTTCGCACCGCACATCACGCTCGTTAATTACGGAAGAAAAAAAAAAAAGAAAAAGAAACGAGACAGCTGGCGACCACCCAGCACGGTGGGGCCCACCCTCACGTGGCCACGTCACCGCGTCCCGCGTTGTCGCGTCGGAGGATAGGTAAAATTGTATGTAGATCCCTCGGCTATAGCGTATTATAAACGAAGTACCCCCGAATGTGACCATTTTAATTAAAATATTTTTTATTTAATCTAAATTTTTTTATTAGAGTTATTTTAGTCATATTACTTTAAAAATATACTAAATTTTTAAATAAATATTTAATTTATTTTTCCGAGAAATTTTAAAAATTAAATTTAACAAACTTATCAAGAAAAAGTAAATTTGACGGGACTATTTCATAATTACGTACACTTAAAAGGGGTCCTCCACGCATTTTACCCTTCGAGGTAATTTATTATCTAACGCCACGTGTTGCGGTGCAAACCCGCCTTCTCCCTGTGATCCGTCCGATTAATCATTCGACGGCTCGGATCGAGTCCGGAATCGGTGGGACCCGCCGAATGGAGTGTTCCTGAGAATCCTATGCGCACAAAAGGTACATGCTCCTCCGCATGCTTCCGCATATAAAAATATATTGACCATTTTATTATTTAAATTAATTATTTAAATTATTTAAATTATTTAATTTATATCTGTCAATAATATTTTAATTCTAAAATTTAATTTAATTACTTATTTTAATAAATTTATAGTAGAAAGAATTGTATTTAGTATATTAAATAAAATCTATAAAAATTAACGCCGCATTCAAATTTTAAAGTCAAAAGTATCATTGACTGATTCAAATCAAATAAATTGAGATTTTGTAAAAAATTATATTTAATTTTATGCAATTTATTGAGATTTTACTACTCAAATAACAATTAATAATTAGTAAGTTTATTAAATTGATACAACTTTTAACTTAACTGAGTATAAAAATTTAAATAAAAAAATAGTTGTTGAAAGAATGTTGATTAAAAATATATATATTCCATACTTTTTTTTTTTGGCCCCATAAAGCCACACCCTATCCTCTTATCAAATGTCAAATGTATTCATTTAAAAAACAATAATTAAACAAGAATTACATTAGGACCTTTTTTAATTACAATGCACAAGTATAATTCCCATGTTATTATTTCTTTGGTATAGATTATAGAGGAATGCTTCAATACACTACAAGTATTAAAATTTAATTCCTTAATTAGTAAAGGATATAGTTGGGATTTACACGAAGTAACCTGTTGAACAGATTACCGATTTGAATTAATTAACATGACAATATTGAAAAAAAATTAGTATATACCAAATTTGTCAGTATCCTTTAAATATTAAATATCTTATTTACTTTGATAACTTACCAAATTAGATGATACCCAATTTATTAAGTATCCATCTCAAAAAAATATTGAATTTAAATTTAATTTTTGAAATTAGTATTGTAATGTAAAATTTTAATTTTGAAATTTATATTAAATTTTTAAATTTGAATCTACAAAAAAATTAAATTTGATTTATAAAGTTTTAAATGTTGTTTTGAATTTAAATTTACAGTTTGGTTGTAATTTAAAATTCAATTATTGTTGTAGGTATTTAAGAGGGTCATAATATTCTTAGTTGGATAAAATCGGTTTTGTGGACCAAACTATTTTACAAAGACTAAAATACCCTTTAAATGGGTACATGGTGAATGGTACCTATGCTTCAATAGCAGGTCACCTCTAGAATTATATTAAATCTAAACCATCTATATTCCTCTAGATTATATTTATTGATGGAATTAACTTGAGCAGTAAACCAAAAAAATAAAAAAAAATATTCATGTGATCTCGTGAGTGAATAGACACACTTATTAACCACTAAATTAGTTTAGCAAATTGGGAATATATATATATATATATATATATATATATATATGATCCAATATGTCTGACAAGTCGCACTATACGTCAACCCAAACCGCATCTTCCTCTCCAGGACTCCGAAAAGGTACTTTTGGAATACCAATGGGCATTAAATTAAAGAAAAAAATTTAGAGTGCATCCTAATTTTTTGTCTAATTCTTTTTCTGATGATCGATTCAACCTCTGATCAAAAAGTGTGTATATATATATATATCAAAGAAATAATTGGGTGGTTTAGCTTTACCACATCACCCATAGACCTGGATAGTTAGATTTTTAAAGCATGATAATATTAAAAATTAAAGTATTAGCAAATTTTGATTGTTCTATCATTTATGTTACAGGGTTTATATACCCACAAAATAGTCAATCTCAAATAAAAAAACTAATATTTGTTATGAGATATTCGTCGTGATCACTTAAAACTAAAGAAAATTATATCAAAGAATCCTTAATTTTTATGTGATTAAACATATTAACAATCAATCTATTTTTATTAACAACTAATCGTAATTTACGTGATTTAATCGTGGTTAATAAAATGAATGTATCATAATAAAGTTTGGATCTTACTCCTCGTACCCTATAAATGCCCAGATGAGTAGGGCTGGCAAACGAGCGAGCTGGCTCGCGTTCGACTCGTGTTCAACTTGATATTCAGCTCGCTCAAGCTCGACTCGAAATTAAATGAGCCGAGCTTGAACAAAATAAAAGGCTCGAAATTCATTTCAAGCCGAGCTTGAGTATTACTCGGCTCGTTCGAATTAGGCTCGAAAAGCTCGAAAAGCTCGAATATATATATATATATATATAATAGTAGAGGCTATTGTGCTATTAGGGCACACGCAGACGCTTGTGCTCCCTAAGTCTTTAACCGTCCATCAAATTGATTGGATGGTTATGGTGAAAGAGAGAAGAGAATATTGAAGGAAATTGGATTCTCAATTTTCTTCTCTTTGATTTGAGAAAATTCAATTTCTCTTCTAATTTCTCTTAACTCTCTTTCACCTAACACCCATCAAATTTGATGCGCGTTAAGAACTTAGGAGGCAAAGGGCTGCTGTAGTCCCTAATAGGCAACAGTATCCGCCTACTAATATTATTATATATATACATATATATATATATATATATATATATATATATATAATGTATTTTAATTATATATAGGCTTTAATTTAATTTGGGCCATTATTGTTGGCCCATAAAATAAACCCAACAAGTACAACCGTGCAATTGAACCCAACTCTAAATTTACATAACACACTCTCTCTTTCAGACTTTCACTTTTGCAAATAACCTTAAAACATGATAACATTCAAATTTTCAAATTCCTAATTTTTTTCTCCTCTCTCTTTCTCTCTCTCTCTTTGACCCTCACCCGGTCAGGGAGTCACCCTAGCTCATATTTCTTGCAATTATTTTGTATTTTGAACCATTGGACATATTGCATCAAATTGTAGGTAATGTTCTATAAAAATTAAACTATTGATTATATAATGTCGAGAATTTCAATCGGCTCGTTTAGAGCTCGAGCTCGGCTCGACTCGAAATTAGGCTCGCTCGAGCTCGGCTCGAATTAATTTCAAGCCGAGCTTGAGCCTAGATTAAGGCTCGAAATTAATTTCAAGCCGAATTTGAGCCGACATAAGCTCGCTCGAGCTCGGCTCGTTTCCACCCCTACAGATGAGTTCATGAGCTATTTGTTTATTATTATTAAGGCGAGCTTAATTATTCATGCAGTTTTATTACTTTTTAAATTGTTTTCTTTTTCAAAAATAAGCTACAAGCCAAAATTATAAGAATCTACTCGTTGAAAAATAATGTCCACTGAAAAATAACAATAAAAGAACAGTATTGAGTTACTTCCTAATTACTGTGTTGTTCCACTATTTAATTATTAAATTTGACTAAATTTAGTAAATTTAATATGCACCTATTACAAATAAATTTTGCTTAGCGCATTTTTATTTTGTCATTTTATATTTGAAAAATATACAAATTTGATATTATGTGTTTGTTTGTTTGTTTGTTTTTTAACTTTTTTATATTAAAAGTTGTTTTTAGATAGCAAACTAAGCTGATACATTTCACATACCACAATTATGATAAAATCCATATTATAAATTACTTTTATTATTTCATAAAGTATATCATTTTATTATTTTATTTAACAAAATGAAATTATAAAATAGCCAAATTGTACAATATTTGAAACAACTAGGCTGCAAAAAAATAAAATACTAAATCTCATAGGAGACCTTTGGTCCTCAAACTATGAAGTGGATGATATTTGATCTTTAAATTTTAATTTGCAGTAATTTTTTATTCAAATTTTTAGAATTATGATCAAGTCCTAAAATTCAATTTAATTGTTATTGATTCTCATTGATAATACGCCAATAATTAAGATATCGTATCGCTTTTACATATAAAAATATTTAGTCAACTAAATTAAATTGTATGACGTAATTAAAATGATTTTAAAATTTTGAATTAAAAAATTATAATAAATTAATATTTAATGTGTGCAAATCGCTTTTTTTAATACATTCCTACCGTCGCATTCTGATTGGTCCGGTCCAGTGAACTCGTTCTACGCAACAGTAGCTCCTGAACGCGCCCCCATGTTTCCAGCATCATCCCCACTACGAGGAGAGCCACAAGGGTAATTCCGTAAATTCGCTCTCTCTCTCTCTCTCTCTCTCTCTCTCTCCATCTTTTTCCCTACCACGACGCGTACCCAATAATGCACCCAATACGTTAGTGGAGAGCACGAACTCCGAGCGATCCCATTCTCTCTCCTCTCTCTCCCTCTACGCTTCTCCGAATCCGTGGGCGCCTTCCTCCTCGATCTCTTCGATCCCTTTTTCCCCCTCCCCCAATTCCTCCCTCGATTTCGAATCCCCCGTTCTCCGATTAGGGCTCGGAGCGATCGGATCGCGATGCCGTGATCTGTAGAAGGGGGAATGGATTAGGGTTTTCCACTCCCTCACTACCTTCCACGTCGCCGCCCCCCCCCACTCCCCTGCCATGGCCGCCGCCGCCGCCTCCGCCGCAGCCGCCGCCGGAGAGTCCTTCCCTCGGGATCCGAGCGCTGCGGCGGCGGCGCCGCCGCCGCTGCTCCCCCTCGCCACCCTCATCGGCCGCGAGCTCCGCGGCGGCGACCGGTCGGAGAGGCCCGCCGTCCGTTACGGGCACGCCGCGTTCGCCAAGCGCGGCGAGGACTACTTCCTCGTCAAGCCCGATTGCCTCCGCGTCCCCGGGAACCCCTCCTCCTCCTTCTCCGTCTTCGCGGTATCGCATTCCCCGCCGCTTTCGATTCCGTCCCCATTTGTTGCTTTTGATCTCTATTTACTGTCCAATTTGCTTCTTTTGGTGCTGATTCTATCAGATCTTCGATGGGCACAACGGGGTCTCCGCCGCCGTGTTCACGAAGGAGCACCTCTTGGACCACGTTCTAAGCGCGATCCCTCAAGGGATTAGTAGAGAGGAGTGGCTCCAAGCCCTGCCGCGTGCTCTCGTCGCTGGTTTCGTCAAGACCGACATCGATTTCCAGCGAAAAGGTAAGCCTTTTTTTTCCGGATTTCTAGCGTTGCCCATCTCTTCTTTCTACCTGATTGATGTGGGGAAACGAAAACAAAAAAAAAAATCCCATCTTGGATTGATTTATCAGGGGAAGTGTCGGGGACGACTGCGACGCTAGTCGTAATTGATGGGTTGACGGTGACGGTAGCTTCGGTTGGCGACTCTCGGTGCATATTGGATACACAGGGAGGTCTGGTGTCTTTGCTCACTGTTGATCATCGGTTGGAGGAGAATGTGGAAGAGAGGGAGAGGGTGACCGCCAGCGGAGGAGAGGTTGGAAGGCTCAATCTTTGTGGGGGGCAGGAGGTAATGGGGAGAGAAACTAAAATTGCTTCTTTCTTCTTCTTTTTTTCCTTTTCTTTTGATCATTCTTTATCTTTGATCTAATGGCGATTCTTAATTTCGCATTCTTGTGGTGTTAGGTTGGTCCACTTAGATGCTGGCCGGGTGGATTATGCCTTTCTAGATCGATCGGAGATACGGATGTGGGGGAATTCATCGTTCCCATACCGCATGTTAAGCAAGTGAAGGTGAGTGCAGAATTGTGGTTTGAGGCCTAGTTTGGGGAACGCATTTCCAAAAGCAGCTGCTTTGATACTTTTAGAGCTTTCAAAATGTCCGAAAGCACTTTGGAGCTTCATTCCTCTGATGCTATGGAATGGTGGTGAGATGGTTCCCACGACCATTTCGTAACATTGGGAATAATAAGTTGGGTTCTAAACTCTTTTTAATCCCAATTAAGTCACCAAACTTTTGCAAGTAACTAATATCATCTTCTTTTGTCTAGCTGATCTATATTCGAAATGTAATAAGGCTTATAAGATGAACAATAGTCAATACACATGTGACTGATTTACTATATTGATTTTAAAAACATAGTTGCCTGACTTTATTTATTTAGCTATAAGGGACGGTTATGGTATATTGTTAAGAGTTTGATGGCTTAAAAGTGTGTAGCGACCAGATGGGTAGCTCCCAAAAAGTAGAGCAACCTATTAATGATTAAACTTCACCTCAATAATAGTAGTCTTTGGTGCTGATGTGTTTCTTGTTATTAACATGTTTTTTATGTGATGATTAGCTTTCTAGTGCTGGAGGAAGGCTTATTATTGCTTCCGATGGCATATGGGATGCTTTGTCATCTGAAACGGCTGCCAAGGCTTGCCGAGGGTTGCCTGCAGAAATTGCTGCAAAGCTTGTTGTTAAGGTGATGCATAAATGGCCGTTAGTTCTTTGTTTCTTTTTTATTTTTTTGATAATAACAATATGTTTCAGCTTTTTTTTTTCCTGTAGAATTCTTATCTCAAGGTTGTTTGCTTAAATTTTGTTTAGGAAGCATTGAGAACAAGTGGTTTGAAAGATGACACAACTTGCCTTGTTGTTGATATCATTCCATCTGATCAGTCCGTCCTACCTTCTTCTCCGAAGAAGAATCAGAATAAGTTGAGATCACTTCTTTTCGGGAGGAGGTCACAGAACACTGTTGGTAAACTGATGAACAGGCCTGCCTCTGTTGGAGCTGTGGAGGAACTTTTCGAAGAGGGCTCTGCAATGCTTGAAGAAAGGTTTGTTTCGACTTGCTCCAATGGTACAGTTTCTAGTGTACGATATTCTGGTTTACTTATGCTATTATCTGTTGCTTATAACGCTTATTTACTACAGTTACATTCTTAGGAATTGGTTTATATTTAAAACACTCCTAATTTATGTACCTTTTTATGATTGCCTCAATGTTTCTTCTTTAGAAGGAGATGATTCATGAGTGTGCATTAAGTTATAAGGATAGTCCGTAGTAGATGGAACTGAAACATTAACTGGTTTTCAACTTTGAAGCAAGGTCCAAAACATTACCTTGCTTCTGATTTTTAAGTTAAAATTACTCAGACTGCGATGAAATTGTCCGGATCTGTTTACAAGTCTTTTGAGTCACTTTGTCTGCAAGGCTACATTTTAGAGCAAATGGAGTTAAAAATTGCTATAACAGGTTCATTATTTTGGCGTGAAATACAAATAAAAGAAAAGGCAGCAACAAGTGGATGGAAAAGATATTATAATAAGAAGGATAACAGATAGGAAGAGGATAAGCATATAGCTTGTGATGTTGATTTAACTACTAACACAAATCCTTGGTCCCCTCTTTGGTATCGCTTATATTGGAGGAATATATCATTTTAATTCGATTACTATCTTAGCCGTGAGCTCTCTTTTCTCTACTTTGTATCTCTGGCTTCTTTCTCTATTGTCTCATAGTCTTGTTCTTTTCATGCTCAGTATGTTTTCTCTACATAGGATTCTGCAATATGCAGGAACTCACTGCAGAAGACATAATCTTTTCTTTTTTTCGGGGAAGAAATTGCGGTGGATATAAAATCTGCTCCGTGCTCCAAAAGCCTTAAATCAAATCTTCCTATTTTTTATTAGATTGAATTTAGACCCTTCCTACAATTTGATCCATTTGGGAAGAGATCTTTAAAATTTGCAGCCTACCCATCTTGCCCCACTTTTCCACAGTAAATAAAGCCAGCAATAAAAATTGCCTGGCAGAATTCTGGATTCTACCAGGTCTTCTTAGAGGGAAAGAAATACGCCCTAAATTAGCAGTGCAAAGTTTCTTATATTCCTTTGGGGGCTTGAATGGAAATAACAACCTTCTCATAGTTATTTGTCTAGCTGATTGGAGGGCTATTTTTATGTAGAAGTACAACTTTCACTACTCAAAGCTTCATGAAATTTTCAGAAGCTTGGCAACGTCTAGTTTCTGAAAACCTGCTTTGTTATATGATAGTGTTATAAGTGAGAAGAGATTATGCTGAAATTTTTACTTAATCCTTGCAAGAAATTCACTAAGAATTGTCGTCAAAATGAAAATCATCAATATTTTAACAAATTACTTTTTATCTTATTTGTTGGTCTTTGCTATGCACAACCTTTTATATATATGAAATCTTATGATGTTTTACTTTATGAGAGTTGCTTATATATCCTTTCATCGACCAGTCTTGAGACGATGTGTGTGGGTGCACTGGCTGCTTTGAAAAGCACCGGCTAGAAATAGAATTAATGTATCAGCCAAATGTCTCTGAAAATAAGATGTTGTTTCAGAATGCAAGTAATCCTTAGTTTGAAGTGGCAAAAAGTCATATGTTGTATTACATCATCAGGAATGAAAATAAAGAAGACATTCATCATTAATGTCATTTTCTAGGATAAAAACAATGTAGTTTTTTTTTAGTACTATATAGGTAAATGATAGTAATCAATTTATGTTTGGCTGATTAAAATCTCCCTTATTTGATTTCGTTATTATTTACCCGATTTAATTGCCCCTGAACGATTTAATCAATGCTTAGTAAACTAATACAGAGTCTGCTACTATAAACCTATTCTTGTTGTGTAGGTTGGGTAAAAACTTCCCATCAAAAGCAAATTCAGCGCCCTTTCGGTGCGCCATATGCCAAATGGATCAAACCCCAACTGAAGATCTACCCGCCAATTCGGGAACATTCTTTTCACCCACATCGAAGCCGTGGGAAGGCCCTTACCTTTGCTCCGACTGCAGGAGAAAGAAAGACGCCATGGAGGGAAAACGCCCTAGCCGTGCAACGGTGTTGTCGAGGTGAAGAAAAAGCACTACTGGAAATATCTTTTAGTTCTTATTCATGGGAGTGTAACTATCTTGTTGTTCTAGTGTGTTGTTGTTATGTGTAAAGAGAGAGAAGGGCGAATAAGCCGGTTTCTGTTCTTCGAAGGTTGTCATTTCTAATATATTGTTTGGTGAGACTAACTCCGAGAAAAAGGCCCTCTTCATGTTTGTTGTAGCTTGACAACTAACCGGACCGCTATGACATTTGTATGAAGAATCAATGTAATATTCAATTATTATCGAGAAAAGATCGTTTTGTTTGCCTATGCATCCTTGAACATTAGTTTCTCTATCTTTTCGGTTTTTCCCTTTTAGGTGTAAGTGGAATTCAATTGAATGAGATCACATTCCCCAAAACTTTTCGGGGAACTCTCCATTTGTGATGTGTATGAAGAACTGGTGATGAAGTATGTATTCATTATTATGAAGGAAAAAACTGTTTCTTTGTTTTACAACCTTGAATTAGGTGGAAAAGAAATTCAATTCAATGAAACTAACTTGCCAAGAAATTTACAGAGAACCCCCCAGTGTTTGTCTCGGCCGCACAGAAGCCCATTTCCGCTCACGCGGAAGTTGAAGTCTTGCTAGGTGATGGGTCCTGCCGAGGGGCGGCCTCGCCCTCAGGCGGCGCGCTCGGAGGGAATGGTGGGGCTTGGTGATGTGGTCCCTCTGCTTCTCGCTGTAATCTCTGCGCCCGTAAAGCCGTCAGGTACAAAATGAATCCTAAAAATACGGTGATCAGTCCTAGAATCCCGGCTGCCGCGAACACCCCTGGCCGGATGGTATGGCAAGTAGACCTCGGCTTTTTCCAGTCACTAAGGTGGCCAGACTCGACGCTGATGCCGATCATTAGGAGGATCTCGGCGATGGCAAAACAGAGCCTGTAAAGAATTTTATATCAAATTTTCATATAATTTAAATATTTCTACACTGTTAAACTTGAAAACGGCAGACATCAACTATTAAAAATTATTGATTTTGAACTCTTTCGTTCACTAGATAAATAATATTAAAAAATTACAAAAAATAATTTTTTAGAAACTTTAAATATATTAAATCAAGTCTAATAGAGCTAATCGTTGATTTGGAAGTTTCATCATCGAAAACGATTTAGGAGCATGAAGGCCTCAGTGCTCCTAAGAACACAACAGTCCTGTTCTCTCTCTCTCTCTCTCTCTTTATATATATATATATATATATATATATATATATATATATATACAATAGCGACGACAATCTCCAATGTGAGACCGCCTTATTTATCATTCACACAACTTTAAGATTCATGTCATTTATGTGATGAATGATGGATTGAATGGCCTCATATTAGGGATTGTCTTCACCAAATTTGTGAGTGAGAGAGAGAGAGCTATGATATCAGAATTCTACTTTAGTTCATTGTGAGGTCCTTTTGATCATGATACTTCACATTATATAGCCGGTCTCCAATATGATTTATCAAGTCATTCATATGAAGTAAAATTACTAATTCATTTTTATTCGTTCTCAACCATCTTTTCAATATCGAAACAACTAACCTCTCGCTATGTTGCCAAAAAGAGTTATATCCCTTATAACTTATTTGGACATCCAAACAGGCGGAAAAATATATGTTTCACTCTTACCAAGTTATGAGGAAGAGAAAGCAGGCCTGCCATGTTAGAGCCCGCATGGAGGCCGGTATTCGAGGATCATCGGCGGCCGTCCAGGAGGAGAACCCGTGCTGGGCCGGGCTGGCGACTGCGACGAGCATGTACGCGTGCTCGGCGAACATGGCCACCGCGAGCAGGAGGAACGCGCACACCGCGCAGGCGAGGACCGTCCTGCCGCTGCTGTTGTAGAAGCATTCTGATATCTTAGTTCCATCCCCCCTCATGCTCAGGAGATACCAAGTAGCCTATTTGGAAGTGTCACACCAATTGTGGTAAAATGTTAACAATATTAGAGTGTAATCCATTAACTGATTTAAAAAATTCTGTTGAAATTAATGACTTTGTTGGAGTAACTAATTTAACTGACACAGCAACTACAAATAAATAAAATAAAATAAACCAACTTAGCGGGGTCTATCGTAAAATCGCATATAGCTGAGGGGCTCAAGTGTAAGTTTACCAAACTGTTTTAACTACCTCAGATCTGGAGGCCTCTGCAGCCAGGCACAAGATGAAGCTGACAAGACCACAAACAATGGACAGGGCCACAAGAAAGACAGCCAGCCGGCCGCTTACGTCGGAGAAGCCCGCTCGCGCTCTCCGAAGGGAGAGATCGTCGTGCGTGATCGCCATCGTGGTCGTTTTCCTTCTCTCGCTCTTTCGTCACCGTCGTCGTCGGTATGAAACGCGGCCAAACGGAGGGATATAAATCCGGAACCAGTACGAGGTTTTTGCGTCGATTTAATCATAGAGAGATGGCTTGGGAGAGGATAGCAAGGGAGGAATCCAGTGAGCTGGGAATTGCTTGGAGATAGTGGTTTTGTTTGCTTGGCACAGGAGGGATTCTCCTTTGCTCCTTTTGTTGTTTATTTATTTATTAGTGGATTACTTTTGCATGAGATGATACTGTGAAGTTGCTTTTGTACTTGTTGATGTAACTCACTATCATGTAAAGTAAATGTTCTGGAGCTCTATTTAGAGAGAGAATGGTATGGTTAGAAAGTAAGAGACAAATGCAGGTCCCAAGTAAAGTTTCTTGGAAAGGGTTAAAGGGAACTTTGAACATTTGAGGGCAGATTCAGAAGCAAAGAGGTGCTAATCGAAAATGAAATGGATCTGAGGTGACTAAATGCTTGTTTTGTGCTAATCATACTTGCTACTTTCACCTATAATCATTTTCAATCTGATATTTAATGGGTAGAAAAGTCTGCAACTTTCATTGAAAAGCTAAAATGAGATTGTAGGTTTCAAAAGCAAAAGCACCAATTTGATGTCTCTGATTCTGCTATAATAGAATATCATTAGAAGCAGAATCACCGACATTAAATTGATGTTTGTGTTTTTGAAACCTACAATCTCTCATTAAGAATAATAGGCTTTTCCTACTAATGAAAAAGTATAGTGAGGAGTAAAAGGAAGAGCCTATTCTTAATGTTTTTTAACTTTTAACTCCATAGAAAAGCCTATTCTCAATGCTTTTTGACTCCATACAAAAGCTGTGTTTGTCACAAATTAGGGACTAACACTAGCCACAAATAGAATGTAGCCTCTATCAGTCCCATTAAATTGAGAAAATTAAAAAAGAAAAAAAAACAAATACTTTGTTGGTGACAAGAATATTTCTCCTTCATTCTGATCTACTCATAGATAATGAAGTGTTTAGAAATCGCTCGAACAACAAAGTATGATTTGAATTCAAGACTTATTACTAAAAAACACGTCCACGGAAGGAAATTGCTCGTGCAACACACGATGTGACTTTTCCACACCATTACTCGGAAATGCGGATGCGTACGAACTGATTTTGTGTATAGTGGTATTCCAGTATCAGAAAACAAAAAAAATGCATTTCAACAAACAAAAATTTGTGACCTCAACACTCATTCCTCAAAATAAAAAAAAAAAAACGAGAAAATATTATTGTGCTGGTGCACAAAGGAGGCTTCATCTAAGCATCAATCTCAAAGAAAAGAAGCTGAAGCAAACACTTATTGTAAATTATGATTGAACAAAATTATCGTATGGAGGAGTATTCCCTTCCAAAATAAACTAATTGCGCCGAAATTGTAGCCCCTAAAAGAGCTCGAAACTAAAAGTAAATCCATAATACATTTTCGTGCGCCTTCATTTCCCCACGACACAACAGTTGAAGAAAATATGCATACATTCTTTAGTTTGAGTGTGCATCCTCTCTCCAGTAAAAGAGGCTCAAAACATGAGCAACAAGTAATAACAACAACAACAATGATAGGCGGAGGACGATCGTATGGTTTTCTCGAGGAAGAAACAGAACACCACCACGAAAGGAAATGGATATTCCCTCATAATGGATCATTGAATATTGTGGATAGAACAAGTTCCTTCACAAATTCACTCCTTTGAGCCCTCTCTTTCTGATCTTTGTCGGATAGAGAAGGTTCAACTCTGCATATAAATTAAAAAGGTAATAGGTCAAATACAATAAACCAAATGAGCAAGCAATGGCTGCGATCATAGCAGATCAGAATCTACCACTGCAGATCAAGCACTTCTGCAGCTATAAACGTCACACACTTCTAAAACCAAAAGGTCCAAATTGTCGGCAACCATTTAGATCAGTTTTATTTGACAGACAAAATCCATACTGCTAATTATGATGCTAATCAATAAACATCACCGCTTACAAGGGTTGGTGTTCATAGGTTTAGAAGTTTTAAAACAAAGGGGGCAATGTTCTATTTTGCTCAGTCTCTTCCCTTTTAAAAAAGCTTCCGTAAACTGCTTTAAATGACAAGCAAAGTCTTTCTGTTTAGTAGCAGCTTCAAAGATTTATTTTTTACCTTGCATTTCAGAATTGCTTTATGGTCACTCACTATCCCACATTTGGATTTCTAACATTCCTTGTTAACACTCAGCAACTCTATCCTTGGGGTTAGTCATACTCAAAAGTAGGAGAGAATATGCTATCAACAGTTAGCTCATTGTCCCAGCCAATTGCCACTATCCCTGAATCAAGGACAACAGAGATAACACATTAAACCGGTGTTTTCATGAAGGATACAAAACCGCCTCCTTGAAAGAGGAATCCTCCAACCAAAATCCTTCTTAAGACATTGTTGGATGCTAGGATTACTACTTATCTTACGTGTATACCTAAGTACCATTGGTCCATTAATAATTAAGATTTGAGTAAATGAAAATAAGTCTGCATATCAGTAACAAAGAGAAAGTAATCCCAAGTGTTAAGCATATGATAAATCACCTTGCAGGATGAATGACAATTGTGGAATGGTAATACATTGATCTATGCATAATGATAAAGAAAAAAGATTAAAAGAAACTATAGACCAACATACCTTTCTACTGTTTTACCATCCAAGCTCCTATTAACTGGAATTTCACAATCCAAATTCTCCGACTGTGAATCTTTTGATTCAGTCATGGGCAAAGTGTAAATAAGCGATGATAGGAATGGATCTGGTGCTGCCGTAGGAGGAGCGGCCATATAGGATGATCCTCCAAAAAGAGATTGCAGATTGCCATCTCTTAGGTCCTTTCTTAATAAAGAGAAAATTGAATGGGTCCCTGAAGGAGCTTTCCGAAATCTCCGTCGGCGATGCACGTGATTTTCCGTTAAGGAAAATATCAGGTTGATTGTTGTCTGTGTACATTTTGCTCAAATGAAAACTAGATAATCTTATCGAATTAGAAAGTTAGGGCCTGTTTGGCTTGGTTGGAATTTCTGCATAAGTGCTATTTGAATACGGCCATTGGAAAAAGCGGCAACAACTTTCTCATTAGCATCATCCCAATAGCTGCACAGCAGCAAAAGCAAAAGTATATGTTTAGTGCAGCGCAGCGCCTGCTCAATTGAGGGCTTGCTATTCAGTAGCTCGCTAAGCACTTTTATTATCACTGATTGGAAAATTAACTCGTGTATGCTTTGCAAACTCGCAAGCATCACACGTAAGAAATTCAGAACTACACTGTTTAAATAAACTGGGGAACATTTTAGGATCAAGAAGATCAATCAGATTCCTGACTACATCAAAAGCTCCAAACTTTCTATTTGCCAAGCAACGGGCTTCTGCTTGTCGGAGTAAAGATATTTCAGAAAGTGGGTCAAACAGGCATGTAATACTAAGACTTATTTTGCATGATTGCCGCTCGGCAGAAAGGAAGAGAAAAAAGGATATCTTGAAGTAACTCCCATGCTGCACAACCAAGTGCCCGGCCAAGTCCGTCCCAACCCGCGAAGCACAAATGGGACATACCTACGAGGCAAGTAGCAGCTCTTAGCACCGATACAAATCATATGGATGCCAAAAGTCTCAGCCTAAGAAACTGAAATTCATTCTCGTCATAAGAAAAACCAGCAGTCACATTAAACACTACTCGACTAGTAGTTTGTTCCCACAAAATAGTTGCGACTTGTGACAAATAATCCCAGTCTCAACTTAAGAGTTAATTGTGCTGCGTTTTCAACATCTCAATTCTAAATATCAGCATATCATGTTGTATATAAATATAAATATATGAAAAAATAAAGTGAGGTTAAATAAGCCATAGGCAATAGAAAATAGACAAGATGAACAACGATATTAGTAGGAAAGCAAATTACACAGCGGCACTACAGCCACAATGGTATTAGTAGAAACCTACTACAAGTTGAGTAGAAATTCTATGCACCCTGTAATACATCAATTTACCAAGTGCCTTGTTATAACCAAAAAGAATGATAGAGTCAAAAAAGACATTATAAAACTATATATCCCTGAAATTCGAATGTGGCTTTTCCTAATACGCGTGTATTATTAATGGCAACTATGCAGTAGAAAATCAAAGCACTGAGATAAAAGGAAAAAACTTTTATCTATTTGCAAGTAACAATGAATCGAAGTTCTTTTTTTTTTTTTTTTCCTCTTGGGGCGTGAAGAACCTATAGATGACTAATTCATGGATTTATAAGTACAAAATAGAGACTTTAGAACCCAAATCACCTTAAATCATAATAAAACCCATAAAAATGCAAAATTTGGCGATCGAAGCACAACTAAATCATCGAAAGGAAATCAAATTACC
Source organism: Ananas comosus (assembly GCF_001540865.1). Classification (NCBI taxonomy): domain Eukaryota; kingdom Viridiplantae; phylum Streptophyta; class Magnoliopsida; order Poales; family Bromeliaceae; genus Ananas; species Ananas comosus. The sequence continues at coordinate 2,920,458 of NC_033634.1, read as the reverse complement.
CCATTTTTAGCCTCGACGGGGTGCTCGTCATCGATGTGGCAACAAAGCCCCACAAAATCAAAATCCTCGCCGCAGAAGGGGCAGTTGAATTCTCCCGACGCCTCGTCGTCGCCGCCACCGCCTCCGATCTCTTCGAAGGCGAGGTACAAATCTATAAAACCCTTAAAAACCAATCAAAATCGCCATAGGCGAAGAAGAATTGAGGGAATAGGCTCTACGGCTCACCGTATCGCGATTGGAGGCGCCTCGACGCGGCGGAGGAGGAGAGGCGGCTCCAGGAATCGGCATCCATGGATTGATTCGATTCGATGCAATGCGATGCGATGCGATTCGATCCAAATCCGTTCTCTCTCTCTCTCTCTCTCTCGCGCACGATGAAGAAGCTTCTTCGATCGATTCCCCTCTTCGACGGAACCCTAATCCGAGACCGTAGGCGATAAAGACAAACGGTTGTTCCGGAAGGGGGGAGATGGGGCAAAATGTACGGATGGTCCCTGTACGATTTTAATATTGCACGTTAGTACCTAAATTGTCTCATAATTTAGAAACTAATTTCATTCCCTGCCACTGATTTTTTTTTTTTTTTAGGAAAACTTCAAATGCCACCCTGTAGTTTCACAGCTTTTGACTTTAGTACTATGTGGTTTAAAATGTATCAATTTAGTGCCATGTGATTTTATTTTATCTTTTTATTATCGATTTCACTAAATTTTTTTTCGTTAAATCAGTTACAAAGTTAAAACTAAAGAATACTAAAGTGAATATTCGTTAAACCTATATGGAGATATTTGAAGTTTTTTGTATATAATTTAACGAAAAAGCTAATGAAAAGATAAATGAAACCATAGGGGAACTAACTTGATACACTGTAAATCACAGGGCACTAAAGTTAGAAACTGCGAAACTGCAGAGGTGGTATTTGAAGTTTACCCTTTATTTTTCTCCCCTGGTAAAAATGTATGTAGACCCTTTAACGATACAGATTTTGAAAATAGGCCTCCGACTTTTAATTTTTAAAGGTACAAATATATAAAACTTATCTGAACTATGACCATTCTGATTTAGCTGCCCAATCTTTCAAAAATTTTATTTTACTATACAATTTTTTAATTTATTAATTTCTATCTGTTAATAGTACTCTGATTTCAAAATTTGAATGGTTCGTTTATTTTTACTGACTTACTTAATATATTTCATGAAGTTAAAATATAAGAGTAATTTTATAATTTTTCCACTCTTTTTCTTAATTTTTGGTGTCCTCTTTCAATAAAAAAAATTAATTTTTGTGCTGTTTCAAATACAATGTAACAAAATGACTTTTTGCCAAAAAGTCATATTATTGAAAATAAAAACCAAAATCATCTTTACAATCATGACTACAATTATAATATATGAAAAACTTGGAAGATTATACTGTTTAAATAATTATAAATTTAAAGATATTGTTACATATTATATGTTAAAACAAGAATATCATTTTGCTGAAGAGGTAAAATGATCATTTGGAAAAAAAAAAAAAGACATTAAAAATCAGCTTTATACTCATTAATAGAATAAACTCATAAGATTAGATTGTTGAAGCAAGCATGTAAAGATTATAACTTATTGCTTTTGCTAAATAAGAGTCAAGCTCTAAGAATAAGATGTTTAAATAAAAAATTTAAAAATTATAATAGTTTAAATTTTTAAAATTAGAGTATTTAAGTAAAAATTTAAAAACTATAAAATGCTTTCGTTGAGAGTCGAACTCAAGACCTCCCGCTTACTAAACGGGTGCTCTAACCAACTGAGCTACGAAAGCTTACAATATAAATTTTTTAGATTTTTATATTACAATATTTAGGAAACACAAAGTGCATCTAAATTCAAAGCATGTTAAAAAAAAAAAAAAAAAAAAGAAGAAAAAAAGAAGAAAAAACTTGTGTTATACAAATTCCATACCATCTANAGGTTAAATAACTGGAATTTAAATATAAATATTAAAAGCACTGTCCTCTATCAACTTAAAGAATAACGATTGTATTATATAATTTTTCGAATTCCTTAAGACAACTTAAATTTTCAGAGAATATAATAATACAAAAGAATCCCTTTGATTTTTCTTCTGAATATCTCTCTTTATATTTCTTTATAATTTTTTTGAATTTTAGACCCATTTCTTTGCTCCTAAGCTTTCTCATCAAAACCTTACTTTTCTCACTAAAAAGGGAGTCATAGTCACTCTAAAGTGCAATATATACTTATACATATATTATATATAAAGGAGTTTTGCTAAAATACTATCGGTAGTAAACGGTTCGGTTTACTACCGATTTGTTTCGATGATAGAGCTTTCAAATTGATGATCGGCACCGTTAAATATAATCTAAACTATTTAAACTATCTGAAAATCAAATTTCACACATTTTCGATATTGTTCTCTTGTCCATCAAGTGAACAGAAAAATGAATGGCTGGAAATGAATATCCTTCAAAAGGTGATGATACAATTTTTATATTTGAGATCTAGAGTCTAGATTTTATTTTAAATAGTTTAAAAAAAATTTTAAAAAAAATATAGTTGATTTGAACTCTTCTATACCGTTAAACGAGCAAACGCACCGTATCGGCCATTAAAATTATAGATTCTGTGACTCTTTGATCGTTCAGTTAGTGATGCCAAAAAATCATGAAATTTGATTTCTAGATAATTTAAATGGTCTAGATCATGTTCAACGGTGCCGATCGTCGATTTGGAAGCTTTATTATAAAAAAAATAAATCGATAGTAAACCGAGCAGTTTACTACCGACAGTAGCCCAGTCAAACTCTATATAAAGAAGCTTTAAGAAATAGATTCCTATCTACTTATTAGTGGAAAACATCCATAAAGCCAAATCTCCTCCTTTAACTGATGTGTCCCCTAATCACACTCTCACCTCCACCCACATTTTTTTTTGTCTCCAAGCTTCCAGATACCCAACCTTTAATTAATAATAATAATAATATATAAAAAAAAACCTCCATCACTAGGCTTATATTCCACTAATGCACCACATATTTGTAAAATATGACTCAATTTTCTTTAGGTGAAACATATACAGATTTTATCCAAACTATTTTTGAAAGCTAATATTATAGTTTTAGTAGGAGCTAACCTTTAGTTTTTTTATTAAAAAAAAAAGTTTTAGTCATCTTGAATAACATTTTATAATATTAAAAAAATAATTAAGAATTTTGAAAAAGAATTAATTTTTTGTGCTTTAAGAAGTATAAGAGTATTTGTACTTGAGATTTTTTTTAGCTGTCGTATCATTTTAAAATTCGTAAAGTACTAATAAAAGAAATTAAATGGAGCACACTATTAATATTGTTGTATAGAATTTAAAATAATTTTACTATTAAAGTATAAATATTTTTGTACTTTTAAAAGTGCGTGAGCTCAGCGTTATGAGAAATTCTCTACGTGACAATAATTAAAAAAGAAAAAAAAAAATCGGGTAAGCAACGAGAGTATCGTTACATGCCGAGGGGTTCACACGTGCCAGAGGAACCTCGCCACCGTCGGTGACACGTGCGAGGCTCCTCCTCCCCACGTCCACGTCACGATTCTCCCTCCTCTCTCTCTCTCTCTCTCTCTCTCTCTCTCTCCGCGTTGGTGTCGTATCATAAGCTCGAATAAAAAAAAATGAAAAAGAAAAGAAAAAGGAAAAAAAAAAAGAAAAAAGAGCAAGGGTTGGATAATTACGAATAAGCAACCTCTCCATGTACCTTTCGATGATCGCCCCCCCCTCTCCCCTCTCTCTCTCTCTCTCTCTCTCTCTCTCTCATGGAGAAACGCTCCTCTTCCTCGTTCCCCCCCTCGCTCCCTCTCCTCCTCCTCCTCCTCCTCCTCCTCATCACGGCCCTCTCCGCGCCGTCCATCACCGAATCAACGGCTCCGACGACGGGAGGAGGCATCGCGTGCGCAATGTGCTCCTCCTGCGACAACCCGTGCGAGCTCCCTCCTCCTCCTCCTCCTCCTCCTCCGCCGCCGCCGCCGAGCGCCGCCACCTCCGGTTGCCCTCCGCCGCCGCCGCCGCCGCCGCCGCCGGAGAAGAGCGGGGACAACGCGGGGGCGGCGCCGCCTCCGCCGAACCCGTTCTTGCCCTACTACCCGTTTTACTACTATAGCCCTCCTCCGCCCCCCTCCTATTATGAATCCTCCGCTCTCTCGCTCGCAAGACCCTTTTGTCTAATTTACCATTTTGCCCTTGGCTTCTTTCTTATTTACCTCTTCTTTGTAGTAATGGATTATTATTATTCTTAATTAAAGTGATTAATATGAGAGAGTATTATTATTAAGTTATGCGTGGTGTGGATTCTAAGTAGTTAATGGACATGAGAGTTTCGGATCGTAACTTCATGCCGCGTAGGGGTGTAAACGAGCCGAACACGAGCGAGCTGGGGTCGGCTCGTGTTCGGCTCGTTTAAACGAGCCGAACACGAGCTGGCTAGTTAAAGTATCGAGCCGAAAAATTCAGCTTGTGTTCGGCTCGTTTCCGAACACAAGCTGGCTCACGAGTTGGCCAACGAACAATAAATTAAAAAAGATTAGATTAAATATATATAAAAAATAAATTTATAAAATCTTATCTATTAAACTTTGACCTAATAGTTGAAACTTTACATATAAATAAGTCTTTTTATAATTAAGCTCGCATTTATATTTTTATTTTGCTAAAATTTAAATAATAAAAATATATGTTATATATAATTATTTATTTATATATAAAAATATAAATTAAATAAATTATATAAATATAAAATATATGTATTCGAACTGTTATCGAGCCGAACACGAGCGAGCTGACCCCAGCTCGTGTTCGGCTCGTTTATTAAACGAGCTGAAAAATCCAGCTCGTGTTTGGCTCGTTTACTAAACGAGCGAGCCAATCTCGAGCTCATTTCGAGCCGAACACAAACTGGCTCACGAACAGCGAGCTGGATTACCACNCGTGAACACTTCAGTTCTCGAATTTTTATTTATTATAATTTTTTGCTATAATCTTTTTAAGTTATTTCAATTAAATTTTGCAATCAAATTTAATCGATTACGCACGAGGTTTCGTATAACTATATTACATCAATACCGCATTAGTGATAGATTAGTTAAAAAAGATAGTAAATGCTTTTATTTAGAAAACAATAGATAATGAGTAAACTTTTGATAATTCTATTGGTTTATTAAAGTTTTCCATTGCATTGTTTCTAAGTTCTAACCAGTTGTTTGTGTCAAATGACAAGGGTTGTGTGGGTTTCACGTGGGAAGCGACAAATGATAAGGCCTCCCATGCAAAGATGACGTGGAGGGCACAATTATTAAAGCAATCTTACTACTATTGCCATACTCATTTGTTTCTCTCATTTTTTATTTTGCTTTTAATCACAGATGCAAATTATATTTGGAAAGTGCAAGTTTCTGCACATTCGAAACACAAATTTTCTGCACACGAAATTATAAATTATTTTTACACATAATTTTGCCCTAATTAAGTTTTACATGTCAAGATTAGATGACCCTCAATACCAAACTGGCACTTAATCGGTCATTATCATATCTAGTGCTATATCTTTTCTATTTTTATTTTATCAAACATGTTGGTCCCAATATGCCAAAAGCAACACTAACCGATGTAGATTGTCTTATATATTGTTCAGAAGTAAACTGATAGTTCATTCTTCTAGTACAAAGAATTACCAATGAATCCCAGTTAATATAACAAGTAAACAGTGCCAAAAATGCAACTATCTGGGGTTAATTCTAAATTCACAAAGAGGCTCAGCATTACAATTCTCAAGGGCCGCAATTGAACATAAAAATTAACTATATATTTTTCGGAATATATAAGTAATGATACACTGATCCAAAAGAAACCTCAGAAACATAAGTAGAGAATGGTAGTAATGCAAATAATTACCCAAAGACAAAAGGATAAAAAAAAAATAGAGAAAAAGAAAATGGAAAAAAGGGAAAAAGAATGCACATAGGCTAAAGCAACATTCTCTATGATCCGAACAAATCAATGCAAAGAAATTGTCGCACTGCGTGTATCTTTCTGCGAACAATCGAACAAAACTCACCCTGTTTTGGGTGCGAGAAACACGGAGACAGAAGCTCAACAAATGGACCGGTTAATTTATAGGCGTAATTCATTTCGAACCATTCTCACAAATAACTGAAACGGCAGAGAGGTCCTGTGATAATATTACACGGGGAAAAAAAGAAGTACATATCAGAGTGATATATATTGATATGAAAAGCAAATAGGTATTTAAAGATAGTCGCATGATCATGCAAAAGTAAAAAACATACAATTTGCCACCTTGCATGCCACCCACAACCAGAGAGAACTAACAACCAGAATACATTATCACAAATGAACGAGTGATCAATTAGATGTGATAGATCAAAACACATAAATGAACAAGTGACGAGTTACGGTGATCATTTTTTTCCCTTGGAATTTTTTTGCTTGTCCATTGACATCACTGTCACTAAAGCTCTTTATGAGCCACATCTTAAGATAGACGCAATAGCATAAAGAAGCTACAAATGATCATGACAGAGAAAGAGGCTGAAGCTTAAAAAAAAATTAATCTTCTTAGAAGTTCTTCTGAGGAAAGAGAAATTTATCTAGTTATGCTAACATCAAAATAAAAATGCACAATCAGATTACTACATAGATTTGCTAAGGTTTATCTTGGACTTTGAGGGAGATCACTGCAGAAAAAAAAACACAAAATAGTAACAAAATAATAAACTCAAAAGAGATTGTAAATAACAAAATAGCATGAAATACAGATATAGCAACATCAATAAGAATAAATACTGCAAACTATATATTTTGCCATACCTTGATAGCTGTCCTTTCGCATGGGAGCATCAAATTTCCAACGATAAAAAATGAGTGTTCACTATAACAATCATCATATAAACAGCATTTGATCATGAAGCCCTGGTTGTATGAAAAGAGGCTGACGCGGATGAAGCCTCCGCTATTAATGCAATAGGTTGTCTAGCCTGCAAGCAAGCACCGATATCAAATGGATGCAACTCCACCCCATCGAACAACAAACTGACACCTGGAAGCACTACATCTTTAGTATCTGCGTCATCTGATTCAGTTTTTACAGTACTGGAGGAAGTTGTGGTTTCTTCAATAGGTCTCGTAGCAGCTTCATATACAGGAGCGAGTGCATATGACCTGTAGAAACAATTTTAAATTACATTGGTACTGAGAGGCTTAAAACATAAAAGGTTAATGCAGGTTGCAGCATGTAGAGAAAAAGCATATCCTTGTGGGAAAAAAAAAAACCCTTTTTCTTCAAAACGCAGAGGGCCAGATACATGGTCAGAATGCTCTACTGATGTAGAAGATGTAAATGTCAATGGACATACATGGATAAGTAGAAAAACAAAAAGAAGAAATGTGTATAACTTTCCATCAGAATGTAGCGAGTCGATAGAAAACATCACCCAGGGCAGCATCTAATACTAATATGAGAAATAACCTCATCGAATTGATAATATGAGCCCAAAGAAAAGATGCTTTAGGAAGTACCTGAGAATATTCCCATCAAAACTTAAAACTTCAGTTCGACATCTATGCCTTCTGGCAAGCTTCAGCCTCTGGTGCTCATTCGAGGCTCCAGAAATCGGTGTCGAAGGATCTAAAAGAGGGCTCCATCTCCCACTGGCGTAATTAATTAGGTGGCGAGGAGACTCCTCCACTCGCTCTCTGTGATACAATAGCCTGGCAGTGGGACCTGTCACGTGGTATTCATTACAAATTTCCCTTAACCTCTTTCTTAGCCCATGCATTGCATCATGGTGCTCATTAATCATATCGCTCTGTAGTAAATTCGATGAAACAATTCTTTCACATATCCTTCCACATAACTTTGGGCTGAATAAAGGGATGCCAAATTCTAGACTTAGTGGAACCCATTCATATTTTACATTATCCGGCAGAAATGTGTCAGAGTCGCTTTGCTTTTGAAGTCTCAAAAGGCGAATATAACCCACCGTCAACAAATCGATTTTGCTGGAGAGATCGTTTAACAGCGAATTCAAGTTTGAAACTTCCTCAGGCGGCCCCAACTCTGATCCTACTGGTGCCATTGATCCATCAGAATTCTTCAATGGTAGTGGGAGGTCCATTGTAACAATTTTCCCCTTGGCATCAAGGTCATCTTTACCCAGTGGTTGAACCAAAATAGCTGAATACCTAAGCATTGAGTTTAAGCAATGTAATAATATATTCCCTTTGACCAAATTGCCCTCAAATTTCCCGCCTAATCCTCCTATTACTGATCCATCCCATGACCATATGAGTGCTTTTTCACAACCTGCTAACGGTGCAGGAAGCAGTCGAAGAAACTGCCCTTTCATAAGAACAACAGATAATGGACCACAATTTACAGCTGAATACAGCACCATCTTCATCCAAGGTGTCATCGAAGAATAAGAAAGTGGGCCGAAATGAATTGGGCCCGAAGGCCCAGGTAAAACAGGCGAAGAAGGAAGGGGAATCATAGAAACAATGATATCATAATCTCTAAGGAATAACCGTTCTAGAGTTGCTGGTGCAAGAGCTGCCAAGCTCTCGCAGCGGAGAATATCAACCCGGTATTTTCTTTTCCTCTTCAAAACGGGTTTTTCAGAAGCTGAACTATTTACAGAACCTGCTTCACTTTGAGAGCGATCGATCTCTAAACTGACGTCATGGTAAAGTTTGTCAGATTCATCAATATTGATATCAGTTGAGAGGGCCTTAACCTCATCAAGAAATGAATTCTCGTCATTTATTTCATTGCTAGTTTTATTATTGGCCATTTCATTGGAGGCTATCCCACCAGATTGAAGGCACTCAAGGACGCATCGAAGACTAAATGCGTGATTGGCAAATTCCTGTAATTCACCTTCGAATTTTTTTCCTTCTAAACTAGCCAGATCTTTGCAAAGGTCAGCAATACTAGAGTCACCTAATTTTCCTGCCTCGTACAGTGTTACAGCATGAGACTTCAAACCTGCAAAAGGTTGACCCCAAAAGAAAAGGAAATTGAAAGAATAAGCCACATTGATCCGGTTAACTATACATTTATTTAAGCATTATAATTAGGTCAGTTCAAGAATCTAGCTGTATATTTCATTAAAGCTTTTTTCTTAACTTGGAGAACTTGTTTCAAGTCCACATACTACGTTGGCTGGCTTTAGATCTTCGTGATTAAACTTTATTTCAAATTTTCAACCGGAGAAAACTTAGACAAACTCTCTAGCTCTAATTAACTTGACATGATTAGCCCCACTAATCGGCTCAAGCTTTGGCTATAGCAATTAGCAAAACAAAATTCCTACAGACGAGGGCAGAAGAAGTAACAGTTCAAAACAAAGTGCCCGTCCTACTTACCTTCTAATCATTTATTGACGTTTGCTTAAATAAGAACCTCATATGTGCTTAAATAAAAATATGAAAAAACAATCTCTGAGATAGAATTCTGTTGAGAACACAAAATGCTATAAGAATATAGTACTAGGAAGGTATCATCAAACCTGGTGAGATCGACCCCATCATCAAATACGAAGTGATATTCGCATCCACAACAAATGCAACATGGGGAGTGCTAGAAATTGGCCTTGGTTTTTCTATCCCAGAACCGAGGACTTGTGGGCCTGATTTTTCTGAGTTGATACTAGTATTCGAACCATCTTCATCGTCGCTTAGGATATTAGCAGGCAAGCTGGGCATGTTTGAATCTCGAAGAACAGAGTCTGGGTCTATAAGCTTTACAGCCCAGCCCAACCTGCAAGCAAATGAGGCAGCAGCCTGAAGCTGGGTCAGATCGGCCTGCAACGTGGCAGCCAACTCAGCGACAGTGGCGTTCTCACTTGATACAACAAAGACAGCATATAGTAACCTGCAAGAAAAGGTTGGAGAGGAAATTCTCAAAGTCCAAAAATTGAACACAGAAGTATACTTTTGTTTAGAGGCTTTTACAAAGGTACATAATGTAAGCATACAAAAAGTTATGATTTTGCAAGGTTATTTATGCAAGTAGATCATTTCGCAGGTGGTCGATATGTAAATATGTCATTTATGTCAAGTGCACTGATCCTTTCATTAAGCAAAGTGGGCAACTCTCATTTAGCATTGGAAACTTTTCAACCAGAAAATGAATTGAAAACTTACTCTTCGATTGGATCTTCATAAGACTGCTCCCGGTTGGAAACAAATCCTTCAAGCCTGGAAACTGAATCGACAGGTATCAACATGATGGTGAATTATAGGAAGTGAAAAGATAAGTGCAAAGAACGAGAGTGCAATTACTTAGTATCTAAAAATTTGGTCCGCAAAAAATGCTACCGAAACCTATCAGGTCTTTGCACTTCAAAACAAATATCGAATAGTATGCTAATTTCCTATTCAGAGATATCATACCAAAAAAATCATTTCAAACAAGTGATATAATTCAACTATCACAACCGTACTACTCCAAACAAGTACTATGATTTAAATGTGAGGCATAAGCACCTATAGGTCAATTCGGAAACCAAATTAATAATTCCTGTACCAAACACTGATAATTCTGTAAACATTGCAAAACCAAAGAATTAAAAATCAGCTAATTGTATAGAAGGCCATAATTGTCCCAGAATGCTAAAACAGTAGTTGGTATATAGCAGATAAAGTCATATTCTTTGAGTCCATTGTGTACCTTTAAAACGGTCATCAGGATAAACAGGCACGTCAAAGTATATTAATCCTCTTTTAGATAGACCTTTTATGATGTCAGGATCAAAAAGGACGAAAGAGTTGGCTTCCTCCTTACAGATTTTGTCTATTGTTGCCATTTCTTCTTCTGTGAGTTTCTATAGAAAAAACATAGAATCAGTTGCACTACCAACAATTTATCAGTACATAGCACCTACAAAGGAAAAGCAGAAAAAGTAAATTCTTGTAAATTACAGGAAGCGTATAACAGGCACAATAATGTTTTCAAGATGAAAAACAAATGCAAAGAAAATAACCGACGGACATGTAAATCCATATAAAATCATCCAGTTACATAATACATAACCTACCCTGTAAAATCTAAACTTTCCATGTATACCCCTTGAAAGTGTAGCTGCTTACAAAAACACCCTTATCTCCTAATTTTGCCATCATGGGAAATTGGGCATTTCTTTCTTAAACGAATAACGTACTATCAAATTTTGCAATAAAACCCACCTTAAATTCCTCCAATGTGAAGTTAACGAGGCAAACTCCCCACCATGGTTCAATTGAGAAGTCCACAGGTTGTGTAGGCAACAACTCTTTTGCAATGGATTTGTTTAACTTCCACATTATTTTCTGGACATCTCCAAGAAAGGAAAAGAGTAGTCAAAACTATAACAGAATCCAGCAATGACCAAAAAGGCTTCAAACTCAAAGTAGTCCTCACAAGAATAAGCACACAGGGAGAGACTAGTCAAAAGGAAAGCCAGAAAACATTGAAAAAGATAGTCGCTAAACGTCATTTTTTTTTTAAAAAAGAGCTTAATAATCATGTCAAGCAACAGGCACAAGATGCTGAGTCATTGAGAGCTTGTTTGGCTATGCTTTCATTCTTTTTCACTTCCTAAATTCCAATTCTATACTATCAAATGCACATGTGGATCTAATTCTCTATTCTTGTTATTGTTGCTTGGTTTGCAAAGTCTTTTTTTAAAACATAAGGAAAAAAAAAAACACAGTTGAAATCAAAGCTCTTCAAGAACACTGGTGACTTAATAATGTCAAAAAAATTGTGGCGTCCTTCTTGCATGTAAGAGAGTACACACACATTGTATGCACAGGCAAATGCATCTATTGTTATGCCTGAGTGTAACTTTGAAGTTTAAAAAGCATTAACGAAATAATGTATCTTACGAAATAAAGAACCAATGATAACAGAACAGCTTTTGGGTTTTACTTGGTAAGGATGCAAGTAAGGAACCTGCAAGATAGTACCTTCGACCTGCATTTGTTCATAATATCAATAAATTCATTTCGTCCAATTCCAGTAAGCCTCAGGGCATCTGCAGCACTGAAGTTGGGAATACTGTCGTATGGTTGCTCTGCAGATATTTCCAAAATTTCAGAATACTGAAGCACGTTAATTGTTTGATGATAAAACATAGTTGTAATGTACAAGAAAAACCACGTTGCAGAAAAGGTGTTAGTTGAAAGAAAACTCATAAAATAGACAAAATATACAGAGTATTTATACAAGTTTTACTATCCTGTAAGTTCTCGAATTATAGAATCTTGTTTTAAACTGACAAATAGAAAGAGGGCATAAAAAGAGACGGAGCATATCTCTTTCTTTATAAAAGAAAGCTTCAACATAAGGACCAACTTCGAGAAACTTCTACAAAAAAAGATAGAAACTAAAACTATGAAAAATAAATAAACGTACACTAAAAGAAGGTTCTAAGTATCTATTTTGATTTTGGTTCAGGCTCCAACTTTTCAGTTTACACAGTTCTGACAAATTTGGCAGCTCTCAGATTTCAGCCAAAAAGTCTCCAGATTTTCGAAAAGAAAAAAAGTAATATGGAAAAGTAAAATAATCATAATAAAAAGTGGCATGATATCTACGGATGAATAAATGATCTCAATCATGCACGTGGGTCCCAATATTGTATGCTACTTAATATTGGAAGAAACACTAAGGTAAAAAAGACAAAAAAGAGCTAACAAGCAAAGAAGATAAAAAAAGGATATTTTAAAAAATATCATAGGTCGTCAAATGGATCAAGTGATTACCATTCTTCATCACCTCAAAAAGCATATCGCAGTAATATCTGAATGGTGAGACTCTCATGACACGGCAGACATATTCTGCAAGATGGTACGGAAACAACTGCAAAGAAATTACGTCAATTAAATTGATTTTTTAATAGTTAAAACAAGGAAAAATTAGCACACTTTTTTTTTTCTTTTTTGAATAGGACAAAGTTAAATGAAACATATACCGAATACCAAATGCATCAATAGACCAAATGATCTTGTGGAATAGATATTTGGTCCAGTTGAACTCCAGAAGAAAAGGAAAAGGAGAATAAAAGAAACTCAATCAAGATAGCTTGTAGACTTCTGGTGCAGCAAGAAGCAGTTGAAAATACTTTAATGAAGAAGCTGGTGCTTATTGGAACAGTTCTATTTAATCAGCACTTCTCCTGAAGCTCCAACAGGACCAAACAGGTCGAACGAGAAGTAGCTAAAAAGCTCATTTAGATGCTCAAACACCAACTACATACGAAAAGGAAGGTCCAGGTACATACTGCAAGACTCCTACGAAGATAACGCATCATCTCCTCATAATATTCACCTTCTTTGCATACTTTACGTGCAAAACAGGTATTCCATTGCAATCGTTTCCTGATGCAATAATCTATAACCCTGCAGGAAATGGAAAACTTCTTTAACACTTCATTTATAACAGCCTTGATGAATAGGCATCAGAATTCAAGAATCTAGAAGCAAACTTCAAAAGTTATTAGACAGCCAGTGACTCAATTCAACTACATGTGTGTGGAAACTGGAAAGTAAATGTGGAAATTAAAAATATATATATAAAAAAAAAAGCATTTGCAGCAGGAGGGGGAGAGACTGCAGTGGAAGAATCAGACAACAACAAACAGCAATAAGCATTTGCAGTCCAAATTCATAAGCGAAAGCCACATTAAATGATCATCGAGGCTTTAGAAATGAAACTTTTGAAGGACGTTAAAGTTGATTTGTACGTCAAGCACCTTTGATTTTTCCAATACCAATCCAAGATGAAAATGACACTAGCACGCATGACTCCCGCGCAATAAATTCAACATCATAAGATGAAAAAGAAAAAAAAAAAAAAAAAAAAAAAGCTCGTTCAGCTAGCCAAATGCAATCAATTTTTTCAACTACAAATGTTCTGATGCTAGATTCTTACCTATAGTTCATAATTTCAAGCAGCATTTTTATTCTAGAACTAAATGGGACATAAAATAGTTTAACATGCAAGATCTATAAGTTAATTTACAGGGTCAAAAAGAGATCACCTTCGGTACCATTCCTCTTTTGTGGTCAGCGTTGCTTGGAGCCGCTTCGGGAGATTCTCCCACAGGCATTCCTCTCGGATCGACTTCAGAATCAGCTGCTCCTCCACCGTCGCTGGTAGATGCTGCATCCCTCTCAAATTTGGGATTCACTACACTGCAAAAATTTGAAAAAAAAAAGGAGAAAATAATATGAAAAGAAAACGACCTTTCTCATACGCTCGATTCCTTAATCCTTTATATCAAAATTTATGATGATAAAATGGACCTTAACCCTAAATTCTAAATGTAAAAATAAGTGATAATATATTAAAAATTCCAGAAAAATATGGAAAAAATGGACCTTTCTCGTATGCACGATTCCCTTAATCCTTAACGTCAAAATCCACTAGTCTAAGTACCAAAACATAGAATTATAGAATTATAGAATTTTTAGCAAGTATTTAATGCGAAATTAGAATTTAAACTACCTCGATAGGGATTTAGTACCGGAAACAACAAAAAACGATTGAGTTACCGTGAATATTCCGAATCATAACAGATATTAATCCAATATAAGTGAAAAAGGAGCATCGTAGAGCGAGAGAGAAGGGGCGATTTAGAACTAAGAAAAGAGTGATACCGCAAGAGAGAGAGAAAGAGAGAGAGATGGATCGCTCAGAACCTCTGAGATCGAGATCGACGATGGAGAATGTCGGATCGCAGTTCGCGCTCACTACGGCGAGATCCGAGAGAGAGAGAGAGAGAGAGAGAGAGAGGAAGAAGAAGAAGAAGAAGGGGACGGAGGGGGAGGAGAGAGAGAGAGGGAGGAGACATTGAAGACTCGGGCAGAAACACCGGGTTCACGCTAGCGTTGAAGTATCTCATAGACCACTTTTACCGCCTCATCTATGAACCGCACGCTTATTCCTTGGGGGCTCGTGATTCGTGCGGGTGAATTTTTATTTGTACATTTTTTATTATTATTCAAAAATTTTAAATCTTATTTTTTATTTTTTTAAATATTAAAATTTTTAGAGGATAAAAAAATATTTGAGGAAATTTTTTTCCTTATTAATTAAGAATAAATTAGATATTTTTAAAGTTTTAGAGTAACTATTAAATGTTATCTTTTTATATAAGTTAAAATGAAAATGAAAAATTGGCAATTTAGTCCCGAACTTTCGACAAGTTTTAGTTTTCACAAATAATGATTAAAATTCTTTTAATTACAATTAGAGAGAATATAATTTTCTCTACTTGGAGTATCTCTAGTTCATGAACTCTTTCTCTTAGGCAGCTGAAAATAGATGAAAAGTCCATAAATTCGTAATGCATGAATATACAGTAAAATATTTGAAATGTCAAATATCATAAAATTTTAAAAATTAAAAAAATAATTGATTAGAAATTTGAAAATAAAATATATTATATTCAACTGAAAAAAAAAACGAAGCTAACGCTATCTTGTACGTCTAAAAACTAAAAAGTAGATATTAAATTTTCTGTCACTTACCACGAAAATAAATAGTGATTTATGTAAAAGTTTATGTAAAAGTTATGGCTTATTTTTGAATGTACAACTGTGTTTCTCAATAAATATGGCGTGGGGACCCAGCTGTCACTCCTCGCTTGATCTAGTTTTGGATTCAAGCGCGAGCCACGTGGTAATGATTACACTGCTGGCGATGTTATAAGTCATGGACTCATGGTAGTTGCGTTTCTAGGTTAAAATTTAGAAAAAACTTTAAAAACACTCCCTGTAGTTTTATATTTTTTTTTATTTAGTATTCTATAATTTAAAATGTATCAAGTTAGTACTCTGTGGTTTCGTACTTTCTCATTTTAGTATTATGTGGTTTAAAGTGTATCAAGTTAGTATTATGTGGTTTTATTTTTGTATCAAGTTAGTACCCTGTGGTTTTATTTTTGTATGAAGTTAGTACCCTGTGGTTTTTAAATCATAGGGTACTAAAGTGAGAAAGTACGAAATCACAGAGTACTAACTTGATACACTTTAAACCACAGGGTACTAACTTGATACACTTTAAACCACAGGGTACTAACTTGATACACTTTAAACCACAGGGTACTAACTTGATACACTTTAAACCACAAGGTACTAAAGTGAAAAAGTGCAAAACTACAGAGTACTAACTTGATACACTTTAAACCACAGAGTTCTAAAGTGAGAAAAAGTGAAACCGCAGGGTGGGTACTTGAAGTTTTTTCTAAATTTTATATATGGGGTAAAATTTTATATACCTCTTTATAGTTCAATGTACTTTTTTTTTTCTCTGGAGTTTAAAAAATTATACATAATTATTTTATAGTTTAATTAATATTTTTAAATTTGTCATTGTGCGATTAAAAAAAATTATATTTAACTATTTTATATGTTTTTTATTTTACTGTAAAAATTTATTATTAAACATGCTACACAACTGCACATCTTATAGTTTTTTAAAATTGTTTACTTTATAATTCTATTTGTTGACAGATTATTTTGGTAAAATAAAAAAAAAGCTATAAAATTTATTATGACATTTCAATATTTCTCCATTGGATGAGGACGTGGATGTGATTAAAAATATAAACAATTATGGACTAATAATAATAATTGTATTTAAATATTTTGGACCGATGATCTGGAGTCAACAAATTATTATTGTCATCAGAGCTAGTTCACTAAGCAAAAGTGTGAGATGCGGGCAGTGCCTAAATGAGCGAACGGACCGAAAGCGCGAGGTGTGGGCTGATAAGGATGTCAAGATCTAAACGGAAAGTCTATGACACTCTAAGAGTCCAGCATCAAGTCTAAACGGGCCAAAAGTGTGAGGATATCGGTGCTTAAAAGCGAAAGTCTGTGACGCGGTAATAGCCCAGCATGGAAGGCTTAAACTTGGGAATATATGTGAGACCCCCTTGTAGTTTGAGGATCAATAGTGCAATTTTAGCCTCACAATTTCAACAAACCTTTTTTTTCGGATCAGAACTATACGGCCTGGATCCGAATCCGAATCCATTCCGGATCAGGGCTATCCTAGCCCAAACCAACCCATAATAATGTGGTCCTTCACACTGTCCATAGTAATGTGGGTTTTCACACGGCCCACATTATACCCGCGCTATATGGAATCCCTTTTCATGTCCGAGACAGTAGTGTTTAGGGGAAATGGTGTTTTCTCTCCTCCTCAAGCGATCCAAAACCCCCAAACCCCTCCCTCTCCCTCTCCCTCTCCCTCTCCCCACGAGAAACCCTAACCCCCTCCGCGCTTCTCCCCGATCCACAGCGACCTCTCCCCTCGGATTGAGCATCGCCTATGGTGCTGGGGCTCTTTCGGGGACCTGGCGACCCTCCAGATGCGGCGAAGCTTCGAGGTCGAGCATCGCTCCTCTTCTCGGGCTCAGATCGTTCTCTTCTCCGGCGACGACGGCTGCGATCGCCGAGCCGCCTAGGACCTGCGACGGGCTCACGGTGGACGCCATTGTAGGGAAGGGGTGGACGATACTCGACGAGGGCGAGAGCGATTGGAGGAGCCACGCCGCTGCCATCGCCCAATCGGTCCAGGTCATCAAGAAGCGATTACAGGTTCGGGGTTCCTTTTTCACTTTCAATCATATACATCTTGTTTTATCTTTGCAGTATCTGTTATTACTCTTAATTTTTTCCTTTGCTTTATTAAGTATAAGGATGCTATTTTGAGTCGAATTTAGTGTTTTTAGTAGAAATCAGTGGTAGAATTTAGATTCATGCAGCAATTTGTTATTTTATGTAGTTAATAGAATAGATTGTAACCCTCGATGTTTGAACGATTCGGTGAAGATTAGATTGCTGCTAACAGATAGACTAGATCGTGATGTAATCTTGTTTCACTAACTATCTTAATTAAATGCTTAAGAGTTTTTTGGGCTGTTCCTTGTTGATTCTGGGGACATATCTTGTGAAGAAACAGCTTAAGTGATGGCATACATGTGATATTTTCTTCAACTTCTGCAGCATTTTCACGGAAAAATAATTGTATTTGTTGTCATCTACTTGACTGTTTATCTAGATCTTAAATGATTTAAGAACTTTTCGCTTGCAGTGGGGACGGATGATTGACAAGTCAATGCAACTGTCCGCGATTCTAAACAAGTCGGACCTTTGGGATGATCCTGATTATGCTGGGAGGATAAGTCGTGAACATGGTGAAATTATGGGTAAGATTAAGGGTGTAAACCAGTTTGAACAAGAGTTGGTCGAGCACATCGATTTACTGAAGCTAGCACGTGAAGAGAATGATAACGAACTCGAAGCGGTGGGCTCTTACTCCTTTGCATGTTTCTCTTTTGTTAGATTTCGGTAATATCTACAGTATAGTGAAGATCACATATTCACATGCTTGTTTTTCAATACACAAGCGTAATGTCTAGTATTGCGATTGACATAAGAAAGTAACTTTTATACTTCTTTATTTTTGCTTGAATATATTTTTCCAATTTATATCATTGTTTCCTTGTTAATACTTGGCAGTTAGGCATATTATTTTATTTTATCTGAATTTCTAGTAAAAGACTTCCATTCGTCACAGAAGAATCTTTAACCATTTTGAAGTATAAAAATACCGTTAGTCTTGTTTTGTTCTGTTTTTTTTTTTATTTTCCAACTTTTTGCAGAGTCTTACTTATACTTTGTAAAATGTCTTGGTCTTAAGACCTATGTTCTGATTGTTTCGTTCTATGAACGTGTAACATGGTTTCTTCTGATTTGCTTGTTCATATTGCCCTCTCACTCCAGGAATCTATGAGAGCTTTACTTGAAATGAGAAGGAAAGCGAAGGAGAAAGAACTTGAAGCAATTCTGTCTGGGGACAACGATTCCTGCTCTTGCTTTATAGAGGTCATCTCATTGATTTTCCGAAGGATTTTCCAGTAATTACCTATATTTTAGGATCTTGTAGATGTAAGATACTAAAGTGTTGCTTGATGGGATCCAGGTTCAAGCAGGAGCTGGAGGAACGGAAAGCATGGATTGGGCTGCCATGGTCATGAACATGTACATGATGTGGGCCCAACGCCGTGGATTTGCAGTTACTGTTGTTGAAGAAATGCCTGGTGAGATAGCAGGAATCAAGGTTCATTTTCTATGCCTTATCATCTCTGCATCATTTTGTGTGTATTGTTGTCTTTCAATTGCTTGCCCTACACCACAGAAGCACCAAGAGTTCTCATGTGCTAGATTAAGCATCATGAAACATTTAAAACACCAAAGAACATTAATTTGAATGTCTCGACTTTACACACAGAGAACTACTCTGAAAACATATTTCTGTGACATGCAAGCTATAAAGTAATGCATACTATGTTTTCAGCGTGCAACAATCAAAGTGCACGGTGAATATGCATTTGGGTATGCCAAAGCTGAAGTCGGGGTGCATAGACTAGTGCGAATTTCTCCTTTTGACAGCGGGAAGCGCCGCCACACATCATTTGCTGCTGTTGCCGTAATACCAATCCTTGGTAATGTTTCCACCAAGTATCAGATTAAAGAATCAGATCTTCGAATCGAACGGTTTCGCGCCGGTGGAGCTGGTGGTCAGCATGTCAACACCACAGAAAGTGCAGTTAGGATTGTACACATTCCAACAGGAATCTCTGCCACCTGTCAAAATGAACGGTAACTATCATGCTTAGTAAGTATGACGCGTGAGGAAATTATGCTTTTTATGTTGCTAAATTTTTCCAAATATGCTCGTTATATTTTTCCTCTTCAAATGCTAAATAATCATAACATATTGAAGAATCCAATGTGGATTACAATATAAATGGGCAACTTTACAGTTCAACAAAATAAAACAAACACATTAAAAAAAAAAACGTTGCCGTAGCATTGAGAACATTCATTTTCATTTGATCCTCACTACGTTAGTACTCCTAAATCTGTAGTTTAATGTTGTCATGATGATTGTACAGATCGCAACATCAAAACAAGGCATCGGCAATGGCGGTTCTTCAGTCACGGCTAGACCAGCTTGAGATTGCCCGTCAAGCCCAAATGAACGCGGAACACACACAATCTCTCTCAGAAATCAGCTGGGGCAACCAAATAAGATCCTATGTGCTCCATGTAAGATCCACCTCCTCAAATTGGCTACAATAGTGAAAAACCCCAATTAAATTTCATGGTTTCCTTCTGAAATTTTGGAACCTTCATTTTACCCTATTTGACTTTGTGAGCAAAGTGATAGATATCGCCTACCTGAACAATGCTACAGGTCATCAAAGTGGAAACCACAATATTAAATGGGGGCTTGTCCTGCATTGTAGCCTCTCTAGTATCTAATTCATAATTTGCAAATTCTCGCCATTAAATTCTTTATTGAACTCTTATCAGCCGTACCGCATGGTGAAAGATCTCCGAACGAACTACGAAGTCTCAGATCCTGATTCCGTCCTTGACGGCGACATCGACGGCCTCATTTTAAGCTTCTTATCTGCCTCTTTGGATAAAAATGAGGACAGGGCATGAGAACAGGTTGGTGTGAATATAATGAAGATAATTTTTTGTTGTTTTTTTTCCTCTTTTAATCTATATTTTGGTGCAACTCAATTTTTTTTTTTTTCCTTTTCTACTCCTGTTGTAGAATAATATATAAAGTAAGTGGCATCAGCTGATTCTGTATTTTCTTAATTTTCTCTGCCGAGCGTTAGGGAACTGTTTTTGCAGTTATATCAAAAAAAAAAAAAAAATGCAGTATGACTCATTACTTCTGCTCTACACTTATCTTTAAACAAATTTATGCGAGATATAATCGAAAAGCTTACTTTTAACTATTAAAAAAAGATCTTAAAATTCTGAATTTTCTCGGTATTGTTGTGAGAGAATAAAGTGTTTACATTGCAGTATGTTGTTTAAGATGCTTTTTTATACTCCCCAGTCAACTGATTACAAAATTCTGGTAATTAAACAAAGAAAAGAAAATGATGAATAAGACATTTTTGCATCTAAGCTGAGCTTTTTCGGATTTTCGACACATAATCTTCAAAATCTGTAAGACTATACTGAACTGAACTGTCCTTTCTCTTGAGATAACCTTTCTAAACAATCCAACGGCTGGTTTTTGTGTGTATTGCGTATGCCGTGATCTCGAAAATATGAAGTAAATTCTCTGTGGGCCGGTGTGCAGGAATGAGCGTGCGTGAATGACTTTTCTTTTCAGGGGAAGTAAATATCGTGCGGCGCTATGTGCACGAATTTTCTACACACTTTGACAGTAATTTTGATTTGTGCGGAGTCGAAATTTCTGCGTACGGGGCTGTAATGAATTTGCGGTGGAATCCGAGCATAGGGTTAACTCTGGTGAGGCCTAATTTTGAGATGGGTAAGGCATATCTCGGCCTGAACCGGGCTTTAACAAAAATTTCGAGCTCGTGCCCGGTCCAAATAACGGCCCAACCCAGCCCAGTTCAGGGAAAAGTTGAATCAGCCGTTGGATTTACGCCACGTCATCGTGTCAGCGCTGTTCAGGTTGATTTTGTATTAGCTGTATTGTAGGAAAAATTCTAGAATGCAGCGGGTATATTGGTGACGTGGCGTAATAAATCAATCAAATGTCTCATTTTAGAGATATATGTCCCATCATAATTATAAAAAAATATTTTTATTGTACTTTTGTTTGAAAAGAAAGAAATATGATTGGTTTGTTATTGATGACGTAGTACAAGTGTGATAGTGTAGAATTTCTTGTATTGTATATAGAAGGAAACAAAGTTATAGAAGAAAATAAATTTCAATCATATTCAATGGAGCAACCAAATCCTCAAAATCAGAAAATAAAGACAGCAATGCTATAGAAAGAAGTTTTTCAAATCAGCCCCATTTATAAGGAATTGATTGAATCATCATATAGAAGGAAACATTTCAAGCTGATAATTATTTACTATATATTTTATTATTTTTTTATAAAATAGTCTCTAGAATATTCTCTCATATATATATATATATATATAAATATTTATCCTGAAGAATAATAAAGCTGTGAAATTTTTTACCCAATACCCTTGTAATATTGTAGACCCAATGTAGACAACAAATCCACCACCACTCCGGAGCCAGAGCCAATCAGCAGCTCACGCTCTACATCACTCCACCAATAAACTACTGCCACGTAGAACTATTCAGCCCGGGCCACGCCATATTCCCCTATCGGATAACGACGCGTGTCTCACCAACGACGACGCTGACGCTCCCAATCAGCTCTACAAATGACCTTTGTGTAAAGTGTATGAATAGACCCTGTACTATTTTAATGACGCAATTATCTTCTCATACTTTTCAATTTACTTAGAAAATAGTCATTTTACTTTAAAAAAGTCATTTATTTTCGTTTATTTATTAGTAAATTTCGTTACTAACTTAAATACAATAAATAATATTTGCAAAGTTTCACAAATCGATAAATAATATTTGCAAAAATTCACAAATCGATATATTTAAATTAAAAAGGTAAAACTTTAAAAAACCCTCTGTAGTTTCATACTTTTTTATTTTGGTACCCTGTGATTTAAAGTGTATCAAGTTAGTATCCCGTGGTTTCGCCCCTTTCTCACTTTAGTACCTTGTGGTTTAAAGTATATCAAGTTAGTACCCTGTGGTTTATTTTTGTATCAAGTTAGTATCCTGTGGTTTTTAAACCACATGGTACTAAAGTGAGAAAGTGTGAAACCACAGGGTACTAAAGTGAGAAAGTGCGAAACCACATGGTACTAAAGTGAGAAAGTGCGAAACCACATGGTACTAACTTGATATACTTTAAACCACAGGGTACTAAAGTGAACAAGTGCAAAACCACAGGGTATTAACTTGATACACTTTAAACTACAGGGTACGAAAGTGAAAAAAAGTGAAACCACAAGGGGGTATTTGAAGTTTTTCCAATTAAAAAAGAGTATAGACATGGAATTGTAAAATTCGGATAGTACAGGGACTATTCATGCATTTTACCCCGTCTCATTTCTCCTTATTTTAACCTCCCACGCGCTTCAATCTCCTTCGCTGCTGTGCGCCATCTCGTCCGCAACCACCGAGGACTTCTTTTTTATTTTTTTCCCCTTAATTTCTCTTTTTTTTGTTTCGTTAATTTTGGGATATTTTTGGGGACGAAGTGGGTGCTAACGTGCGGCGTAGGAGGAGGAGGAGGAGGAGGAGGGGCCATGGCGATGGAGGTGGAGAAGTACAACAAGAAGAACACGGCGGTGAAGCGGATTCTTCAGGAGGTGAAGGAGATGCAATCCAATCCCTCCGATGATTTCATGGCCCTCCCGTTAGAGGTAATTGATCGAAAACCCTAACCCTAGCTTTGATCTCTATGTCCGATTCCCCTTCGTTGTGTTTTCCCGTGGGTTTCAGCGGTGGGAACCTTGAATCGGTCGATTTCGTCGTAAAATCAGATCTTTGATTCCCAATCGTTTGACCTAACCCTAATCCTAACCCTAGCCCTAAACATTTGATCCAACGTAGTTGTTTTGGGTTTGAGTGGATTTAGGCGTTTTTAATTTGTCGGATCCGATTTTTCCTGCTTGGTTTTGATGAAATTGGATCTCAATTCGATGGGGAATTGTTTTATGTCTTGCTTTGTTGTTCCTTTCGTTTCCTATTCTGATAGAGAAAGGTTGTTCTGTTTGGGATTTAGGGAAATTTTCGGAAATTGAGGCTTACTGTGCTCATTTGATGTACAGTTGATCGATGTGGTCTCTTAATCATCTCAATGGTTCCTATTATGGAATAGGAGATCAATTAGAGGGTTTTTTTATAATAACATTTGATGGAATCAAATATTCTTTTCTAATGTTATGGCGCATTTATAATCGCCTTCATCTGATTCTATTTGGAACCTGATATCGAAGGTATTTAATTTGAAATTTAAGAATACACGGACAAATTGAAAGCGGAATGTTGGGTATATAAAGTTCCTCTTTTGGAGCAAATTTACAGCAGCAGTACAACATGTCCCATTTAATTCTGTTCGTCCCCCTCTTAAATCCCTGGTTTCCATCCTTTTGTAAAGTTCTCTTGATCCCCAGGTTGCATAATGTGTTTCTAAGCTAATTATGATTTTTTTAGGACTATTATGAATGGCTGTAAGGTGTAACCTATTCTCTGTGTTATTAGGAGAACATATTGGAGTGGCAGTTTGCTATTTTGGGTCCACGTGACACCGAATTCGAGGGTGGAATTTATCACGGGAGGATCCAATTGCCTGCGGAATACCCATTCAAGCCCCCGGCGTTCATGATGCTAACGGTTTGCTTCCTTTTTATCTAGTCTCTTGATTTAGTGAACTTTCGATATGCTTCTACTTTAATAATTTGTCTAATTTTCCTATCTTATGCCTTTTGATACAGCCCAATGGTCGATTTGAGACGCAGACGAAGATATGCCTCAGCATTTCAAATTATCACCCTGAACATTGGCAACCATCATGGAGCGGTTGGTTCTTTTTTTTGCATTACTATTGTTTGACTGCTATTTTGTTACGCCTTCTGCATTTCCTCTTTTTATAGATAATAAATTCATTGTTTTTTTCTTGACATATTTTTATCTGCTGAAAATGGTATAATTGGCAAGAGTTTGCTAGCGATTTCACTTGAAGTTGACCTTGCATTTTGTTGATATGATCGAAATATGTGAGTCGCATTGAGATTTTGGTGGGGCTGAAAAGTTCAGGAGTAGGAAAGAGAAGACAGCTCTAGGTTATTTAATTTGTTTATTCCTTGGAATTTGTTGAGCTATATCGAATTCATCATGTGATGATAGCTAATTCTTGGGCATGGATTTTGGCATGTTTGCTACTTCCTGCCAGCCCTCAACTTCTTGCTCTCTGCTACCTGAAATGCAATACCGTGTGAAAAAAAGCCATTTTGTTTTCTATTAAGGATTTTCTAGTTACTTAAAATTGTTCTCTGTTCTCTCCAGTGCGTACGGCATTAGTAGCTTTGATTGCATTCATGCCAACCAATCCGGGGGGGGCATTGGGCTCACTTGATTGCAAAAAGGAAGAACGGTGTGCACTCGCCATCAAATCACGGGAAGCACCACCGAAGTATGGCAGCCCAGAACGTCAAAAAATAATCGAGGAGGTTTGATTTGCAATATGATCATTGATTTTAATGATTCTTTTAGGTTTAATTACAATTTATTCCCTAGATTTCAGTTTCACCCTCAGGTTTCTGATTTTAGTGACTTGTACCCTAATTTTTTTCCCACGTAACAAGTAAATCCTTCTGTTTGTCTACTTTATATTGGCATTGTCATTATGTTTCGCTGACATGACAACTGTTTGATGTTTCAGTTTTGGCGATGATGCTTTGTTGAGTTTCTTTTATATGATAGACTAACATAATGACTTAATTGGTCAAATTTTTAGGAACAAAACTGGTCAAATTTTTAGGAACAAAACTTGCAATAAACCCTTTCTTTTAATAACTGTTACATATTTATCTCTTAAATCAGCATGAAATTCTGTTCTCAACAGATTCATCGATACATGTTAAGTAAAGCTCCTCCTGTTCCTGCACAACTTCCAAGCACAACGCCAGAAGAAAATTCAGGTACAGAAGACAAAGAATCTGAAGACAATTCTAGTTCAAATGCTACCCCTGTGGAGGACGGGCCCAACCCAGAAGTGCGTGAGGAAGAAGTTATGGAGGAGGTTCATGAGGGCCACGTGGAAGCTGCCGTGGGCCAGCTGAGAGTTGGCTTGAGCTTGTCGAGGCAGCCAGAAGCCGAGGCACAGGTTGTTGAGCGGCCAAAAACTTCTGCAAAAGCTCAGAAACCCATGGACGATCGGCTCTTGACATGGGCAGCTGTTGCATTGACTGTCGCCATTGTAGTACTGTTAGTAAAGAAATTTGTGAAGTCGCATGGCCTAATTGGTTATTTTATGGATGGGTCCTAAACTGCATAGTATAGGATGTAGGGTTTTTTTGTACTTATAACCCTGCAAATATACTAAATTGTGCAAATATTCTAGAAAAGTTGGTATTTGTTTGTGTATCCTAAAGCATTGCTTCTTTGTGTGCATGCCATGCCCTTCTAGAGGTATGCACCCAACTATTTTTGCATAAATGACCTGATAGAGGAGTGAATGCACATGGAAATAGCTTTCAAGGCCA
The DNA here is from genome assembly GCF_001540865.1 of Ananas comosus. NCBI lineage: Eukaryota > Viridiplantae > Streptophyta > Magnoliopsida > Poales > Bromeliaceae > Ananas > Ananas comosus. The sequence continues at coordinate 2,894,239 of NC_033634.1, read as the reverse complement.
CGCACGCCAAACTACTTGGGAGGATGTGCGTGCAAAACCTTCGGCTGTTTCGTAGATACCCCCATCAGGGCATGCGTACAAATAAGCAAGGTTTCCAAGGGTATGCATGCGGATCCTAATTTTGTAGCATTATTTGCAGAATTTTGCATATTTGTTAGGGAGCATATATGCAAAAAGGCTCGAGGATTCGATGGCCAAAAATAAAGGACGTGTTGGTTTATCCTATGATGTAAGGATTGTCTATTAAAACAAATCTCTCTCTGCAATATATAAATAGAAGCGCATTTTGGTAACTAATATTGTTGTTTTTCTTATTCAGTTGTTTGGTGTTTATGTGTATCTCCTGCTTCTTGCTCTCCGCGTAAGGAACTGACTTTTGGTTTTACTATTTGACTCTACGGCATGTCTGATTTGAATCTCTGTCAGAACAATAACAATATTTGTAACCTTTTTAGCGGAATATTATTTTGTACAAATTACAACATTTGTATATTCATACACTTTTTTGACAGAAATTGATGGAACTTTCTAAAATTAAGAGCAATAAATGATCCAATGAAATCAGAACTTTTAAAACTTCAGGCTTTTAATAAGAAAATCAGAGTAGCTGGTGTGTTCTGCTGATCCCCTGTTTCTTCTTGTGTTAGATATTTGCTGGATATTCCGAAATTCTTGTCTGTATGGTGGATATATGGAGTTGTTTATCCTTTTTTAAAAATAAAAAAAAAACTCTTATCTCTTCACAATTTTTGTGAAGTGTCATATACTTCTCAATGTGTACTATTTATCAACAAATCTGTTTTTACTGCTGGTGGATAGACAAATTGAATCTGGTTACTCATTATTGTCTGGGTTTGACCAAACTTGAACAATAAATTTGATCTCCGCATGGTTAAGATTGTTGTAGTGACAAAATACTCATTAAACCTCATTTTGGAACTGAAATTGTGAAGATGTTTGCATGTCAACCATTTTTATTAAGGTCATTATGGTGGTAGCTCAAGTCTTTTCAGCTTCTGGAGCTTTCTTTGTATGTTTAATTAAATGAGTTGAAAAGAAAGAAAGATAGCAACTGGCTTTCTTCTCTTTCTTCCCTTAATTATGTAGGGAGTTGTGCTTCTTACCTTATAATGTATTTTAAAGTATTGTTGATAAATCAGTTTTATATGTGCCAGTTAATGAGTTGTTTTAGTTAACGAGTTTTTTTAGAGTCAGAAGTCCACCTCTGTTAGGTGAGTAATTTAGCTCTTCAAATTTTAATGTGACTTGTGGACATCAAGTATACAAGATTATATCAATCATTTATCGTCGTACGTATAAAATTTACTCATCAATAATATTTAGAGTACATGCTAAGGTACATTTATCTCATTATTTTGGATAGTGATTTATATCCATATCACTAATATCACCCACTTCTCTTTGTTCCCTTTCCCTCTTATTCTCTCTGTTATATCTTTCTACTGTTTCATCAGTCTCTCTGTGCTTCTTTTGTCTTGGCAAAGGGTAAGAGGAGCATATGATCCATGAGAGAGAAACCACCCCATGCAACAGAGAGTGGAGGATGCAGTGAACAAAGAGATAAGAATCAGCAACTATAGCTAGTCACAAAGCATTGTGGATGGTGAAGAACATTTCTACTCTTCTGAAGCACCTCAGATAAGGTCCACCAACTTCTAAAAGAAGGTGCTCTTGTTCTAATGTTCTCATGATCTCTTGTGTAAATAGTAATACCAACAGATTTCTAGATGTTTAATTGGGTGTTTAGTTTCTCTCCTCTTCCCTTAAATGTTTATTCACAGAAAGTTGTACCAAAAGAAAGAGGTGGTCAGTATATGAGAATTGAAGCAAGTAGTGGGAAATACCAGCCATCTGATCCTTGTTCCTGGAACAAAATATGGGCAAAAAGCAATTAAAGGACCTCCCCATCCAAGGTAATGTTAATATTGTTCTTTTTGACATAACATTAATCTTAGCAATTCCTTCTACTGAGTAGTCATTTCTCCGAATTTACATTCTTTTTGTGAAATTGTATTCTTGTTCTTTTCGCTGCTTAATTTTCTTCCTACCTACAACCTAATGCTTAGAGGTTGTTCGGTTCAAGGTCTATAATATTTCGTCAATGTTATATATTTTATATTTGGAATGACAAGTTTGTTATTAACTTATTACCATATCCAAGTTTGTATGTTCTTTTTAATGGACGAGTATTGATTCCCACCCAAGTATGGAGATCGGAATATCTCGTAACCCATAGTGATCTAGTATTCGTACTAGCTGAGAATCTACAATGATTTCACTACTTTGCCGTTATCTTTTATAACTACACAACTTAAGTTGAAAGATAATTATTTGAATATTTCCAGTCGAAGATATAGAAAATTACTGAAATATTACAAAATTGTAAGCCAAACGGCCCTTAACACATTCCACGTATTTTTTATAACCGGTAAGGTTATCAGAGCTATTTTTCTCCTTTCTTGAACTTAAAAGATATACTTATTTCTCGCACACCTTCTCAAAAAAGAAAAAAAAGAAAAAGAAAAAAGAAAAGAAAGAAAGATGAGAGTGGAGATGAGCCTATTGTTTGTTGCCTACCAATTCAATCCTAAAATAGCAACATACCCAATAAACTTTGGAGAAACTACTAAACAAAGCACCAATTGACTTTTTTAAGTGGTGGATTTGTCACTTGTTTTTTAGCTACAAATTCAACTATCCCTTATCACAACCACTCCCAATTTTTTTTTTTTTTTTTTTTTTTTTTTTTTTGGACCATTAAGAAAACTCACCTTTCTTGTCCTATTACTATTATTATTGTTGTTAATTTTTTCCAAGAGGGGCTATCACAAATGTACTACTTCCAAGGGATAGCCAGCTTTTTAAACAAGTAGAGAGGTACAAAACTGATGGCCTCATTGCTGATCATCACCTGCACATCAAATCACAACCATTCATTCCCTGATCAAGGGATTAACAGAGTGATATCTATACCCTAATAAAAGCAAAGAGGATTAACACCCAAGAGAAAATGGCCATTTGGGTGTTAACTTTGATGATGATGATGATGATGATGATCAATGGCATCTTTGATGACCTTGAGGAGCTTCCCATATTCTCAAAGTGCTTTGGTTGGAAGCAGCTCCTTTAATGAAAATTACTTGCTCCTTCCTAGTTAGTTGTGTAGTCTCTTTCAATGTCATATGCATATATGCTCCTTATAATTCTATGTATAAATGTAATTATAATCTTAATTTTACCTCTCTCTCTCTCTCTAAATGATATGAAATGAAATTAGTTGGGCTGCAATATATAAGTTGGGGACCTTTTTTGTTAGACAAATGCTATTATTCTTATAGTGAATGAATGTGTTAGCAAATTCATATAATATTTTTCGAACTTTGTGTACAAAAAAAAAATCAGTTTCGCTGAAAAACGGAAAAGCATACCTCCATTTTGTTCAGTAGTGTACCAAATAGGTCGTAATGAAAAAAGAATAATTTGTGAGTAAGTTAACAAACAAAGTGATGTTCCCTAGTTAATATTATTAGAGCTTGCATAGTATATATTGATTCATTATGAATGATGCATCTAATATAAGTCAAGGTAAACGTATTAATCAAGAAAAATCATATGTAACGCATGTATATTAGGTTAATTCATTCAACTTTCATAGTCAAGAGTTGATGGTGATTGAAGAAAATTTCATTATGAAGTGAAAACAATTAATCAAATTAAGTATTAATTTCTTATGAGTTAAGCATTTAGAATATAAGAAGCACAAAATCAAACACCTCGTGAGAGTGCTCACACATCTATCTAGTCTACAATTTAGATGAACGATTTAAGAATTTTTTCCAACCCTAGTTAACACCACAAGTAATATTCGATAGTGTTTTCGTTTTTCGAATTTTTTTTTAGAAAAACGATAGTTTTCTATAAAATTTAGAAAAACTAAAATATATATATTTTTTAGAACCAAACAGATGGAAAACGTACACTCATTCTTATTTAGCGTTCTAAATATTAATCGACTAAAGTACTTAAAACTACTTAAATCACAATTTACATGTCATTCTCATAAGTTAAATGAGTTGGTAATGGAATTTGTCGTTTATATGAATAAAGAAAAGTTGTCTCTTGTACTATTTTGAATTTCACATATCATTATTATTTTTAGTCAATGGCTTTTAATTCTTAGTCGTGAATCGTGATAAACGACCTTTTCGCACAAACTTGTTGAATAATAATGGAATAGAAATGGTGCATAATTTGACCCACATTTTTGTTAACAAATTTATTATTTAAACACTTATCACTTCTGCGGTCGTAATTTTGTTTAAATCCTCCATTTCCTCTTCTCTCTTTCCTATCTTTGATCTTTTTTTTTCGCAAATGGTCACTTCAAATGTAATAGGAATTGTTGGCATTAGTTTGTTTCATCAAGATTAAAAATTTTAAAGATTCTTACAATTATGTTATTATTGATATGCTTACCTAAATAATTTCAACTACTTTGGTTGAGCCTTTTTTTGCAATATTAATTACTGTAGTGGGATTCGAATGCATCAAATGAAATGTTACTTTTGAATATATATGTAAGCAATTAACTACGTATAACTAAACAACCTTTTATATTATGGCGTGACCAATAGTCTCTCATTACATGAAAACGGAATTGTGAATAAAAATATAAAGATCAGAGATTTATAATTGAACTTAAATATTTTGGACCGATTGTTTAACGTTTAATAAATTATTTATACCAGTGAGTTGGATCTTCATATTTAGTATTAAAGTCGGCTTGTTATCTAGAAATGTGAGATTGATGGGAACTTAGATCGTTGGTGATTTTGGACTAGGCAATATGACTCGACAAGGAACGTTAGGGTCCCCGATAGTTATCGATCAACTGAAAAAATGGATTGTGAATAAGAATATGAGGATAAGGGATCTTAATACAAATAACAAGTAACTGAATTTAAATATTTCAAGCTGATGATTTAGATCCCAACATGTTATTACTGCTAATCGGCTAAATCGTTACATATATGATAACTAGTGAATTTGTAAATTTTATCCAAAGTTTACTTTGCTTGTTCAATTAGCTACCATTCAACCTTTCGAATCTATGGCCATTAATTAAAATATTATAATCCATTTAGACCGGAGCCTAGTTTGATTTTTAGTCAACCTAATAAAATCAATATATATATATATGAAGAATGATCTGTATGGTCAACATTTTATGGCCATACCATGCAACCTAGCTACAGGTGGGTCAATGAGAACTGTACACGTCAGCATTTGATGTACTCATCATCTAGAAGTTTAGTACCTACCATACATCTTGACCCACTATTATGTGGGAACGGGTGATGGCTTAAAAGGCCAGCATCCTACTATATGTCGGAGATCATGTTGTACCGAGTTTCGTTTCAAAATGGCGTAAGGACAGATTGGATTAAGTTATATTTAAAATGGCATGAGTATTGAACTGAGTTATATTCAAAGTGGCGTGAATCTGATCAGACCAAGCCACAATCGAAATCTGCAAGCATCGTATCTATACATTTTAAGTAAATTAATTGCATATTTCTAGCCGCTGAACTTTTGAAATTAATAGTTAGTGCCAACGATCAAACAAATAATTGTCGGATCGTTGGCGCTAACCATTAATTCCAAAAGCTCGAGCTGTTAGAAATACGCAACCAATTCACTTAAAGCGTATAGAAACAGCGCCCACGGGTCTCGATGGTGACTCGGCCCACCTGGCCTCACGCCACTTCGAACATGACTCGGCCCAACCCAGCCTCACGCCATTTCGAACATGACTCGGCCCACATGGCCTCCCGCCACAGGGCAGGATGCTTGCCCATTTAAGCCAACAATAATATCAGAGTCAAAGGTCACGTGTTCAGTTTTCACATACTGCAAATTTATGCCTATGTGGCGGAAGACTAGATAGGTCGTAGGTGCTGTGTGTATATGATTTAAGTGAATTGATTGTGTATTTCTAACAACTTAAACTTTTAGGATTAATGATTAGCCAACGATCCGACGATGACAAATTTTGCTAACATATTTTTATTATCATAGTAACTATTTGTATCTAGTAAACTACTATATTCTTCTTATGAATTATACCAATTACATAAATCGTTAGGGTATATTGTGTTTAGCGATGTGAATCATCGATTTAGAATAAAATATTTTAATATTTTTTTTAAAAAAATTGCTTATAGCTGAAGGCGTTTACTATTATAAATTTCTATCCAAAACCATATAAAAAGCCTGTTCAAACTTCAAACATCTCTCTACAGAGATGCAGCATCATCATCAAATTCATAACCCCAATTATTACCATCATCATTAACAAAATCACAGCACCAAATTGAATCCAACATCTCTCTTCATGAAACCATCCTCACTCCTCCCATTCCTCCTCCTCCTCCTCCTCCCCACCGCCACCGCCGCGGCTGTCACCGACGACGACGCCTACTCCCCGGCGGTGATCCTCACCGTCTGCGGCCCGGCCCCGACCCCCGACCCGACAGCGTTCGACATCAACTTCGCCACGGCGATGGAGACCCTCCACCAAAACATCTCCGCCTCCGGCTACGGCACCACCGTCGCGGGGGCCGGCGCCGCCAATGCGGTGTACGCCGTCAGCGAGTGCTTTGCGTACGTGTCGCCGACCACCTGCCAGCTGTGCTACGCGGAGATTCGGCTCGACATCCCCCGGTGCCTCCCCGCCGACGACTCTCGCGTATACCTCGACGGCTGCTTCGGCCGGTACGCCGGCCGGAACGTCACCGGCGACGCGGTCGACGCCGCGGACGCTGCGGTCTGCGGGAACGCCTCGGTGGACGCCGAGGACGCGGCGGCGTTCCGCGACGTAGCGGCACGGCTCGTCGGGAACCTCACAACAGCGGCCGT
>NC_033634.1:2813952-2886455 GCF_001540865.1 Ananas comosus | reverse complement strand
GATACTTTAACGAGTCAGCTCATGTTCGGCTCGTTTAATAAACGAGCCGAACACGAGCCGACCCCAGCTCACTCGTGTTCAACTCGTTTACACCCCTACCCATGGGTGTCAGGATAGCATTGCTTGTAAATTTTAGGCTAAATTACACTTTTATTCCTCAAACTCGTTTACACCCCTACCCATGAGCGTAATATTTTAATTCTCAAATTTTAATTTATCATATTTTTTTGTCTTAATTTTTTAGATTGTTGCAATCAACTCATTCAGTCTAAATAATTGAACCAGATGGTGATGTGTCGAATACTACAATGATGTGACAGTATTGTGGTTTAAATATGATGATAATGATAATAATAATGTTATAATGATATGCCATATTATTATTTTATGAGTAATGCTTCTATACTTTTTTTTTTTGGTTATTGTTCATTCACGCGTATTCAACGGCTCAGATTTAGTTTTTTTAAAATTGTGACCTACAATAGTAGGTCACTTTGGGAGAGATACCGATTATCAGGTACCTCAAAAAAGGATATTTTTGTCTTTTAATATATGGACAATTTGTCATTTTATATCTACTATATTTTCAAAATTTTTGTTTTTTCTTTGTTTCCTTTTTCTCTCTCTATCTTTCTTTTCATAATTTGGCATGTCATATAAGGAAAATTTCAAATGATTTAACAATATGATCATTGAATTTAAACTTTAAATAGTAATATGAAATTCCTCTAATTTAAATTTCACTTTTAAATTTTAAGTATTCAATTTTTAAAATTTAAATTCATCGTATTTAGAAATAAAAATATTTCTAAAATTTCTATAATTTAAATTAAAGCATAATTTGAGAAACACTAAAACATTTAAAGTAGATTCCTATATTAATGCCTAATAATTTCATAAATTTGGTTAATCAATTAATTTCCTAAATTAGTACTAATTAATGCATAAATTTAGGACCTCAATTAAAAATTTCTTTAAATATTGTATTATTTAATTACCAAATTAACCTTGAATAAAATAATCTTTTTACCTGCTAAGTATTAAAGTTACATTTTTACCCTCTATTAATCAACGGTTAAGATCTTTTTTATTTTTTTTTAAAAAAAGTACCGAATCATTTCTCTTCAAAGTATGCTAATTAGACCTTTAAAGATGAACGGTTTGTTCAAAATTTGAAGCCAAAATATCATTGATTGACTCAAATTAAACAAATTGAAAGATTCGATAGTAAAAATTAAAATTTTGAAAAATTGTATAATCAAATCAAAATGGTCCGTAGTTAAGATAAGTTTTGTACTGTTTTACTTTTTTTTTTTTTTTGTGAGGGTGCTTCTTTAATTTGTTTGTTGCTTTCCTGGTGGAGGTAGAGGAGATTTAAAAAATAAAAAAATAAAAAAAAACAAACAAAATCTCAAGTTACTGGGCGTTTCAATAAAAAGAAAATTGAATTTAACACTATTGTCTGATAAATTAAGCTTTTATCAGGACAGGAACTTCTAAGTTCGAGTTCTTTGATCTTCTAGTCTTATTTAATTTTTTCCCATTTAAAACTCTCGAGTCCAAACATATTAAAAAAATTATCGTTTTCAAAGCCTAATTGCTTTATATTTCTAGCTGAGTTTATTTCTGAAAAAAATGAATGGAGTGGATAACTTGCTATCTCATGTGACTAAAATTACAATGGAATTGATATTTTTAGAGCTGGTTTCGATATTCACAGGAGAGATGTATTATATCTATCCATGATTTAGATTTTTTTTTTTTTTAATGCGAATAGTGAAAAAATGCTCTGACAAAATCAATTCCCAATTAGTAACTAGTACATCATTATCTATCTGAGTAAATCTTTCAATGTAATTTGTAATTAACACTTCCCTTAGCGACTTTCTAACACTCATCAATGAGCTAAAATTTTTATATTTCGGATGGAAATTAATGATGCAGTTCTTTTGTTCTTCTTTGTCGTAGGTCGGACGCGACTAATCATTGCTCTAACATTAACTTCTGCTGCAGTGGCAGCATTGCTTGTCACTGTAATATGGATCAAGATAAACTCCAGAACAAATTTAACAGATGGTAATCAAATAGAAATCNGCTCGAATTAATTTCAAGCCGAGCTTGAGCCTAGATTTAGGCTCGAAATTAATTTCAAGCCGAATTTGAGCTGACATAAGCTTGCTCGAGCTCGGCTCGTTTCCACCCCTACAAGTGGGATTCGAATGCATCAAACGAAATATTACTTTTGAATATATATGTAAGCAATTAACTACGTATAACTAAACAACCTTTTATATTATGGCGTGACCAATAGTCGCTCATTACATGAAAACGGAATTGTGAATAAAAATATAAAGATCAGAGATTTACAACTGAACTTAAATATTTTGGGCCGATTGTTTAAAGTTTAATAAATTATTTGTACCAGTGAGTTGGATCTTCACATTTAGTATTAAAGTCGGCTTGTTATCTAGAAATGTGAGATTGATGGGAACTTAGATCGCTGGTGATTTTGGACTAGGCAATATGACTTGACAAGGAACGTTAGGGTCCCCGATAGTTATAGATCGATTGAAAAAATGGATTGTGAATAAGAATATGAGGATAAGGGATCTTAATACAAATAACAAGTAACTGAATTTAAATATTTCGAGCTGATGATTTAGATTCCAACATGTTATTACTGCTAATCGGCTAAATCGTTACATATATGATAACTAGTGAATTTGTAAATTTTTATCCAAAGTTTACTTTGCTTGTTCAATTAGCTACCATTCAACCTTTCGAATCTATGGCCATTAATTAAAATATTATAATCCATTTAGACCGGAGCCTAGTTTCATTTTTAGTCAACCTAATAAAATCAATATATATATATATGAAGAATGATCTGTATGGTCAACATTTTATGGCCATACCATGCAACCTAGCTACAGGTGGGCCAATGAGAACTGTACACGTCAGCATTTGATGTACTCATCATCTAGAAGTTTAGTACCTACCATACATCTTGACCCACTATTATGTGGGAACGGGTGATGGCCTTAGAAGGCCAGCATCCTACTATATGTCGGAGATCAGGTTGTACCGAGTTTCGTTTCAAAATGGCGTAAGGACGGATTGGACTGAGTTATATTTAAAATGGCATGAGTATTGAACTGAGTTATATTCAAAGTGGCATGAATCTGATCAAACCAAGCCACAATCGAAATCTGCAGGCATCGTATATGTATATTTTAAGTAAATTAATTGCATATTTCTTACCACTGCACTTTTGAAATTAATAGTTAGTGCCAACGATCAGACAAATAATATCAGAGTCAAAGATCACGTGTTCAGTTTTCACATACTGCAAATTTATGCCTATGTGGCGGAAGACTAGATAGGTCGTAGGTGCTGTGTGTATATGATTTAAGTGAATTGATTGTATATTTCTAACAGCTTAAAGTTTTAGGATTAATGATTAGCCAACGATCCGAAGATGACAAATTTTGCTAACATATTTTTATTATCACACGAACTATTTGTATCTAGTAAACTTCTATATTCTTCTTATGAATTATACTGATTACAAAAATTATTAGGGTATATTGTGTTTAACGATGTGAATCATCGATTTAGAATAAAATATTTTAATATTTTTCTTTAAAAAATTGCTTATAGCTGAAGGCGTTTACTCTTATAAATTTCTATCCAAAACCATATAAAAAGCCTGTTCAAACTTCAAACCTCTCTCTACAAAGATGCAGCATCATCATCAAATTCATAACCCCAATTATTACCATCATCATTAACAAAATCACAGCACCAAATTGAATCCAACATCTCTCTTCATGAAACCATCCTCACTCTTCCTATTCCTCCTCCTCCTCCCCACTGCCGCCGCCACCGCGGCCGTCGCCGACGACGACGCCTACTCCCCGGCGGTGATCCTCACCGTCTGCGGCCCGGCCCCGACCCCCGACCCGACAGCGTTCGACATCAACTTCGCCACGGCGATGGAGACCCTCCACCAAAACATCTCCGCCTCCGGCTACGGCACCACCGTCGCGGGGGCCAGCGCCGCCAATGCGGTGTACGCCGTCAGCGAGTGCTTCGCCTACGTGTCGCCGACAGCCTGCCAGCTGTGCTACGCGGAGATTCGGCTCGACATCCCCCGGTGCCTCCCCGCCGACGACTCGCGCGTATACCTCGACGGCTGCTTCGGCCGGTACGCCGGACGGAACGTCACCGGCGACGCGGTCGATGCCGCGGACGCTGCGGTCTGCGGGAACGCCTCGGTGGACGCCGAGGAGGCGGCGGCGTTCCGCGACGCAGCGGCACGGCTCGTCGGGAACCTCACAACAGCGGCCGTAACCACTGAAAACTATTATCAAGCAGGTATGAAACAAAATGAAATTGTCTAAGAATATTTTTAAAAAATTATAAAAGAAAAACTGCTCGTTGACCGTAAAATATCAAAAGTAACTTTTTTTTTTTTTTTTTTTTTTTGCTGATTGATCCCTTAATTTGTTGGAAATTACATCCCTACGGGCATATAATTTTTGTGACGAAAAAAAATGTACAAAACCTGCATGAACTATGGACCATTTTTAACTGGCTATCCAAACTTTTAAAAATTTTTATTAATTTAAACTAATTACATTATAGTTGCGAGAATTATACGAATTCAAAGTATGCTAATTAGACCTTTATAGATGAATGATGTGTTCAAAATTTGAAGCCAAAATATCGTTGATTGACTCAAATTAAACAAATTGAAAGATTGGACAGTAAAAATTAAAATTTTGAAAGATTGTGTAATCAAATCAAAATGGTCCGTAGTTAAGATAAGTTTTGTACTGTTTTACTTTTTTTTTTTTTTTTTTTTTTTTTCTAATTATTTCGCGCTTAATCCCTCAAATTAAGCTAATTAATGGCTTCAGTTGTATGTTCTTGTGACCAATTACTTTTTTTGAGGATAAAAGATCAAATTTCTTGTAGTAACCTCATATTTTGTTATTTGCTCTTCCATGCGATTTGGTACTGAAAATACAAGCGTCGAGCTTATAGCGAGAGATTGTGCTACAGTAGTCGAGGAATTGTTTTTGTTAGCTCGGTAATGCAGTTTGGGTATATAGGATAACTGCTTATTTGTTAAATGAGTCAGAGATGGCCGATTAGAGGCTCCGAATACTGATGGAGTTAGTGCTTAATTATTAGACCTTCTCGTATCATAAATTGCGCGGAATTTGTTTCTTATAGTTTCTTATATATGATGTTAACATTTCAAATTTTCCCTGTGGGTATATGTTCTTGGTATGGCTTATCTATTATAAATTTTCTATATGCAGGCTAGTCTTGCTGATTCCTTCTTAGCCGATNTTTTTTTTTTTTTTTTTTTTTTTTTTTTTTTTTTGTGAGGGTGCTTCTTTAATCTGTTTGTTGCTTTTCCTGGTGGAGGTAGAGGAGATTAAAAAAAAAAAAACAAAACAAAATCTCAAGTTAATGGGGGTTTCAATAAAAAAAAGAAAATATGAGGATTTACTTGAAATTGACATCAAATCTTATGTGACTAAAATTACAATGGAATTGATATTTTCAGAGCTGGTTTCGATATTCACAGGAGAGATGTATTACATCTATCCATGATTTAGATTTATTTATTTATTTATTTTTTTTATAACTGCGAATAGTGAAAAAATGCTATGACAAAATCAATTCCCAATTAGTAACTAGTGCATCATTACCTATCTGAGTGAATCTTTCAATGTAATTTGTAATTAACACTTCCCTTAGCGACTTTCTAACACTCATCAATGAGCTAAAATTTTTATATTTCGGATGGAAATTAATGATGCAGTTCTTTTGTTCTTCTTTGTCGTAGGTCGGACGCGACTAATCATTGCTCTAACATTAATTTCTGCTGCAGTGGCAGCATTGCTTGTCATTGTAATATGGATCAAGATAAACTCCGGAACAAATTTAACAGATGGTAATCAAATAGAAATCAGAAAAATTTGGAAGGTAAAATGCCGATGATTTTAAATTTTTGATACACTAATTGTTCACTTTCATTCCGATTGCAGATACCGACGGTTCGCGACATATAATTCGAAGAATTTCGGCGTCTCACCTTAGTTTCAAATATGAAGATCTGAGAAAAGCAACAGATAACTTCAATCTAATCAACAAGCTTGGCCAAGGCGGATTTGGTTCTGTTTATAAGGTTTACATTTCCTCCAATTCAATCTAAACTTGCAGGGTCAAATGCAGAGCTAGTCCCTGGGCTTTCTTTTTTATGTATTGCAATTTCGCTCCTAATCTTTCGCCTAAATAGCTTAGTCTTTAAAACTGAGCATATGGACTAGCAAAAGACAGGTTTTGTTAGGAACTTATCCGCTTAGGGTGCGTTTGGATTGATGACGTTGTGATTTGGCTGTAAATCAGGTTTATTTAGAGTAGAAACATTAGTTTTGCCATTTGTTATGAAGACTCCGAGAAGATGTGGTGGGTATCCGCGGGCTTAAATTCTGGAAACAAATTCTCTTTGAATCTCCTCGGTATTATGCTAGTTGATGGCAAGACCAATATTTTTACTCTCACCAAACTTGATTTCAATCTAAACGCCTCCTAAAGTGAAAGACAATGGACAAAATTGTAACCTGTGAAATGTTCAAGGAGTACCTGTGCTTTATCCTAAACGTATTCCTTGTATATTATCTTAAGATTCTTAATACCTTGTGTTGGTAAAATGTATTGCTAGTTTTTGAATGTACTGTCCTGATTTTGCTGCTTCTTGAATATTGCAATTTCATCCTTGATTATAAAAGAAAGTCTAAGTTTTTTAATCCAGTAAAATGGCCATTTTATTTGTTCTGTAAAGTAACTGTTTTATTTCAGTGCAATTGATAGAAACATGGCTAAAATGGTTAATTTTATAGGAAAAACTTACATGCTGCTAGGTTTAGCAGCTTGACAATATGTGTGATAAAGTTCAGGGACTAAGTCACAATATCTGGACATTTTCCTTTTTCTTTTCCCCTTCTAAACTTGAAGATGGTATGGAATCTTCTTCTTAGGGGGTTTTACCAGATGGAAAGGAGATTGCAGTAAAGAGGCTCTTCTTCAATGCGACGCAACGGGCTGATCAGTTCTTTAACGAAGTTAGCCTCGTCAGTCGTGTTCAGCACAAAAACCTCGTAAAGCTACTAGGATGCAGCATCGAAGGGCCCGAGAGCCTCCTCGTCTACGAGTTTCTCTGCAACACCAGCTTGGATAGCTTCTTATTCGGTACTCTTTCACGCCTTTCCGAGGCTTTAAAGCTATTTGACTCCGCGAAATAGTGCAGTAAATATAGTTTTACTACATTTCTAACTATTCGTGATGGGCTTAATATGGTTTCTTCACCCTATACTTCAGATTCTTTCAAGAGAAATGTACTGGATTGGGAGAAGCGACTCGAGATTATTGTCGGGACAGCGGAGGGGTTATCTTATCTCCATAATGCATCTGAAGTGAGGATCATACACAGGGATATAAAAGCCAGTAACATATTGTTGGATGAGAGGTTTAAGCCGAAAATAGCTGATTTTGGCTTGGCTCGGTACTTCATGGAGGATCAGAGCCATCTTAGCACCGGAATAGCTGGAACTTTGTAAGTTCAAAAGAAGCCTAAAATGCAAGATACACCCCTTATAAATATTTCGATTTGTACATTGTCCCCTCCGTAGTATGAAACATGTATTTGTCATACAAAAATAGTGACAAATATTGCTGAAGAATCATGATATGATAGGTGTTTTCTGCATTTTAGTCCAACAAGAACTTGTATGCTCCTAGATACTGTTGAGTAACGGCTAGTGCACTCAAATTCTTGTAGTGGTTATATGGCTCCCGAGTACATCGTGCATGGGCAGCTTACGGAGAAAGCCGATATCTATAGCTACGGGATACTCGTTCTTGAGATTATTACGGGCCGAAAGAACAACAACTCTGTGGATGACTCACCTGAAGGCCAATCTCTCATGTCGCAGGTAACTTTCTACTCATACTTAGGTTTTGGTTTTGCTGGATCTTCTACAGCATGCAATAACTGTTTGTATGGAGCTTATAGCTTCTCTATGCAATAGAATCAGATGGTTACGGTTGGAGCTTTTGCTTTTGTGCGCAGAATCTTATTTCGACTTCCACGCACAACAAATGACTAAAAAAAGAAAAAGAATCTGTTTCAGAAGCCAGGCTAAACAAGCTAGGTCAAAATCTCCTCAATAGCTTCTTGCTGCAGCAAAAACAGATCCAAATTTATGTTAGTTTTTGCGTCAAAACCGATGATCTTTTGTTTCACAGTTTCTTTCCTTTTGCTTCTAAAAGATATGGCGGCAGTTCAAATCGAGAACGCTAATAGAAATGCTCGATCCGTGCCTTCGCAATCGGTGCTCGGACGAGGAAGCTCTCAAGGTGTTCCAAGTGGGTCTTTTATGCTCGCAAGCGTCGCCAAATCTTCGGCCGCCAATGTGGAAGGTGGTGGAGATGCTGAACAGCGGATCGAAAGAACTGCCTTCTCCGACTCAGCCTCCCTTCATCGACATCAAGGGGTCAAATGCTAACAAAAGCAACAGCTCCGAGTCCTCTTCTCTCTTGTCGTCCTCATCGAAGTCCCCATTTTCGTTGAATAAGTTGTCGGTGAGTGACATGGAAGCAAAGTAATCTGGGAAAAAGAAAAGAAGAGGGCAACATACATGTTTTATCTACATATTAATGCTTCTGCTTGCATACCTCTGCAAATATACAAATACAGTTACAAACCTCTATGCATTGATATCCAAAGAAGGCGCGATTCGCAGGGACTCTACAATCTCACATATTTTGAGGAGTATATATATGCGAAAAACACTATAGATTGCAGATTTAGTTGAGGCATTTTTATCCTGCTGCTTAAAGAGTCATTCCTAGATTTTTTTTTTTTATTTTTTTTCATTTATTAACAGTTTTCTTGGAACAATGTATAGTGCCATATGTCAAAAATAACATCATACTTTGTAACATTTTGTGTCATATATATCATCTCATAATTAGATGAAGAGGAAAGGGAATTCACCATAATCTTTTTTTTTTTTTGGTGAACTGTACATTTAGATATGACAAAGTACAGTGACATGTATCAGAAACCATACTTGTAACCTTTTGGTAGCATCTTACCTCTTAGTTGAAAGGAAAGAACCCAAGTTTTTTTTGCCTTTTTTCTATTTCATGATTAAAAACTTGGGTGATTATGTGGTGGTGCATTTTCCAAAAAAAAAGATGCTAGATACATAATTTCTCTACAAGTTTGCTCAAATTTTCTTGAATTAAAATAAAGAAGATGCTAGATAAATTATGGTACATTCTATCTATCATCCATGTACCGAAAAAGGTTCCGAAAAATTGGGTCTTTTGAGATTCTGATCTTATGTGCTGGTTGTTAGATGTTACTCAAAATTTGATAATCGGCTTCAGTTCGAAACTTCGACTAGCCGATAGTTTTGTGGTGCAACTAATTTGAAAAATTAGTTGCGAAGGAAAAATAAATGTCTATGGTGAGTAACGGAGAGCGACATATCGTGATTAGTAGTATACCTTAAACATTGTATTCTCTTCTTCGATAGTAAAGCTCTCTTCTCTCTCGCTCGTGATTTTTTTTCTGCAAAAAAATTTTCACGTAAATCTGTGCATTCTTCTTTTTCTGCTTGTTACATTAATTGCACATCCCCAAGGATGGAGCTATGGATAATATAGCTTTAAGTAAGTATTATCCAAAGCTAAATAAATATTATATTATTATGCTAATGAGATACCTATAGGTGTTAACGTGTAACATCTCAAGTGTTAATAAAATAATGAAATAAAATACTCACACTCCAAAACAAGGATTAGGAGAGAAATATTATAATTAGGGATTTGAATATCTCGTACTTTGACTTTTGTGGGAATTAAGAGACAATGGGACATTAAGAGTCAAAAAATTTGTGTTAGTTTCTCCTTTGACTATTGTCTCTTTTTTGAAAGTATGTGTAGCTTAGTCAACAAAAAAAAAAAATCGAATTATTCAATTAACTTTTTATTTTTTTAGAACAACTTGGTAAGAAGAAACATGGAGTTTTGCAATATTAAAATATAAAAAAAGTAAAAAAATTTGTGGCAAAAAAATATTATTTATTCGGTAAAAATTATATGTCGAACCTCAACTATAGATTGCTCAGCAGCATCTTTCTAAACTTTTAATTATTTTGATTTGAATTATAAAATTAGATAAGTTATTAATATTGGTTGATTTATTCGATCTCCACCAGGTATTATCTTCAACAGCTTATAATTTATAATAGAAATTAAGATTACGAACTTTTAATCAATAGTACGAAATGCTTCAAAATTTTTTTTCTCTGTACTTATTGAAAATAATTATAAATATTTTTGACTTTTTTTGCTAATTCATTTGCGGCATTTAACCGCAAATAATTTTTTCGGTCCGTTTATTTATGAATTATAATGAATTCAACAACTAATCATTTATAGCTAAACCAAAAATAAATAAATAATAGCTTCTATTAGTTTAGCACAAGTGAGAGTGTGTAATTATAACAAAAATAGGGGTGTGCTTATCAACTACCATAACTAGCAATAAAAACGTTATTAATTATTTTATAATAATTATTTTATTTCCCGATTCCATTACATTCGTTTTCTTGTTACAGTTAGATACCGAACCATGTAATTAAAAATAAATAAATAAATAAATAAATAAAAGAAAAGGAAAAAAATAAAAAAAGAGGAAAAAAAAAAGGAAAAAAGAGCGCAGGCGCAAAAAGCAACGGAGCTCTAGGGGAGCAAAAAGAGAAGAGGAACTCCTCCGAACCCTAACCCTTTCCCCCCTTCTCCTCCCCTCCCCCTCCCCCTCGGAATCCGATCCCCATGGATGGGAGATCCCCGATCGCGATCGACTCCCCCGTCTCCGCCGCGCCGCGCCGAGCGATTCGAGCCCCGCCGCACCCCATCTCGCCCCATCTCGGCCCCCGCCACCGCTCTTAGCGGCGCTGCTCCACTCTTTCGCCGGAGCTCCGGTGACCTCTCATGCCCCCTCCGCTAAGCTCGAGGAGATCGGTTTCGGTTCCGCGGGATCGGCGATGAGGGGTCTCGGCCGTGGGATTCGGCCTCGCCACTGTAGAGGTACTCGTTCGAGCTTGTTCCTGATAGAGATCTCCCGATTCGATTGCTTCGATTGGGTTTTTGAGTGCTTCGGAGATCAAAATCGCAGCTTTATAGTTTTTATAGGGGGAAATCGCGATGATTTGAGGTGATTGGAGTGATGAACTAAATGTTTGAGCTTACTGTTTCTGATTAGGGGTTGATTCATGCTGAGAGAGTTCGATTAGGGCGTCGCCTCCTTTGCAAATTAAGCTTACATGCGCTGTGTTTCTCCTCTTTGGAGTTGTTCTTTCATGCATTGCTACCTCACATGCTGCTTACATTTGTTCATTTCTTTAGGCATTTGGTTACTCAACCTAAAAAATTAGGCGGGGTTATGTGGCCTCCTATTTGCAAATGAGGTTGATCTAAAGCATTACTTGAGAAAATATGCATGAAACCTTTATTTATATGTTTTTAGCCAAGATTCTGCATGTTGTTAGTTCTTTTTTTTTAAAAAATTATTTGTGCAGCATAACTGTAAACACCATTTTGCATGTCAAATAGAGGAATAAAATATGACAAGTGGATGCATTGTTATTGGAACACATTCATTTGACCCACATATGAAAACCTCTTATTTTTATTAATGTTTATTCCTGCTTAAACCTTTGCTTATTAGACCACAAACTTCTTTCATTATCATTGGCTGTTCTTGTTCAAACCTCTGTGTTATTTCGATCTTGCAGGATTGTTAAAAGATTCCCAAAGAATATTGTTGTTGAATTATTTGGTGACTCTGTTGTTTGTGGAACTTATTGCTGAAGCGAAACCGACCGGTTATACATCAGAAGTAACACTAATAGCTCCTGATGTTTCTCCTTTACATGGATGGCGACCGCTTAAATCCAGACGAGCAAGTTTCACCATCGTCGATTTAAGTCAAAAGAAAATTTTCTCACCACAAGGTGTCCCTTCACCTGCACGGGCCCCTATTCCACCTCCAAATTATGGCTCGCTACGGGTAGTTGGTCTGCCCTCTTCGAATTCCTTGCGCTTATCTAATCCTTCCAGGAAGCAGGACCGACGTTCAGATTCGGCACTTGTTCCTTCACCTGTTACTGGTGCCCATTCGGATTCCAATTCCAGTACAGTCCCTTCTGGGTTTTCGCAGCCTCCGTTGGCTCCTCACACTGGTTGGTTGAACTTGCAGTTGGATATTTTGTTGTTTAAGCATATAACATTAACAACATTAAAAGATAATAGTTGCCCAAATATCTGCTTTATTTTACTTGTTAAATTGCAAGCGTCACATGGATGGTTCAGATCTTGTAATCTGATATGAAAAGTGAGATGATGTCATTTTTTATTGAAGTTTATGGATGGTTTAAATCTTATAATTTGATATGAAAAGTGAGGTGATGTCATCTTTTATTGAAGCTTTTTTAACTTTCAGTTTAGTATTTTGACAAATATTGTAATTGGTTGAGGACGAGACCTGAATCAAGTAAGTTATTCTAATACTTGACTTCTAGTTAGTTATGTTTTAAGGTATTTGTCATTTCCCATTGTCCCTTGCCAGGCTAGTGAGTCCTTATAATTTAAGGTCTACATTTGCAAATTTTTTTTAAATCCTTTTTTCAGAATGTTATCTGCCAAATTTCATAATAACTGAAATGAAATTATTCATGAAAGTTTTTTTTGGTAAGGTTCCTTTGGATTCTTATATTTTTTCTTCTTCTCTTACAGTGATAGGAAAAGATTTTTCGATATTTTATCTGTTAAAAGGTAGGAAAAAAACACTACCGTCTAAACTTTATTCACTTCATTACCTCTGGAGATGAGCTGCATGGTAACTCTGTATCTGGTTATACTGTTGATATTTAATTATATACAAGTCTTATAGGAATCTAAAAATTCATTTGGATGTTATTCTTGCTTAGTAGAGAACATGAAAGATCGAATTAAAACTATGTCACCTATTTTTACTGTAGCTTTATCTTTTTTATCTTGCTTATTTGCTTGTGTTTTCCATTGGAGCAGGCTGTTGTCGGCCAAACATGGTGCTGAAGCGTGGAAGTAAAGATTGCCACTGTGTCTACCCCGTAAAAGTTGAGCTTTTTCTTCGTAATGTTTCTTTGAGTTCAAATTGGAGCAATGAATTCCTTGAAGAACTTGCTTCTCAGCTCAATTTGCTTGTTAATCAATTGGAGATTGATAACTTCTATGTCGTTGGTGCTTCTGGACTAAATATTACAATGGACATAGCCCCACATACAGGAATTAGTTTCTCAGCTGATCAAGTTAATGTGATGAATTCTTCACTTGTCCAGCATAATGTTCGCATCAACCCTGATCTAGTTGGTGACTACACACTTCTTAACTTAACTTGGTTTAGACCACTGGCTCCATCTCCCGGTAACGTGTGATCTACTTATGTCCTAAAATTGTCTTACTAGAATGTAGTTATTTGTCTGGCACAATGACCCCTTCACATCTTACTTAAACATTTCAGTTCTTGAACTTTCCCATACTTCGGAAATTGATAACTAATTAGCTGGCTTCCTTTTGCTGCCCAAAATATCTGAGAGCTGAGCATATTTCATAAAACCATGTAATAACATTGCATTGTCATCATAACATTTGCGGTTCCACATGTTGAAAGTCAAAAGACATCTTAAATTTTCAAAATCATGTATCCATCAAATAAATATGATATATACAGAAGATCCCGTCCCCATGTAATTTGTAACGAACTTTAGCTTACTAAATAAATACAGGACTCTTGTAGATATGTGGTCCTCAACTACTTCTAGTCAATGGAGTCTATGTGTTGAAAGGATTACTGTTCCACTGGCACAGGGCGTGTTAGTGTGTCAATGGCACGACATGGCATGCTGGTTTGTTAGCGGCACAGTACGGCACAGCATGCTGGCACGCACCCCATTTTATATGTTGGCATGGTTGGCATGGGAGGTACGTGCCGGACATGCCAGAACGTGCCAACTTGTCACGGGTCTATTGACTTTTTGTCGAAAAGCCCGCGCGGTGCTCGTTCGTCACCTGCACAAACGAGCCAGCCAGTCCGTCCTGAGGCACAACTTCGCAAATTGGCAATGACCGAGAATTGAGAAAGAGTACGGAAAGGGGTCCTGCAAATTGGCACAAACAACGAATATTTTATTGATAATGAAAAGTTGGACTACAAGCGAAAGGCACACGACTCGACTTGGTCGGGCATGGCCGATGAGGGCAAAATGATCACCAAGACACTTTGCATCTAGCGAAGCCGGCTTACTTAATACGGCTCACCCAACCTTCCCGTACTACCCTATATTGGCATCCACCTATTTGGCACCCCCGGGGTACAAAAGTGCTCACCGAGGGGTACGTTTTTCCCACTCCGCACACCCATGGAAAAATAGGCCGCCAACCCATGTCCGACACGCGTTCGGCTCAATCCGTCGCATAAGTGGCCATCGTTAGCGAAATACCTATGTCCCCTTGGATGTGTAGCATGAGTGAACCCGCGGGTAGCCAACCGGATGCCAATTTACAAGCAATGCCCACCCAAAGAAGGAAAATCCTATGTCGACGTCGTGCCCGACACAACATTTATAGACTCTTTACAAACTCAATGTTATTGACAAAGTTAGGGCCGTTGACAACCAAAAAGGACCCTGACAAACTGGCATGGCAATCCTATTCTATGGTCACTTATTGAATGTTGCTTTCTTTTGCTCATTCATGCTCTTCAAATATAGTATTTCATAGTTCATATTTCTTTCTTCCTTGACATTGTTTCGGCACATATAATACGTACATAGTTCTGCAGGGCCCATTCATTTTAGTTTGCTTGCACTTCTTCATTAAGGTTACTTGAAAATTGCTGGAATTGTCTATAAAAGGTAGTCTTTTTTACATGTTTTTGTAACATTAGTTTTGATCTGCCTTGCCAACTTTTCATTTGTTTTTCAGCTCCAGCACTTCCTGTATCGCCTATGGCATCCCCACCCACAAAGCCGTATGTGCCAAAACCAATTAAAGATCCTGGAGATGAGAAGCATTCCAATTTACTTATTGTTGTTGGCATATGTGTTGGTGTTCTCATTGTTATTCTGATAATTGTTTTAATAATTTGCTCCTGTGCATCTGGGAAAGGAAAAGATGAGATACCAGCCAAAGAAACAGGTAGATGTTATTAAATTTACGTGCTTTTGCCCTTGTTTAATTTCACTGAAGGTTTTGTTTTTCTTTTTTCTTTTTCCTGCATACATCTTATATATAGAAGGTTCAATTAGTTTCAGATATGGCAATACCCAAGTCGTAGTGTTGTTAAAGTCACACGTAGTTTCTTTTACTTCTTTTGTTGAGTTGCATAATTTAGATAAAGTTATTGCTTGTAACGGGAAGGGGATCAAGTGCTAAAGTCTTAAGATTGTGACGGTGCAAGTGGCACTATTTTGGGGGGTACTCTATAGTCTAACCTAGTCTAATCTAAAGTTGAAATGATTGTATTTATTGTTGGTAAACTATTTGCTAATCTTGCTTCATGATTATGCAGCCAAGCCTAGGGCCCCGGATGCAGTTTCTGTAGAAGGATCTATTCCTCACCCAACAAGTACACGGTTCCTCCCTTATGAAGAACTCAAAGAAGCAACAAATAATTTTGAACCCGCAAGTTTACTTGGAGAAGGTGGTTTTGGTCGTGTTTTTAAGGGCGTGCTCAGTGATGGTACTGCCGTTGCCATTAAAAAGCTAAGCAGTGGCGGCCACCAGGGAGATAAAGAGTTTTTGGTGGAAGTTGAGATGCTAAGTAGGCTGCACCACCGGAATCTTGTGAAGCTTATTGGTTATTATAGTAGTCGTGAGTCTTCACAGAACCTGCTATGCTATGAGCTTGTTCCAAATGGAAGCTTAGAGTCTTGGCTTCATGGTAGTACTTCTTTCATTAACCGGTTCCTATGTTCTGAAGCCTAGGGCATTTTTTAGTTTGCTGGTCTTCTGCAGATGCACAGTTTCAATAGCTCCTTGTAGGAGCCCTTAAGTTTTTAATTAAAATACCCTCAACTGCTTTAAACCTCAATTTTGAGCTTCTATTTATGGGGATGGGGTTCACAAGCTCATTTTGGTTTCTTTCCATAATCAGAATTTCCAGAATTTTCGTGTGCCATACTTGGCTTCTGCTTCTCGAGTAGAGAAGCCTAGAAGAAGGGCCAAACAAACATTGAGGGCTTGTTTGGTTGGGCTGGAGCTTCTGCTGAATTTTGCTATTTGAAGAAACAGTATCAAGCTTTTCTTTGAATTTCCCTTAACAGCTTCTCACTGTAGCAGAAGCAAAAGGTTTGTTGATTTTGGGCCCCAAAAGCTCATACTAGCTTCTCTCCACAGCCAAAAGTTCCACGCTTCTTGTTTTTAAAACAGTCTACTTTTGTTTCTTGAGTAGAGAAACTATTCCAGAAGCCGTCTCCAACAGACGTTGAGATTCCCTTTTGACGCTTTACCACAGTATTACAATTTCATCTTAGTGTTTGCGGTTGTAGTTTGAGATTAAAAATTAATTTATACTGACATGAACGTCCTGTACTGCTTTTTAGGTCCCTTGGGAGCTAACTGCCCTTTGGACTGGGACACCAGAATGAAGATTGCACTTGATGCTGCAAGGGGGTTAGCCTACCTTCATGAAGACTCTCAGCCATGCGTGATACATAGAGACTTCAAGGCATCGAATATATTGCTTGAAAACAACTTCCATGCCAAGGTATCCGATTTTGGCTTGGCCAAACAGGCACCAGAAGGACGAGCCAATTATCTCTCAACTCGTGTCATGGGAACATTTGGGTATTTCCGTTTCATCTCTCTTTAATTCTCAACGATCCTACATAGTTAAGTGGCCTTTTAGGGGAGTTTACATTTATATCCCTGCAAAACCATCTATCTGCATGTATGCGACAAAAAAAAAAGAATTTTTCATCTTGCGGGATCAGTTGCTGCCCTTCTCTTACTTAAGTTAGGTCATCCAATTCTTGGGGGAAGTTTGTTTCTATTAAATAAAAAGCTTTTTAAGTGGGGCATTTTTGCTAGTACAAGGGTATGTCTGTAACAATTCAAGGCTTTGAAGATTATATGTGAGAATTCATGTTTTGCAGGGATTGCACGCCAATGTATAATTTTGTAGCAGTATGCCTGTAAACATGCTGATATCTCTCGTTTATTTCTTTTGCAGGTATGTAGCACCAGAATATGCAATGACAGGACATCTACTTGTAAAGAGTGATGTGTATAGTTATGGTGTGGTTTTACTTGAGCTGCTGACGGGAAGGAGGCCTGTCGATATGTCGCAACCATCTGGCCAGGAAAACCTCGTGACTTGGGTTCGATTTCTCTCTCCTTACCGTTTTATCTTCTTTGACTCTATATCCGTTGTTGTTATAGATCGATAGAGCTCACTGTTGAATCGCATATTTCTAATTTTAGATACATGCGCTCGGTGCGTATTCTAGTACGAGAAACACTATATAATCTTATCTTGTTTAACTATATTTGATTATAAGGTAATTTCATCTACTCTTTTACCAATTCCTTAAGTGTATCCATTCGTGTCGTAATTGCCCTTAAAAATGTGCTTTCAATTTTCATAATTGCCCCCTGAAAAGTGAATTCATGAAAGAATATGTTTAAGAAAAGCAAGGGCATATATGATATTTCAATTTTTTGTTTGGGTATATGTACAATATTTAATTTTTTTTGAGTATGGTGAATATTAAGCCTTTCTTGTTAATGCTCCTATTACGTATAGGCTCGGCCAATACTTCGAGACAAGGATAGACTGGAAGAGCTAGCTGACCCGAAACTTGCGGGTAGGTACCCGAAAGAGGACTTCATCAGGGTCTGCACAATCGCGGCCGCCTGTGTTGCATCAGAGGCGAACCAGAGGCCAACGATGGGCGAGGTGGTTCAGTCTCTCAAAATGGTTCAACGCGTGACAGAATACCAAGAGAACGTGCCGACCCCATCCGCCCGACCAAATATCCGGCAATCTTCCACCACCTACGAATCCGATGGGACTTCATCTATGTTCTCTTCCGGACCGTTTTCAGGCCTAAGTCTCTTTGACAATGATAACATTAACAGAACAAATGTGTTCTCTGAAGATCTTCATGAAGGTAGATGAAGGGTTGTGGGAAAGTTACTAGTGAGCTGATCTCTGGGGCTTGTAATCAAACTTGGGAAGGGTGCGTGGGCAGGGTTTTGTGGAATGATGCTTGTATATGTTTCATTTTCTTCAACACCCAGGAAGTTGTAATGTTTTTCTTTTCCCCCTTTTTTCCTCTTTTTTTTTTTTCTCCTTTTCCTTCTTGTTCATTACGAACAACAACCATTGGTTCTGCTTCATAGTTACTTGTTCAAATGTTGTGTTCTTTGATTCCTGGGTTCTTTTTTTTGTTTTTGTATTCTCACATGTTGTTTATTGCCGATAAAGAATAGCATGAATGAAATTTGTTGCAAGCTTAGATTGAATCGTTATTTCCTTATATGCGCACTCGTATCATCGTACGAACAAAGCTTGTGATACACATTGATCAAAGTCAATGTGTGTCACAATTAAAGCGTGTGCGTGTGTACACGTGCCCTAGGTTCAACAATTTAGTTAGACATCTTAATGGGCCTGTAAGATTTTTGGTGCAAAGCCGATGTTCTGAGGCAACATGACAAAGCTTCACCAGATCTCAATAAATTCTCCGACGCGGTGTCTTACAAAAAAATGTCTAAATATCTACAAATAATATGCAACATATCGACAATTTCAGATTTTCAGTATGGTTTTCGAGCAATCTTCGAAAGAGAAGAAAACCTACTCATATGTTAACATTTATTGTTTTCGCTCACTAGAATGGTTCTTCTTTGGCTAACATGTAAACAAAGGCTTAAGTCTCTGCATGAATAGTTTTCTGTACCGATCTCCATATTTTCCTCTGAGGCGCAACTTTCTTCGGTTCAGGACTCTCCATCAGTTTGTCCAATTCCGATGGATCGAGCAACAACTTCTCTCTGATAAAAGCATCTAAATTGAAACCGCTACTGCGAGGATCTGCATCGTCTACGGCTTTTACAATGTCGTTGTTGGCAGGATCAGAACTGATTGAAGCTTCGTCAGTGGTGTTGTTTTTTTCTTCTGTGCGTTTTGTAGTATCTTTTTCCTTGAATTCCGAAGTTTGGTCAAAGTTTAGGAGTCGCTTTATGCTGTCGAGAGCGGGATCGATGATGTCGAGAAAACCCATGATCCACGAAGCATCATCCACGACTTCCGTACGCTGTTTTAACATTATTTATTAGTTTTTTTGTAATGTCATAATCTAACAGAAAGAAAATGCGACAATAGAGGTTTCGTTAAAAAGATGGCAACTCGTAAGTAGATTCATTCAATTCTAAGAAGAAGACAACAAAGGATTAATTCTTTTTTTTTAAAAAAAAATCTAGCATGAATGTTGACCATCCAAGATTGATTATACTGCTGTGATATGATGCATCATGCACCAAGAAGCTAGAATCCTAGATTGATCATATCTCCAACATCATAGAAGCAAAATAAAGATGACCTAATGTCATAAGCTATTAATTTCCTTCTGACATCACTCACGAGTCCAATCAAATTTTTGTGAATTTATCGAAGGAAAATGGGTTTAGAGAGAGAAAGCAGATTTACCACTAACCTGTTGAAAATAGAGATTGCGGATTTCTTCAGCCCGAATAGGATTACCTTGCTTCTCCTCCAATGACGCCCACGTCATCCATGTTATGTAGCTTTGAGAATTTATATTCAGCGAAGATCTGAACAATCTTCGAGCGACTGATAAGTTGCCAATCCTCTGCTCCAGAACTCCCCATGCCTGCAGGGACACAAAACCTATCAAGATCCTGATAATGTACTAAGCAGTTACATAAATGCAGCAGGAATCATCTATCTTCAGTCGGTCTTCACAATGGTATAAATAAATATTGCAACTTCTTTTTATGTTATATGGTAAATTGGCTCTATTAAACAAAATAATAAAACAACTGAAAAACCTCACTGTAGCAAGAAATATAATCTAAAAATAACAAATGCATAGTAGAAGCACATGGCATCACACGACAACAAATTACAAATAGTGCACTATTGAAGATTATTGAGCTTTCCACATAAAAGGAGAAATTCTATACCTGAAGACAGCGGGCAGCACTTTCACTCGTTGAATCAATTGATAAAGCTCTTTGGTAAAGCTCTCTTGCTGTGCTTATGTTTCCTTCTTTCCACTCCATCCATCCCCAAGCCTACAATTAATTCAGTGACGAGAAACACATGAGATGCGCTTATACTTTGCAGAGAGAGAGAGAGAGAGAGAGAGAGAGAGAGAGAGAGAGAGAGAGAGAGAGATTCTTACAATCCACACTGGTTGGTGTCTTGGATCCAGTTTAGATGCTTTTCTAAACCAAATACGAGCAACGTTGGCAGACAAATGTCTGTATTCCAGCAATGCGAGTGACTGAAGAATGACAGGGTCCCTAGGGTTTACTGCATGACCAATCTTAAGGAGTTTCCTTGCTTTGTCAACATCACCCTGCTTGGCCTCAAACAAAGCCCAGATGTGCCAGGCGAATCTGTTTTTCGGACTAGCCTGTACAGCATTCTGCATAAAATTAATTAAATAAAACATTAGTTAATTTCACTGTAAATATTTATTTTAGTTGACACTAGCATGTGGGAATCGTGCAACATAGGATCAAGTCAATTGATGAAATCACTATTCAAAAGAAATTAGCATAGGAAAGAGAGGGATACTATTCTATGTTTCAAATTTTACGCAGATAATTGCAACCTTTAGTTTGGTTCTTTGTTTTCCCGAAAGTTATATTTTCTATATAAACCATATTCAGGAGAGATATTGGCATCGCCTTATTGCATTAAATAACTGCCTGAGATAACATAGCAAAGAGGTTGACATGCACTGAATTGGACGTCACGTAGTTCTTATGTGGTTAAATAGCTTCTTATCTCTGTTTATTACTTCTTGGTAAGTTCCTATATGCTCTTCAAACTCTTTTACAGTAAGTAGCCTACTCAGCTAATGGAGATGACTAAGTCATTGCCTCACTGGACACCCAGAAATATACACATACATGCATACATTCATGCATGAAACAATAAATAGAAAGAAATCTTAATTAACACAATGAGAGGTAACTTCATCTAACTGGGGGGAACAAGAATTACCTCAAAGAGCTGCCTAGCAAAGAAGTTGTTATCTTGCTGCAACTCTACTTGAGCCCAAGCCTATGACAAAACAAAGTTTTCCATAAAGTAAGGCTCCCATAAAGCTCATTTTATTTTAATTTTGTTTACAGACAAGCAGCATCTTGTAGTGAGAATATAGAAGTAGAAAAAAACACTCACAAGCCAACTTGCACAACTTTTGGGATTGCACTTGGTCGCCTGCTGAAACAAGAATCGTGCCTGCTCAAATCGTTTTGACTTAGCTTCAAGCAAAGCAAGTGTTTGGTATATGTACTCATTCCCACCACAATACTTAAGCCCTTTTGCAAGGAGATTCCTAGCTTTTTTGATATTCCCTTGCTTGATTTCTAGAACTGCCCATCCATGCCAAGCCGCAATATGTTGCTTATCGGCTACAGTGGCTGCATCAAAAAGTTCTCTTGCCCTTCGGATATTCCCAGCCTTACTTTCCAGAACAGCCCAGCACTGTGCATCATAATGCAGAACAACAATCTCACTATTCGAGATCTTTTGCCAAACACAAAGGGAAAAAAAATTGAAGTGGTTCATAATTGTTCTTCAAGATGTTTTGGAGAACCTTGACTTTGATGTTATTTTCATCTCTTGCTGTCCATTTATATGGTCAAGGTTCTTTCATGTTGAACTTAAGATTGTTACAAAAATAGTTGAGCTATTGCAGGATTCGCAAAAGAACAACTATACTATATTATTGCCTGTATTAGGTTAGGCTATTGATCTTCATGCGATACAGGCTATAGATTTCATCCATTACTAGACAAAAAAAATCAACAAATAACTCCAAAATCCCATCCTCACTATGCTTAAAAGCCTCATCTCAACAATCATCCACTCTGATTCACAGGATCAAAAACGAACTATTAATCATAAAGAACAGCTGCTTTGTTTACACCAGTGTTCATGCTTCCTACAGTCCAAAGTCAAAATTGCAACCAATATAAAATATTATGTAGGAATTTTTATGCAACAAAAACTGCGAATAATAAATTATAGTCCCCAACACTAATGATCTCCCAGCATAAAGTGTTGAAAAAAGAAAAAGTTAACTTGCGGTAGAATGGATACGGACCTGCCAAATGTAGGAATTTTCTCCTTGCGTTGCTTGGCAGCCCTTCTCATACACTGCCCTAGCTTCAGAAAATCTTGATTGCTTACAAAAAAGCTTCCCAAGGGCTACATATGCCCGTCCATCTTCCGGCCAAAACTTGATACACTAAATAAATAATTGGTGAATTATATATGTAAGGACAGTTACATAACTTTTCACACACCCAAAGGCAACAAGAATAAGCTGATTTCTGGTAGTTTAACATGAGCGGATATCATTGCATAAAAGGCTTGATATATAGCATCTTTATTTAAATTACTCTAATATGTCAAAAGAAAATGATCAATTTATAAGAAACATCACTTAAACGACACATTACTAATCCAGGCCTGGGACACGTGAATGCTGAATCAATAAGACAATTCGAATTACAGGACGCTTCTATGTAGCTCAAGATCTTTTCATTCAATTAGTTCTTGCCTCGAATTTCAGTTTAAGCTTTCATTTGTCGACAAAACTTTCTCTATCTTAAAACAGATCCCAAAGTTCATGCGGAATTGGGAAAAGTTTACCTCTCAATAGTAGCATGGAGTCGATTTAATTACTCTACAAAATAGTGGGCTTCACACTAAGTTTTACTGAACCAAATTTGCTACTTTTAGACAACAAAATAAATGATAAGAAAAGTTTCATCACAATTAGAATCAAATTAAACATCATCAAACCATGACGACACCTTCACAAGAATGTTCTCAGCTTCTTTGTACTCGAAACACCTGGTCAAAACCTTGGCCCGGTACAACCCGAGCTCCAAGTTGATCGGGAGCGGCTTCTCCTCCGCGGCGGCCCCGCCGACCCGCTCCGGCTCGAAAATGGGCATCTTCTTCGCGAACTCCGACAAACCCCTATCGATCTTCGAAGACGACGAAGCCCACGCCCCTCCTCCCTCCCCATCCGAGTACCCCGTATCGACGACCCCTCCCTCCTCCGCGAACTCCTTCACCGGCCTCCGAACCACAAGAGCCCCCTCCTCCTCCTCCTCCTCCTCCTCCCCTGCTTCGGCGACGCGTTCGTCGAGATCGGAGCGTAGGGGGGAGGGGGCGGAGGAGGGAGGGGATCTGAGGAGGGGGAGGGAGGGGAGGGGGCGGAGGGGGAGAGGGGAGAGGGATTTGGGGCTAGGGTTAGGGTTTGGGGAGGGAGAGGGGAAAAGAGGAGAAAAATGAGAGGATTTGGGCGACGAGAAGAGTTGCATCTCTCTCTCTCTCTCTCTCTCTCTCTCTCTCTTCGCTCCGGTGGAATGGATAAAACGGAAACGCGCGCGTTTTTGTGATAGCGAAGAGAGCAAATTACGCACATACCCCCGCTAGCAACCCCCGGCTCTTCGTCGCATGCAAGGGTATAACGGTCAATGTGGGAAATGCATCACGCAGTGCACTGGAGCTAGAGGTCCGGAATGCGCCACGTCAGCGCGTGATGATAAGTGGAGTCGTTGCCAAGTCAACGGACGGTGTAGATCTTTCTTTAGACCACTGGGAAAAATCCTGCGCATCGGTCGATCTGGTTCGTCCATTTAAAACTAGAATTGATTTTAGCCGTTCAAAATGAACCGTTTAAACCAGTGAGCAGGAACTATGGAAACTTCTTTCTACGACACACCTTAACTAAGAATCTGGACTAGTTAGTACTTGAAACAAAGTATCTGAATAGAGTACTATAAAAAATTATAAAAAATAAGTTAAATATTTCTACATTAAAAAAAATCACCACAAGTAATACAGAACATTTTTCTATAATTACTCTTCTTCTTTTTTTTTTATTTTTTTATAATTTTTTAAAATCTATATTTTAATTTTTTAACATTTAAAAAATGTTATCAAAGGATAGCAGATATTTAAATTTCAAACTTCTAATTTTTAAGAGTGTTTATATTTCAGTAAACAAAAATAACACTTATACACCGGCTGTAACGGAAATAAATGAGGTATTACACGAGTCATTATTCATAAAAAAAATTAACATATTTATCGTTACAAATATTTTTAATTGAGTATTGATCCCTTTATATTTTCACATATATATCTTTCTCAACTTTAATACTTTGCACATAAACTCAATACATATATTTAAGAAAAAACTTCAAATACCCCCCTTATGGTTTCATTTTTTCTCTCTTTAGTACCCTGCGGTTTAAAGTATATCAAGTTAGTACTCTGTGGTTTTGCACTTTTTCACTTTAGTACCTTGTGGTTTAAAGTGTATTAAGTTAGTACCCTGTGGTTTCGCACTTTATCACTTTGATACCCTGTGGTTTCGCACTTTATCATTTTAGTATCCTGTGATTTAAAAATTATAGGATATAACTTGATACAAAAGTAAAACAACAAGATACTAACTTGATACAAAAATAACACCACAGACTACTAACTTAATACACTGTAAATCATAGAATACTAACTTGATACACTTTAAATCACAAGGTACTAAAATAAAAAAGTGCAAAACCACGGGAGGATTTTTGGAGTTTTCCCCATATTTAACCATTAAACTCTGACAACTCTTTATAAAATAACAATTTTACTCTTATAAACATGTACCGCCAAGCAGTATTTTTTTTTTGGAGTTAATTTCCTACGTGTCTCTCCAAATATAATAAATGACAAATATATTTCTATAAAGTTCAACTTTTATACGTTGTTTCTACAAAAGTTTTAATCTTTTTAAATATATCCCTGTTGTTAAAATTCGTTAAAAAGTTTTAGTTAACCATAGATTAAATACTTAGCTTTGATTAGTTTTTAATATTTTTGCCCCTCCTGTTATGACTTTTGAAAAGATATATTTATAACGGCAAAATTGAAAATATAAATGATTCTTTTATGATTCTCTAACGGTGATAAATTAGAGGGTCGACATATTTAAAAATATTAGTACTTTTGTAGAAACAACATATGAAAATTATACTTTGTAAGGATATATTTGTTATTCACTATTTTTGCAGGGACCCATATGAAATTATTATTATTATTATTTCTTTTTTGCTTTTGACTGGTGGCCGTTGCGTTATCCTTCTATAGTCGGCAGCGAAAACAACCTCAAATGCCGACTTTAATTTAACTCTACGAAGACAGAGTCGCTATCGCAGTACGGTTCTCTGCCGTCTTTACAACACGTATAATTTTTTATTTTTGAAAAATAAAAATAATACAAATTTGGTGCTGTGGTGTAGTCGGTCATCACGTCAGTCTTACACACTGAAGGTCCCCAGTTCGAACCTGGGCAGCACCATTTTTTAAATTTATAATTTTGCTCCAATTTTTAATTTGTTTTCAGGTATATTTTTAAACAAAAGTTAATTTCACGCTTCATAATTAATTAAATATATATATATATATATATTTTAAACAAACTTTAATGTCAATTAAAAATTTTATATTTTTACACTAAAAAGTCTAAATTCAAGAATGAAAGTCTTTTGAATGATTTGATGATGTTCTTATAAAATATTAATGGTTCATAAAATTTCCAATCTAATCCTAAACTGTAAGTTAATGTTCGATATATATATGAGAGATGTTTTGCCTTCAGAATCATGTGTTTATAATATAATATGAAGCTGAAAAACTTTTTATGAGCTAAATTAATGGACCGTTTTATATTTATTTTTAGACTAAAATATAAAAAAAGAATCCGTAAATATCAATTTTTTCACTTTTTTCTCCTTTTTTTCCATTTTTCCTTTGTAACTTCAAAATCCTATATTTTATCCACTCAAAATCTCAAGTTGATGCATTTAGCCCGCCTCCATCAGGATCCTATTACTATTTCATCATTTTCTTATAAATATATTATTTATTTTCGTAGGCAATATCACGTTTCGTGTATCCAAATGAATTAATTACGGTATATTTTTGTTGTCCCACTGAAAAAGGAAAATCATACTATTATTTCGTTTGTATGCTAGTATCAGATGAATCTTAGGGTGCGTTTGGTTCGCGCTATCTTTTTAAGATTCCTAGTAATGCAATGGGAATAAAAAAATATGACGGTGTTTGGCTAAAAGCACTAAGTAATCTAGTTGGTAATATTAGATTCACTTGGGAATGAGATTCATCCCAAAGTACTAATCTCATTCCCTTGCGGGAGAGTGGGTATCCTCATATTAATGGATTGGGGTAATCATAATATGTCTAATCTCTTTCTTTCTTCCTATCTGCCGGCTAGTCAGTATTATTATCCTTTACACTCTAACCTCATATCTCTCTCTAAACTTATATTTTTCTCTCTAAACTTCAACTATTTTTCTCTCTCTAAACTAAGCTCTCTCTCCCCCTCTTTTTCTAAAATTTCAACTCCCTCACTCCCTCTAATCTCGAGTACTCTATTTCTCTTCCTATTATTTAATTATGCTCTCTCTCTCTAACCTATATTTTCTCTCCATTTTTTCTAAAAAGATGTTGAAATTTTTGATAGCATTATCTAAAATTAATTAAATGTACATTTTTTGTAAATGTAAATAACATGACTAAATAATATAACTGTGCGAACCAAACACATGAATGTCACATTCTTAGTAATAGGATGAATAGGAATTTAACGACCTAGCCCACTAGCAATAATAACTCGTTGGGCCCAACTAACAGCCCAAAATGCTTAAGCCCAGTTATTATTACTAGTGTCTAAGTCTCTTATAAACCCCATGACAACCCCAATTCTATCCGATGTGGGATTATTGGGGTGTCACGGTAATCTTTCATAGTGCGAACCAAACGTGCCCTTAATACCAAATGGGCTCTTACTTCTTATGCCTTTATTTATTACAGTTTGAAATTAAAAAAAAAGCTCAAGATGTGTTATGCCCTACTAATTCTACATTAATTAGATGAAAAAAAAAAATTATATATGAGAAAATAATGATCAGGAGCTATAGCGATAATAACTGAACTTTAGTATTTTAAGCAAATAGATTAATGAGTTATTAATGCTAATAAGCTAAATTGTTATTAAATTTGAGGAGTGCTTTCCCTGAATCCTAAGATGGCTTGTGAATGCTAAGACTTTTCTTGTTGATGATCATCTGATACAATGACTATAGAATGTCATAATCTCTCTCAAGTGGCCATTATATTATAAACATATACAAATGGATAAGCTAAAACAATCATTTGATGTGATCCTTCAATTAGTGACACCTACCACACGTGCATCCACAACTATCAAATATTTTTTCTTTATTATGTGATTCAATCTCTAATATATAGGATATTAAGGGACTATAAATATAGAGAGAGAGAGAGAGAGAGAGAGAGAGAGAGAGAGAGAGAGAGATGGGTGAGTAATAAAGAAAAGACATGTTAAAGTTATTTGGTCTTTGAAGGGAGAGAGAGAGAGAGAGAGAGAGAGAGCTCCTTATTAGCTGCTTTGGACCCACATTGACTGATAATTCACAGGATTAAAACAAAACCAAAAGGGAAAAAAAGAAAAGCTGTTCATTTTTAGCTGGATCCCAAAATTAAAGAAGAGCACATTACATGTTCCTTGTTCTTTCCCATGGAAGGCCTCTTCTAGGGTTTGTTTAGGGCTCTATATATAGCCTTAATAGGCCACTCATTGCCCACAAAGAGACGCATACGATTGCCGACATTTGATCGTAAATATCTCTCCGAGGATGAATATTTTTGCTAACTGTACTAGCAGTGATTAAACTCGTAAAGTTAAGGTAAAATGGATTTAAGCCACCATGTAATGAGACGCTAAATATTAAATGATTCTGAAGGTTATATGAAAAGCCCCATAAGTTCGTGTGTTTTACTAATGATCGTTCGATAATTCCTACTTTGTTGACACTTTACGCGAACTGTAATTAGTAAGGTTGATCACCGAAAAGAAAACGCAAATAAATATTGATCAAGAATTGAAAATAATAATAATAATAATGGCATCAACTTAGGAGTTACACCTGGTGCTAAAAATATCAACTCTTTCAAATTATAGCCTAGATTAATTGCCTTATCATTCATGAGACACAACCACAAAACTCTCACTTGTCCCCTTAACATGCATTTGTAATGAGAGCATTTTCTTTGAACTGATAGTCTCGAAAATGTATATTCTTACAATCCTTTAACTTTGGATAATTGCCTACATATCTCTTAAAATCTCTGAAATATCTCATTTATTTTTATTTTTTTTTTATTTTCAAATGTAACCCTCATGTATTTCTTTATTATTCAAAAATATTTCTACTGTTAGTGCCTGTCATATCATCTCGGGTTAAACCTGAGTTAAATTTTTACCGTAAAAGAATATATTTGAAAATTAAGGCAAAAAGCCAAAAAGTCAAAATACATTTTTTACCCTTGACTTAAGGATAAATAAGAAAAGTTACTGACGATAGAAAATATATATTTAAAAAAGTAAAATGATAATTTTATAGAGATAACGACTGTTCCTAATTGTTCACTAACAAAATTTAACTATAGGAGTATATTTGAAAAACTTTAAAAATTTTTAAAATTATATTTTTAATATTAGCCTTCGAAGGGTTCGTTTGAGATTGTGGAGAGATAGCTAAAAGTTTTTCAGGCATACATAAACAATTGTCCCTATGTTTTTTTTTTTGAGAGATAATTAAGTAGCATACTCTCTGTTTCGTTTATTTCATTTTAGAAATAAACTTAGCCGAAAATATGAATCAATTAGGAATCGACTTTGAAATATCAGATATCAATTATAAAGTTTTTTGTCATTTACGCTAGACACGGTCGGTGCCCCTATTTTTAATTTGCTAAAAGAAACAACACCTCATAGAATCAGGGTGATGTGGAGGAACGCTCTCCACTTCTTTAGGGAAGGTGCCAAAAACTAGTCACCATTTTCTCTCTCTCTCAGACATTTTAAAAATGTTGAAAAGGCAAGCAAAACGTTAAGAAAAAAGGGAAAGAAACATGTAACAATTATGTAGCATTGACAGGGGGATTGACGGGAAAGATCACTTGGGTTTCCCACAACTTTGTATTCTTTTGAATTTAGGTAATCATTGCCAAGCAAAAAAACAAATAAAAGATGTAGCCTCAAATTCAGGAGCAAGTTTGTATTATAACACTTACGCTATATCATCAATAATTAATCAATTATATTTTTTATTTAAAATATATAGTAAAAATATTTTTTTAGCGAGCATGACGAGACTCGTGAATTTAAAGAAATAATTTGATTAGTTAGAGACACTGAATGAGTAATACAACTGTACTGTTGTATTTTAGACTCTTTTTTTTTTCCCAAATTGAGCAGGCAATGCCAGATAGATCAGCCTATTAAAATGTTACACATCATCATAAGCTGTTTTGGGTTAAATTTTACTCCATGTTTGCTAGCATGGCAGGGAGCAAGATAGCCTCATTGTGAAGACTTCTTGATGAGGGTACATGTGGCGACGAGACCTCCTATTAATAAAAATTTGTTTGATTTTAAATCATCGGTCCAAAATACTTAGTTTTAATTATTATTATTTAGTTACAATCTGGTTTTCATCCAATATCGGGTGTCACCAACCCTCTATTCCGTTAGATTTTGACGCTCTCGTTAATCCTCCAATTACACATACAGTTCAAGATTACTAGATATTGTGAGGCTCACTTCACATTTTTAGACTGTAAACCGGCTCTAGTATCAAATATAACAATACGACCCATTAGCGAAATCTTGAATAGAAATAAAATACCGCACATTCTAGAGCATTCTAATATGTTTAATAATGATTCTACTCTTTTACCAACATTTTTTAGGACTATCCAATTTGAAGTTGAATGATAATAATTTAAAAATCTTGCATAGAAAATATAAAAGAATTTCAGAATATTACGAATCGTGAAACAAAAGGATCCTATATCTTATTGGAATTTGATCTATTTTGTTGTTGCAATAACAAAACAAGCTCCCGAAATATCAACTTTCCCTTGGTAAAAGCTGTAACGGCCTGACCCGCTAGCAATAATAACTCGTTGGGCCCAAACTCCCCCTGTTTAGATCCCGATGTCCTCGTCAGATCTAAACCAGATCACAGATAGACAGATAGACCAGAACCAGAATTACCAGACGATGTGAGATTCTAGAGGTGGCTCCCACCAAACCCGTTAGTGTAGCACATTGTCCCGCATAGCACTTAGCTCTCACATTTCCGGCTGGTACTCGGATCTGATACTAAATGGAACGATCCGATCCGCTAGCAACAATAACTCGTTTGACCCAAATCACCGGCCCAAAATGCTTAAGCCCAGTTATTATTATTAGCGTGTAGGCTTCATATAAACTGATCGAAATCAGTATCCCATCCGATGTGGGACTATTAGGACGTTACAAAAGCATGGAGCAAAAAGTGTAACATGTTAGTAAAATTTGAGAATGGAGCAAAAAGTGTAACATGTTAGTAAAATTTTAGATACGAAGTAAAAGGATTCGTATAATTCCTTTTTCTCCGCATCTCCAAACAACACTTTTAATCTCTATTAAAAGTTATTTATCTTCATTATATTTATGGAGTCCGACTACTGCACTTTCATAAGTTAGACCATTATAAACTCACAAATTTTCAACCGTAAGATATACTCCTTTAATCATTTTCATATATTAGATCATACTATTCAACCAATCATCCACTCAACTCTAGAAAATCACTATTATTATAGCTGGGAACTATTTATCATCTTAATCGCATATTTTTTTATTTAACAGTCGAAAATTTATGAGTATAAAAGAATTTATACCCATAAAAATATAGTAATCATACTCAAATTTATAATATTTTATAAATTTTTATAACGTGACTAGGATATTAGCTAGATTGAATGGTGGTGGGGGATCTGGGCCATAAATGACAAGATACCTGAACTGAAAATATGTTTTTTTGGTTTATTTTCTTGCAATAGCAAGGAGGAGATGGAGGAGACACAATAATGATAAACAAGAATAAGAGGAATTAAAATATTTTCGAGTGAGACATGGTACAATGAGTGTGACTACATTTGTCTATTTGGTCAATTATTATATACCTGATGAAAAATGTCTTTGAACAAATTCAGTTCAATAGTCATTATCTATATATATAGTATAGGCCAATAGGCCATTAAGAATTCAGATGATAATGATACGATAGATAGATAAGATTGCTCATATGAAATTCATTTATATCATGATACCATTTATGAATGGTTGCAGATAAAACCTTCTTTTTTATTTGCCAAGAAAAATTCTTCTTTTTTTTAATTTTGTTTTTTATTTTTGAACCACTTGTGTTTGGTTCGCTTCTTTCTCACCCTGGAATTGGAATCGGAATAGATTAATCCGTTTGTTGGTGTTTGGTACGCGGGAGTTCCATTCCGATTTCGATTCCCGAGTGAAATGGAAATCTCTCAATCATCTCTAGGCCGGATTGGAAGTTGAATCCGGACAGAATGAATATTTATTCGGATTAAATTTATTTTTTCAGCTTTTTTAATTAAAATATGAGTTAAAATTTAAAAATTAAATATAGAATTTTAAATTTTAATTTGAACTTAAATTAAAAATTAAAATTTAATCAAGTATTTCGAATCTAACTTATGAATTTGAATTTAAATTAAATTTTAATTTATATAAAGTTTTATTAAAATTTTATTTCAAACTTAAATTAAATTTATGGATTCAAATTAAAATTAAAATTGTAATTTTAGTTTGAATTTGAATAAATCAAAATTTAGTTTCATATTTTGAATTATTCACTCAACTTCAAAGTTTAATTTTTTTTTAAAAAAAATAGATTTAAAATTTCGACATTATTTCAAAATTTTGATGTAAATTTTTAATATTTAATTTTTAATTTGAATTTAAATTAATATATATTATAAAGATAATGTTAGTATATTAATTTCATTACGTTTTTTATATCCACAACTAAACACCGATAATGTGAATGATTTATTCCTATTCCGATTTAGGTAATGAACCAAACAGAATTAGGTAATGAGTCATTCCGATTCCGCTTCCAGCTTATTTTGATTCTGACTCCGATTCCGACTCCGACTCCGACTTCGAACCAAACACGCCCTTAGGTTTACATTAATAGGTGTTTAAGCTAAAATAATGCTTTATAAATCAAAAGCCAACTCGGTGCTTCTACTTTTTTTTGTACCTAGATGAAAAATATAAATAAATAAATAAATGAAAGCATGCAGAGATTATACTGTTGGGAATCGGGTACTCGTCCCGGTACCGAATTTTGCTCTGATAGTGACGGTTGTGGATCCGGTACCGATTATTATGATTTCACAACGAAAGCGTCAAATCGGATTTTTATTATAAACCCGTCTCCTTCGCAAAAACTGATACAATCACAAAAGAGAAAAATCAAAACAAAAAATATGCGAATAAAATAAAATTCATTAAATAAGGAAAGATTACACCTGACTTTTTTTCTGCATAGAATAGCTCTAATCTGAACCCTCTTTCTTGAATTTCTTTTACTTTTCTCACGTCTTCTATAAATCCGCAAAGAAAACAATCTTTCACGTGCACCTGTGCACTAGGTGCGCTAAACTCATGGCTACTCTCTCTCTCTCTCTCTCTCCTTCTCTATGGGCAGCAGTACCTTCTCAGCCTTTTTGCTTAATTAATTCAAGCCTTAATACTATTATATATACAGCGCCCACGAAAACGTACCCAACTTCTAATATAATTAGAATTCACACTCCGACAAATATTTAAATCTTAATTAATTTATCTCTAATAGATTTAAATATTTATCTTAATCTAATTAGATTTATACCCTAATTAATATTTAAATCTTAATTTATCTCTAATAGATTTAAATATTAATCCTAATCAAATTAGAATTCAACTACAAATCTAACCAAATCCCAACATACACTTTCAAAAACAATCCGGCAAACAATTTCATTTTTACTGGCAACATATAAATTGAGGAGTTAATTAATTAATTTCTACCCACTCTTTGAAAAATCCCACATATTCAAGGATGAATGATTGTTGGGATTGAATAAATGGGTGTTGGAATTGGATAAGACACATTCATATTGCCTTCCCAATTATATTGGAGAAGAATAAAAGGAACAGTTGTAGTGACAACTGATATTTGCTTGTTTGTGTTCTTAAGTACCTAAATTATAGGTACAATATTAGCATGTCTTTGAAAATCTTCAAAATATCTACTTTTTGAATGATTAAAATATTTTTATTGACTTCAAAATAATTATTCATATATACCTGTTTATTCTAGCTAGAGTTTACTAATGGGATTGAATTTTATGAAAATATTTTAGGAATTGAGGGATATGTTTAAAAATTTTTGACAGTAATAAAGAGCACATAAATAAAAAACTCCTAAATTATAATATTCTCATCCTATCTAATGTGTTAAAGCCCTGATTGGTTGGCGGCATAGGCGGGGAAAACGAAAGTTATCCCCGCTATTGCGCCAAATGAAATAATTTTTGGCCGGGATATTTTATTCTGGTCAAACTTTGCTATTCCCGGCTGTCTCGGAATAGCAAGGAATTTACTATTCCACCATTTTGATGGAATAGTGCTATTCCAATGTTTAATTTCAAACTTTATTAAAATTATAAATTAAATTAAAACTAAATTATATAAATATAATATGTTATATATTATAATATATTATTTTTATTATAAAATTATTAATTGCACTATATTAATACATATTATTTATATTTAAATATTAAATATTATAATAAATTATATTTAAATATTATAAAATATTATTTTTATTAAATTTAAGTTTAAGTAGAATTATAAAAATTATTAATTTATTAATAATAAAAAAATTATAAATTTATTAAAAAAATTATTATTATCAAATTATAAATTTATTATAGTAAATTATTTTTATTAATTGTTCCCACCCCTATTCTTATTTTTAAAATTTAAAATTTAAAATTTTATATTTTATATTTNTACTTCAACCAAACACTATTTTACTTATATCTGGACTAAACCCAATTCTCAACCAAACAAAAAATTACTCTAACCCCATCTTAATCCTGAACTTAACCCTATCTTTAGAACCCAATTTTCAACCAAACAAAAAATCACTCTAACCCTACCTTAATTCTGAACTTAACACTATCCTTGAAATAACTAATCTTACCTAACCAAACGCTATTTTTTTTATTCCTAGGAATAACCCAATTTTCATCCAAACGCAAAATTGATTTAATCCCCGTTTATACCTCAATTTATATTTATTTCTGGAATAACCACTTTTTGTTTATCTCCGAACCAAACGATATCTAAAACAATGACATGGAGCAAAATTGATATATATATATATATATATATAGAATTATGCTCCTATACTATCAATAGTATCAAGCCCTTAGTA
Organism: Ananas comosus; assembly: GCF_001540865.1. Taxonomy (NCBI): domain Eukaryota; kingdom Viridiplantae; phylum Streptophyta; class Magnoliopsida; order Poales; family Bromeliaceae; genus Ananas; species Ananas comosus. The sequence goes on along the minus strand of NC_033634.1, from coordinate 2,851,580 downwards.
CTATTGAGTTTTTGGCCGTTGGATGAAAGGATGTGCGGTTAGGATGATAGTGGTCCCCTAGGGTTGAGTGGGTGGTTTGGTTTAATAGTATAATCTAGCGGGTGGAAATGATCACAGAGTAGAACTAACGTTAGAAAACTCTATAGTACCAAAGCTTGGTACTATCAATAGTATAGTAGCCGGACACTCTCTCTCTCTCTCTCTCTCTCTCTCTCTCTCTCTCTATATATATATATATATATATATATATATATGAGTAGAGTTACTATACTTTTGGAAGCATAAAGACTTAATGCTTCTGACTTTTTAGTATTTGGATCAACCCCTTAATCTTTGGATTAATATTATTACCCTATAGAGACGGCTCAATTTTAGAGAGTATCACTATCATCCTAATTGTACAATATTTATCAAGGGTAAAAAATTCAAAAGTACCAATTTCTTTATACTTTCGAATATATATATATATATATATATATATATAGTAGTCTCCTGTGCTTTCGAAAGTACGGAGGCTTCCGTACTTGTAAGTTGCTTTCGATGATAGGACATCCGATTCGACGATCGGCTTCGTTAGGCATAATCTACGCTATTAGAACTATTTAGAAACCAAATTTTATAATTTTTCGACATCATTTACCAAGCGATCAAAGGGTCTCAAAAATGACTATTTTAACGGCCGATGTGGCACATTTTTAAGTTCAACGGTGTATAAGTATCCAAATTACATGAAACTTTAATAAAAAATTATACTTAACATCAAGAGCAAAAATAATACTTCCGATTTGAAAATTGAGTCTTTTATTATTGTTTTTTATAAAATTTTTATTTTCATCCGTTTATTTTGAGACTACTCGTTCATTAGGCAAACGAAGTCAAAAAATTATGAAATTTGGTTTCTAGATAGTTCTAATAGCATAGATCATGTTTAACAGAACCTATCATTGAATCAGATGTCCCATTATCGAAAAGAACTTGCAAGCACGGAGGCTTCCGTACTTTCAAAAACATAGGAGCCTAGCTCTCTCTCTCTCTCTCTCTCTCTCTCTCTCTCTCTCTATATATATATATATATATATATATATATATATATACTATTAACAGTACTAAATCATTTGTGGTATTAAATTTTCGACTCTTGAATGAAGAGATATGCAGTTAGAATGATAGTTATAAGGGTTCCATAATGATATATTAACTGACCGTATCTAGCCCAATTGATTATGGACTTGATAATTAGTATATAAGTTTTCAAGTTCGTAGCTCAGCTGTTTTATATGTTAAGCTAAATTCATTTCTAAAAATTGAACAAAATGAATAATATACTATTTTTTTCTAAAAAAAAAACACATTTAAGTATTGATATTGGTGATAATTTTTTTTTGATTACTTAAAATGCTTTGAGGTTGTTTCTCTAGCGTTTGAAAAGATATTCCACCAACCGTGACAGAATTTGAGTTTCAATTCCTATTTTGTATGCACTAGAGCTTGTTTAGTCGGATGTAATTATAATATAGTACAGTTAAAAATGTAATGCACTAAAAATATAATTATAACTATATCTATTTTATCCCATAGGCATTAAAAAAACAATCTAGATCATAAATCCAAATCTAAAAGCAAATTTTAGAAACCCAACTTAAAACATGATCCCAACTTGAGCGCGAACTATGCTATAAAAATCTGATTTGTCAAATGCAATTGATCGCAACTTTACAAAATGAATCGCGCATTGTACTGACAAAATGATCAATTTTTTGCACCATTTATTAATGTACATTAAGTTATTATACATTCAATATTTTCTATTCACTAGTTTTCTGATTTTTAAGCACGATTTTTTATTTTTAAGGCATATTATATTTTTGGTTGCACATTTTAATCTTCAAATTTTAATTTATAATAATTTTTAAGTCAAAAATTTTAAATTATTTTAATTTAGTGTCACAATTCAATTTAATTGACTAAATATAAATAAACGCTAATATAAATAGCAATAATTAAAATATTATATTACTTTTTTATGATAATATAATAAAATAATAATTAAAATATTATATTATCGTTCAAAGTTTAAGGACCAAGTAATCAAATGGCATAAGGATAAAAAATGTACATTATACTTAATTTTTTTTAATGAACTACTAAGTTAAATGAATTTGACGTTACAGAGGGGAGGATTTGACTTGACCGTACACAGAAATTAAAAGCTAGCGTGACGCGTGTCGTAATGATATTACCACCCCCCTTTATATAAGAATCTCCTCCCTCACCCCTTTACTCTTCCCATTCCCTCTCTCGTACCCTCGCTCTCTCTCTCTCTCTCTCTCTCTCTCTCTCTCTACTTCGACACTTCGATCTTCGGAGGTGATAACGTAATGATTTGTTCCTTCTCTCTTTTTTTTAAAAATTTTTTTCTCATCGATTCTTGTTCTAAATGATAGGATTCGTTTCTTTATTTGATTTCGTTTCCGAAGATTTGGTTTCCGCAGTGGATCTAACGATTTGTTGCGCTTTTAATCGCAGGTTTTCGATAGTTTGGGATAATCGATCCGAGATCCGTGGAATCCCGATCGGAATCGGATCATTCCGACCGGGAGATTCGTCGCTGTGAAATGGCGATTTCGAATCCGGAGAGCGGTGTAGAAGCTTCGAGAAAGCGGGGGAGGGAGGGAGAGGGGGAGGGGGAGGGGGAGAGCGCACCGTCGCCGTCGGCGTGGAGGTCGGAGCGGGCGCAGAAGCTCTACTCCTCGAAGCTTCTCGAAGCGCTCCGCCGCGTGCGCCGCAACACGGCGGCGGCGGCGGCGCCGCCGCCGCGGAGCCGGCTGGTGCGGGAGGCGGCGGATCGGGCCCTGGCGGTGGCGGCGCGGGGGCGGACGCGGTGGAGCCGCGCGATCCTCGCGAAGGCGCGTGCGGCGCCTCGGCGGCTCGCGGCCTCGGCTCGGCGGCCGGAGATCGGCGGCGTCGCCGCCGCCTCCGGCGCGGCGGCGCTGCGGCGGAGGAGGAGGATGAGGAGGGGGACTGGGGGGAAGGAGAGGGTTCTGGGGCGGCTCGTCCCCGGCGGGAGGAGGCTCTCGTTCCCGAAGCTCATCGAGGAGGCCTCCGACTACATCGCCGCGCTCGAGATGCAGGTCCGCGCCATGAGCGCGCTCGCCCGGGTCTTATCCGCCCTCGGACCGGACCGGCCCGGCTCGTCCGAACCCGACCGGACCGGTTCGTCAGAACCGGCCTGAACCCCCTCGCCCCGCCCCGGCCCAAGGTCCATCTCCCTCNAAGGTCCATCTCCCTCTCCCCCTCTCTCTCTCTCTGTCTCTCTCTTCCTCTCCTTTTTTTTCTAATTTTGTTTTTTAATTTTCCGCCTTTATATTTTGCGTAATTTTGTTGTATATTTTGTTGCCTCTTTTATTTTTCCTTTTTTGCCCCCTTTCGTTCGGTTGTATCTTTGACGCAACCTGTGTAATTGAATGCTGCTTTTTTAGCCCCAGCGTAATGGTATTTTGGTAATTTGCCTATTTGTATTTCATGCGCCATAACAAGATATATGTATATATCAATTTTTTTTTATTATAATTAATTTTTCTTGCATGAAATTTTAATATTGATTTAAAAGTAAAGGAGAGAGAGCATGGCATTGTGGTGCATATATGGATGTATCATTTGCATGCTGTGTAGTCTCTAGCATTATTTAGAACAATAATAATGGTCATGTAAAGAATTTAAAGTCCGGGTATTTTACATAATAAATGTCAATTTTTAATGCTGTGTCAACTACTTTTTTTTTTTTTTTCATTTTTAATAAGAAGCAACAGCCCATCACTCAATTTCATTAACATTTTAGGGCTATTTGGTTGTATACAGTCGCAATTTTATTGCTTATCTAATTATATGATGAGGTTCGATTACAACTGATATATTTATCCCTCTCGTCCCTTAAAAAAAAAAATATTTCATCCAACTAAATGATCTCTTAAATAACCGCTTCGTTCGTTTTTAAGAAATGAATTCATGGAAAATCGACTTCAAATTTGTAATTTTGAACCTCGATCATTAAATTTTTAGCGAACTGTATTAGATAAGATGGATTATTTAATATATAATTGTTATAAGCTACAGTTGTTTCCGATAAGAGAGGAGTAGGGGACGGAAGATCGCGACACGGACTTCACTCTACCTGCAGCAGGTAGAGGCGACATTCCCAGGCTGGCGCGTTTTTGTTGCTGCTCATTTATTTTGCGGCCAAGTCTGATGTGTCCTTACATTGGATTAATTAATAATATTTTATTATTAAGAATTTAAGTGTCTATCAGTGTGAGTTGTATCTACAGAATAATATGACGTCAATAAGATATCGGCACGAAAATTATATGCATTGATGGCACAACTTTTTTTAAATTAGTAATTAGTTTTCTAAATAAATTAAAAAATTTTGATAAAAATATATAATAAATAATTATAATATTTTATTGCTGAAAAAAATAAATATTTCATATTATTATGTATTGGCACACACATTTTTTGTGACTAGCACGCATCGCAGAGCCCTGCATGCACCATGCCAACTACAAAATCAACAAAGATAATTTAGGCAGCTATTTATTTATACCAAGAATAATATGATATCCAAAGTTAATTCTAAATCTCCTCAAAATCTTATCAGATTGTGCGTTCGAATCTGGACCGTGCATTTTTAATGTGTGGAGGGGTCAAATCTTTTAACTAATAGTTACATCAATATTGCATTTCTTCTACTCTGGCTCGTAAGTTTGATTTAAAACTAAATCAATAGGCTCCTAAGATTCGGAAGAGAAAGATGGACGGACGTGATGGTCTCATCGTTGACGCATACAACCTGCTGTGCAGGAGATATTATTATTGATTCTAAATTCAATCATAGGTCTTAACGTATAACGCTATAAAATCATTCGATGCGATCCGTGTACGTAAAGATCCAAAAAATAAAAAAAAGGAAGTATAGAAACCTTAATAGAGTTTCCGAAACCGCGATATTTGGATTCCGCATAGTTTTGTCGCAGCAGATCAAAGTTTCGTCGTCCGACCCTAGTTGTAGGGATCAAATGTTCTTGAGGAAGCGCGAGATGAGAGGTGGGGTCCGCGCCGCGTTGAGAAAAGCAGGGAGAAACCGTGCACTGGTCGCATTATTAGCGGTAGGCCCTCTTTGTTACTATAATTAAAATTAAGTCCTCGATCTTCCCGTGTGCCGTGGCCTCCTAGTTTTGCGCATCTTTCTTAAAAAAAAAAAAAAAAAAAAAAAAAAAAAAAAAAAAAAAAAAAAAAAAGAGGGGAAAACTTCACATAAAGGGGACCTTTACTGTATTTTTAAATTCGCACCCCCCCCCGCCCATTGTGACACTGATGATTTTTCGACTCAAATGAAACTTTAAGATCAAGGCGCAGTGTGTATCAAATGGCTCACGAATCCGAAAATTATGGTGAATAAAGTGACAAATAAGAGCAGAAAATAAAATAAAAATTGATCTGTTCCGAATCTATTTCAACTTTTAAGAAAATAAGGCGGGAGGTGGTGTAGTAGGGAACCCCTCCCGCTCTTAGATCCGCTGTATGCATCTGTCTCAATAATATTGTGCTTGAAAAACATCCAATCAGTCTCTATATATTTGTCCATTAGCCTGCTAAGTTGCATTAGATAATTTCATGTCACACGGATCCCCACTTAGAGAGTGGACCGTTGAATTGAAAGCATTAGATGTAATGCCGCAAGTAAATGAGTTAAAATGACCCCCAACAACCGCCAAAAGGAAAATGCCTTGTTTTACTTTTCACTAATACAGATATAGATTTTGAGTGGGACAATTTGTGGTCGCTTCCATTTTGAACTTTGGTCTACAACAAGGTTTTCCTGATCACAAACTACTATATTGCTTGGCGCTTTTTTGTTCATCACCAAATTTTTACGTGAATGATATATATATATATATATATATATATATATATATATATATATATATAAATACATATATTAAGGGTCCTCTTCGACTTATTGAGGGGGCATGCATGTAATGTGTAAGTGATCAATGGTATGTGGACTAATTAAAAGAAGCATCCATCATGGAGCTTAAGTTTATCAATCGATTCCACCAAGCCATTAAACCGATTCAAATTTGAACAATCGAAAGCATCGAAACCAGAAGTTTCGATCCTCGATTTTTCTTGCCTGAATAGTTTAAAGAAAGAGCAATGCAACTTATACACCCCAACGAGGGTATATGATGTACACTCTACTTATTTTAAGATGGACGAATTTCAGTACGTAGTCACATCTTTAAAGAGCAATGCTATTCATACACCTATCCATTTTAGAGTGGAAACTTCTTCATTAGTCACATCGATGTTATTGTTTTATTCATTAGTGGATGTACTGGGCTACGGGACTGAGATAACAAACTTTCAAATAAAAAAGAGAAACCGAAAATGAAGAGGAATAAAAAAGAAAGGAGAACAATTTTACTTCACTCGGAACTCTTTTCATGGGCCCCTAAGAAATCTAACATCCAACACTAGTTGTCTCAAAGCAATTTTTTTTTTTTTTTTCTGAAAGATTTGTTTTTTCTCTCGAGCGAAATAACTCACCAGATAGTAACAATTTTCTAACGTCTGTCGTCTTGTGGTGCCCGTCGATCTTTAGTCGACTAACCTCCCAAAGGTCGCCTGTGAGGAGTACTGATGAATGACCCCCCCTTGTCAGCCATCAAGCATTCTAGCAAGAGTTTCGTAATCCGACATTTGGCGAATAAGCGGTCGACTGTCTCGACATCATCAAAACAGAGTACTTAGCCCTTCTCTTTCCGCCAGCCCCTCTTTCGTACAATTATCTACCGTAAATATCTTTTCTTCAGAACAATCCAGACGAAAATTCTGACTTTAAGCGGGGTGTAGGTCTTCCAGTGTTGCGACTTGCTCAAACTTCTAACAGCACCATCATGAAGGTATGTATAGAGTGATTTGATCGAGAAGTATTGAGAAGGGGGACCATCTTCAATTAACCTCATAGCTTTCTTTCTGAGTCTTAAAGCATTTCCCTTTGTAAGTTGTGTAGAAGGTACAATGCCTAGCTAGCGGAATCGTCTCTCGTTTCCATTCCCTCCCCACGAAACCGTCCTCGTGCACTGCTTCATTGAAGATGAGTGGAAATGTTGTCCCTACGGAAAATTCTCCGCACTAAATGTCCGACCAGAAGCTAACATTTCTCTTGTCCAAACAGTGATACGTGGTATTTTTGCAAAAGCTTCAGCACAACTAGACAAATTCTGAAACGCACGAATATTAGCCTGAAATAGAACATAAATGAAGAGATATAGAAAAAGATGTAATGTGCAAAAATAACTAGTATTATCACCAACATAGAAATTTGTGAAAATGGTCCCCTCTCATCTCATGGATCATGAGAGTGGAAAAAGCCATTACAAATGAGAGAAATTCTTATCCATCATTATAATCTCTGTGTAGGAATAATAGTATGCAACCAATTTTACAAATAAAATTTATTATATTATTTATAATTTAACTTTTTTCTTATGTTGGAATACTTGTGTTACATTAAATAAGACTTTTCTAGACAATTAATTGAGGTGGTGGGGCCACTTTTGGTGACCAATGAGAGAGCTTCCAAAAGAAGTACTTTTTAGTTGTCTACATCCCACTTTTATTGGCTTTTCTACAAGGTCCCAAAAAATTATCTTTTTGGAAAAAAAAAAATCTTTAAAAAATAAATGGATTGAATGCGAATGATTGCATTGTGGAGTACATGCATTAATTTCTGATTTTTAATTTCATATTCACTCACACTCCATTTTCTTTTTATTATTTTTTTTAATATTTTATTTTGTTTTGAGAGATAATATTAATTATCGGCAAGTAGATCAGTATTCTATTCTTGCGGAGATGATTAAAAGAGAAATTTAGAGTATACTTTGTAAACGCAAATTGCACCTTAGGAAAATTAATTGGTCCCCCCTTTTCTATCAATGTACAAGCTTTTAACATAATTAATTAATTAGCATCATTAATTGATTATGATTATTATAACTCTAATACGAGTTTTAATATCAATTATATTATCCTTTAGAGTGTCTTCAATTGCACAATTTATATTTATATTACACAATTTATACAAATATTGTATTTTTTTTTGTGTTGCAAAAATTACACCATTTATACTTGTATTTCACCATTTAAAAAAGTATTGCTCCCTTTTTTTTTTGCTTATTATTTCTAACTTTTTATTTTTTATTAGATATAAGAATTTTCATATTTTGAGAAAAAGACACAAGTAATTATAACTTATCTGTTACACTTTCTAAAAAATTTAATATATATATGTATTTTGAAAGAAGAACAATTTAATCAAAATTATATAGAAACAGGCCAAATTTATGAAATCTAAAAAAAGAGATTAGATTTATAAAAATTATAAAATCAATAAACTTTTATGCAAAAGAATCTCAAAAGTGAAATCTATGGCTTATTTGAAAAATAAAAAAGAAAAATCCAACATATGTAGGTGTGTACACGGTCTGGTCCCAAACCAAACCAAATCAAATAAGACTATTTGTTTCAATTTATATAGTTTTCGGTTTGGTTCGATTTTTAAATTTTTATTAAAATTCGATATGCGATTTCGGTTTGATATGAATGTATTTCTTAATAGAACCGAACTAAAAATTAATCGAATAATAATTTTCTTTACACTTTGTTTTCACTATTTATTATGATCAAATCGTATGATCATATATTGATATATTAACTAAAATTTAATAATTGTAATTAAATTTTTTTGTGTGTGATTTTCTAATGGTTCAATTTTATAAGGGCGTGTTTGGTTCAACCCTTTTTCACCATGGAATCAGAGTCGGAATGAACGAATCCGTTTGTCCGTATTTGATATGCAGAATTTTCATTCCGATTTCGATTCCCGGGTGAATGGGAATTTCCCAATTATCCTTTTTTTCAGTCCGGCCTAAGAGACCGCGCGAATCTAAAATTGAATCCGGACGGAATGAATTTGTTTGGATTAAATTTAACTTTTTTATCTTATTTTGTAATTAAAATATAAATTTAAGTTTAAAAAGTATATTTATAAATTTAAATTTTAATTTGAACTTAAATTAAAAATTAAAATTCAATCAAGCATTTCAAATCTATTTTATAAATTTGAATTTAAATTTAAATTTAATTTAAAAACCTAAAGTTTTATTCAAATTTTATTTAAAATTTAAATTAAATTTATGGATTCAAATCGAAATTTAAATTATAATTTTAAGTTTGAATTTGAATAAATCAAATTTTAGTTTTACATTTTGAATTATTCGTTTAATTTCAAGTTTTAATTTTTTTAAAAAAACATATTTAAAATTTTGACATCATTTTAAAATTTTGACGTAAAGTTTTAATATTAAATTTTCAATTTGAATTTAAACTAATATATTATAAATATAAAATTGACACATTAATTTGATTACGCTTTTTATATCTGTCTGAGCCAAATGCCGACAATAAGAATGGTTTATTCTGACTCTGACGACGGATCAAACAGAATGAAATAATAAATCATTTTGATTTTATTTCTAACTTATTTTTTTTTCTGATTCTAATTTCGATACTGATTCTAACTTCGAACCAAATAAACTCTAAATTTATTCCGAAACAGAATCAAACCGAACGAATTAAACCCCCCTAAAACAGAAGCGCCAATTTAATCTGACGTGGCAAGGTTTCCACGGTGAGATGATGAGAGCGAAAGGACGCACGTGGCCACATCACCGTGCACATGCGACCTCCACAGCTCCATGCAACCACTTGCAAGTTGCCATATCTGCATCCGCCACGTGGCACTATTTTTGTATTATCAAAAAATAATTAATATAAATAAATAAATAATAAATAATTATATAATTCATGCTATACTAATATATTATAATAATAACAATAACAATATTACGTAGAAGTAAATCTATATGATCATTATTATATATTAATGGTAAACGCAATTTGATATGCGGTTTACTAAAACAAAAACAAACAAAAATTGCGCATTTGGAATACGAAGTATAAATATTATGATAACCGTGTTCAGAGACCATAAATTAACCTAGCAAAAATTTTATAAATAAGAGAGAGAGAGTAATCCAGGTTCGAGTAATAATAAGCTTTTACTTAATAAATAAAACCCATGGGGGACATTAATTAGCTGTACTAAAAAAGACACAAATATGGAAAGGGTAGGCCCAAAACAAAGCTGGAGAATTAATGGTCTAGTTCATGGGGTCCTTTCCTTTTGTAGCATTGAAATATTAGGCATACCACTTACACTACAATATATATATATATAATGATACTTAATATATAGTATTCTAAAGTAGCGCGATATATTTAAAAATTTAGGTAAATAAAGAGTCATCATATATATATATATATGTCGATACTTTTATTATGCGTCAGTGAAAATATATATATTCTGTTATTTTAAACTGTGTTAAAATTCTAACGCTTTAAAGCGTCGGAATATTAAATATAATGAATTGGTTTGATACCGTAAACGGTTCATATGACGATATTTTTTAAAGCGTCGGTATTTGTTATATATAGAGAAACTTAAAAATGCTTTCCTCTAGCGTCGACCGGAAAAAGTCCTTATAATGAGATTTCTTTATAGTGTTAGTTTGCTATATAGATTCATTGCCTAGCTAGCTCTAGTCCATCGTCGTCATCGGTCGACCGCCTAAATTAAAATTATCTTTCCACTAATATTCTATCTCCCCTTTCGATATCTATCTCTCTAAACCCTGGTTGGATGTCGGAATAAGTTATTCACGAATAACTTATTCTGTATGAAAATTTTCTAGTATAATTGCAAGTAAAGGGTTTGATTCTTGCTTCCTTATCTATAATTTGATAGGATATATAGTATATTTCATTTACGAGGTGATTTATTTTAATATACAGTGAAAAAAATGACTTGATGTCTGAATAGTAATTTATAAAGGATGTGGTGTTTCCACAGCCACCAATTACCCAAAAGCCAATTAACTCTTTATGTCTTGCACCCAAGAGTGCATACAGTGCTCTACTCTGTTGTTGCAGCCATTAGGACTTTAGTAAGTAGGATGGTAATAATTAGGGTTAGGGGTTGGATTAATCAGATCAACATTTTTAAAACCCTATGTTATAGTAATTTAAAGTAATAGGATATATTTAAATCTTGTTTAATTAGGTATCATGTGTAGATTGACGTATATTATAATTATCAGCACATCAGTAAATATAGAGGGATCATCAGCATCGCGTAAAACACTTTCTATCTAACACAATTAAAATTGTTTATCAATGGAATTAATGTCTCTAATGTGACACAAGTGAATTTGTTAGGTAGGATTTGGATTATACATGTGTACTCCCTAGGTCATATCAAATACTCATGTGGGTTGCTAGATGTAGAAGGAGTACTTCACCATAGATAATAAATATTATATATATCTACATTTACAAGGTTCAAAGGTGCTTTATGAAATAGAGTGGCATTAGACACAAATTTCAAGGACCCAAAAAAAAAGTGTAAAAAAAGAAATCTTAAAAAGTTAGAAACAAAAGATTTGAGAGTAGTTCGATATCATTGAGTACCGGTCACTACAACAAAAACAGTCTATAGCGACACTTTTAAATATAGGTACATGTCAAAAAAATGCTGCTAGCTAAAATTACTGACACTTTTAAAAAGTGTTGCTATATGTGGGGTCGCTAGATATATAGTGACAGTTAAAGAGTGTCGCTATAACCTAAAAGAGTACTGCTAATTTACCAACACTTATTTAAGCATTTAGCAACCGCGGAAACTCTATCTCGTTGGCTGCGGTGGCGGAGGAGGACGACAGGAAAGGCTCTTCGTCTAAAATTTCAGTGGATTGAGTGAAGAGAGAAGAAAAGATGGTAATTAATTTTTCTTTTATTTTTCTTTTCTGTTTGTAATCGGGCCAAATGGACTGGGTGTGGTGGGTTGAGTAGGGTAATCTTTTATTTTTAGTTGGATTGGGCTTTATATTTAGGCATTAGTAGATGTTTTTTTAAATTTTAGTATAAATGGGACACTTATTCAAAAGTATCACAAACATGTGTCCCTATAACTTAATTCTGTTGTAGTGAGGCTAGTGGTTAGGTATCCACTTCTCAACTTTGAGATCACAGGGTTCCAGCTTCGCAAAAAGATTAAATTACAATCGAAAACTTAGCCACACTGGTCTTTATGTTTAAGTGAATGGATATTGTCCCCTTGCTAATAGTTTCAGTTTTTAAAATTGTGGTTAGTTCTAATGATCTAACATTTTTGAATTAAACATATGAGAACATAATCATGGCAAGGATAGGACACTATGGCCTTTTTCTTTTGATTGGGACATTGATTAGGGTTTGGATAGATCTTCCACTTGGGAGGAGCCAAAGAAGGGGTCCCATGGAGAGGTAGGTTATATGGTTGATGATGATACACGCCATGATAGATGACAAGGATACATATGTAGAGCAGTACACAACCACATGTAGAAATGGAGACCAATGTCTCAAGGAGGTGAGACCTACTATATAGCTCAAAATGGGAAAAGGACTGGGAGAGCAAAGAATATCCCATATGTATTTGCCACCCCAAATACTATTCCCCACTTTGGTTGCATTGTTGATGGGACTCTTGCATGCGTAGAAGTTGTCTCCTATTTGGGCAGTGGCACATGCACATTTTGATTTCTTCTGGGTATGATATACAACGACATCAAATGACAAAGAGCTTAGTAGTTGGTATCCGAAATTCTAAGTTCGAATCCTAAATGATTCACATTTCCAGCTAAGTTTATTTTTAAAAGAAATAAACGAAGCAGGTAGCATGCTACCTATCTCTCTCCAAAATAAAATAAATAAGAAGAAAGATATACAGCGACATTTTTAACTTCGGCATTTGAGATGTTGAGCTCTTAAACATACCTCAGTTTAATCATCGTCGTTATATTGAACTGTTTTCTTAAGAAAAAGCAGAGAAAAAGTAGTTTTTACACTGTGCTATGATCAGTTTAGAAGGATATACTATGTCGATACCTTGCTGACTCGATATGTGCTATATATCCGATGCATGCATGCCAGCTAGCATAGACAACTCATGATTAAGACTAACCTACCTATATATAGAGTTGATCAAGGTATCATTTGGGTTCAAAAACTTTGAGCATATGGTTTCACTAGCTAGGATCATTATAGCCACGATTTTTCGGCCTAAAGCACATGCAATTAATGGTACTTAAGCACTAGCACCATAACAACAATGATTCATGAAATGGCCCATCTCACACTTGCTTCATTAGTTTTCATTAGGATAATAATAGTTGAACCATTTTATGCTTAAAAGGGTGAAAACACTATATATATGGACTTTAGCTTGTATTAATTTCCAAAACATTCTTGTAGCATTTATTGGCTGAGTAGCAATTAAATGAAGCCTAACAAAGTATTTGGCTTATCAAATTTGCAATACTTTTTGTTTATACAATTATTCATCATGATAGTTATCTTTTCTTTATTTTTTTTTCCCTAGTTTTTTTTGAAAATGGATGAGGAGTACTACTCCATAAGCCCAAGTTTATAGGAATAGAAGATGTGAGAAGTGACCAACAAAGCAAATAATTAACAATTGTAGTATGGTTTGTTGTAGGAATATGAATGCCAACTATGATTTGGAATCACAATTTTTTCTTACTTACACGCGTTGCGTCGTAATTGAACCATGACATGGATAATCTTTTCATTGTACCTAAACCATGCATGGCCATGATCAAAAGATGCTCTTTAAGCAACCAATTAATCATGGATTACAATACAAGTTTTCTCTAGAGGAGGGGCCTAACTTAGCATGTGATTCAATGGGCCTAATTCCCTTTTTTTATCCCCCTCGTAAATAATCAATCATTTAATTGTTTCTATAGTTTACGTGCCTACGACGACATAAATATGCTAGGGAAATGAAAGATTAATATAAAAGTACAATTTTTATAATCTTAGGATGCTTTGATGTTGAGGAAGACATTGTCATCATTTCTTAGATTAAGCCACTTTTAGGGTCTCCTATAGGGAAACAATAAGCTTAAGTGGGCTTACCACTTTGGCCTCTCCTCTCCTTGAGCCCCAATAGTGGACCCATGGACCCATGACATGTATGATTGAGCTGGATTTTGGGTGTGAAGGTCCTCATTTGTAGTATATACAATATGTCTAGAGAGAGAGAGAGAGAGAGAGAGAGAATAATCCAGGGTGTTTTGATGAGAAAAAGGGATGGGAACATTGGAAAGGAGAGAAGGGGTAGGGATGGATGAAGTAGGTTGGCCTCTAAAGGGTTCATGTGAGTCCATGTGCATTGTGTTAGTGAAAAAAAAAACATTACCCATGCACCAAAGCTATATACTCCCCCACCCCTCTCTCTATCTCCACAATCATTACCATAAGCATTATAAAACTAATGAGATTGGGAGCCTATCCACACACATCTTACTTCCAAAACCATATATAAAGAGGGCTCCTCCTGAGGCCAAGGGTACACTTGAGCCTTGTACTAGCACCACTAGGACTAAAAGTCCTCTCTAAAAAGGAAAGCAAGGTTCCACAAAAGCAACATCAAACCATGCCTTCCTCTACACAATCCCTCCTCTTGGCTCTCGACTCGATCGGCTTCTCCGAACAGCTCGACAAGTCAAACCATCTTAGCTTGAGGTCACGTTGGGCTCGAGCCTCGGTGCGACTCGCTCTAGAGAGGAGGAGGAGGCTTCTCAAAGTCAAGAGGAGAAAGCTTCTGGTAAGCTCGAGAAGGCCAGTTCGGGCCCTCGACCGACATGTCGGGGCACTCCGGAGGCTCGTGCCGAGTGGCGGTGAGTCGTCGGTGGGTCTCCGCGGGCTCTTTCGAGAGGCTGCGGATTACATTGCATGTTTGAAGGTGCAAGTGCAAGGGATGCAAATTGCTCTTAAGATGTTATCAGGAGAATGAACGATTTTTATTTTTGTCTTTTGTTTTTTCGGTCAAGAGAATGTATCTTGTTAATTAGTTAATTTTGCATCAGAATTTGTGTTAATGTGGAGTATTATGCATTGGTTAAATGATCCTAGAACTACTATATTATATATCTTCACTTTGCTTCTCTTCTAGTTTATACAAAATAAAGTTGGCTTGGAAAATAAAATGGGCTTACGATGGATAACAAAGGCCCCACCTTATTATACAGGGAAAACTTCAAAAACTCCCCTTATGGTTTCACATTTTTTTTATTTTAGTACCCTGTGGTTTAAAGTGTATCAAGTTAGTACCTGTGGTTTTGCACTTTCTCACTTGAGTACCCTGCGGTTTAAAGTGTATCAAGTTAGTACTCCGTGGTTTTATTTTTGTATCAAGTTAGTACCATGTGGTTTTATTTTTGTATCAAGTTAGTACCCTGTGGTTTTATTTTTCTCCGAATGAAATATTAAACCACAGAGTACTAAAGTGAGAAAGTGCGAAACCACATGGTACTAACTTAATACACTTTAAATCCCAGGGGACTAAAGTGAGAAAAAGTGAAACTACAAGGGGTTTTTTTTAAGTTTTCCCTATTATATATTTATATATGTTATCAAGGGCTCATTGTGGGCTGGGAAAGGAGAAAACTGTTGGCCCACAATTTTGGAACAGCTACTCCACTTGGTAAGAAATTCTTTGTTTGGACCTGGTGCACCACATCAGCCGAGGACTGCGCATTGATTTGCCCTCTTGACTCCCAGTCACTTTCCATATATGATCACAGCTTTTACAAAATAATTTGTTAATCTTGAGGAGGTAATAATTCGCTTGATAATAGAGATGAAATGGAGAACAGATGATTATAACTAATCTCGTCAAGAAGAACACGACAAACAGAGCCTAAGTAATGATTTTTCTATTTGAGTGGAGCATTTCGCAAACCAAAAGTATATTGCTTGCTAAGATGTTGGAATTTGATTTCTCCCTTGGGCATTTGAGAAAATGGGGCTACAGAGCCTTTGAGTTTGTGGGTAAAAAAAAATTGGTATTTGTATATGGAGAGATTTCTGGAATTCAAGAGCGTACCGAGAAGTTCAATAATAATAATAACGTTAAATCACATAAATTTTTTTTTATAAATACTCATTTTTTCACTTTTCGTCCCTAAGTTTCAAAAACTTATATTTTATTCTCTTACTATTTCGTTTATTTTCTTATAATTTATATCTAAAATACCATTTGAAACGACAGAAATATATTTAAAAATTATTTTTTTACAGAAAAAGTAAAGATAATTTGATCATTTTGCCCTCTCATTAATGCTGTATAGCCCTAAAAATATTTTATAAATTTTAAAGGGACCAAATGTTGATTTTTAAAAGTCAGGAAGAAAAAATATATATTTACGGAAGGATTTTTTTTTTTTTGTAATTTAACCTAATAATAGTAATAATAATAAAAGAAAAGTATTCACAACAGTTGCATACAATTAGAATGTTGGATTTCCACTCCTTTGGCATGTTAAGAGATGTGCTGAGTGAAATCTAAGAGGAGAGAATGCATGGTGCATGTGCCAAAAACTATGGAAGAGAAAATTTTCTCTCACATGTTATTGCAAGGTACTCATTTTTATGTTATTCCATGTAAATTTTATGTGAAACTACATTTTCAAAGAGTAAAAATGTATGTAGATAAATAAATTCGTAAGAATATTTATGGAATAGGCACAGATACGATATCGCAACGGTGTCATAATCCAACATACAGAATATTTACCGAGTGCTCTGTACAGTCATGTTAAACCAAGTTTATATTTACATTGTAAGGAGTTATATGATAATACTATAATTGGTAAATTTGTCGGCTAGCAAGGTCGCACGTTCGAACAAAGTTTTACCGCAAATAATAATTGTAAACCAAGAGCCCGTTTGGTACTGACGCTCGCCTAAAGCTAGTAGGCCGAGAAAGGTGTTGGGACGAAAGCATATAATAATACGCTTCTTTATTTTTCAGTGGGACTGCATAAAATATATTGTAACTGATTTATTGTAATTCGCGGAATATAATTTTATGTACGAAAACAAACATAACCCGATCCAAATCGGGTTAGATAAAGGACACCTTAAGAACCTTAAAAGGCCAAACCCGTTCTTTTCGGCCTACCAAAATGAGTATAACCATAACCCGATCCAAATCGGGTCGAATCGGGATAACCCAATGGGTTCGGATTACTTTTACCGCCTCCGTAAAAATCGAACTCGGCCTCATCCAAACAACGTGCAATCGTAAATGGGCTGGCCCAACTCAACCAACCCCCAACCGCAACAAACCCTAACCCTAACCCTAACCCTCTCCATTTCCTCTCCTCGCTCTCTTCGTTCGCTTCCTCCTCCTCCTCCTCCTCGTCGTCGTCGTCGTCGTCGTCGTCTCGCGCTCTTCTCCTCTCCGATTCTCTCGAAGCTATTCATAGATCTCTCACTGGATGTAGTATAGGTAATTCCCTTGCTCTTCTTTATCCAATCTCTACTCTCTTTTATTTTGGTGTAATTTACTAGATCTTGTTAGTTCTTTTCTCTTGTTTTTTCTTTTCTTCGTGCTTATTGATCAATTTTGTTGAATCTTCTGTAAAATGGCTTCATTTGTCTCAGTGTTGCTTGAAACAACAAGATTAAGAAGATCGTTTCATAGGGAAGTGTCGTTTGTTGTGTTTGGTTTCAGGGGAAATGTGTTTCCCGTGGAAAAGAAAATTTACCTTTGTTGGAGTTTGGTTCGGCATGAAGTGAATAGTTTTCTTGTCATAAAATGTTTGGTTTGCAGGAAAAAGAAAATGAAGATAATGAGGGACAAAGAGGAGTTTATAGTTTTCATTCTTCATTCTCCATTTATAAATATCTGGAAAATGGAAACAAATTGTTTTGTGTAAAATACGTAACTGTTTTCCACTGAAAAGTGTTTTATGTGGAACCAAACACTTGGAGAACTTTCACCACCCCGAAATCTTTTTTTTGTGCCTCTTTTATGTGTAATCAATCCACAACCAATGTTTTTGTCGATTTTCTGGAAATGTACTTGTAACAAGGTTTAGAAGATCATTACATAGGTAAATGTTGGTTGTTGTCACTTTTTTCTTTGGTTGCGCCTAGGATGGAATTTTCAGGGATATCTGGTAGTATGGGTGCTATATACATTTTACCCTTTTATTTTTTTTATTTAACTGTAAAGAGCATATTATAGGTTATGCGGTAGGTTCAAAGAAGGCTTATTTAGTGTAAGGAAATTTGATTACCGAAGACGAGCATGTGGAAGATGGTAATGGAATTAAATACGTTGTGTAAGAGTAGATTAGTAGAATTACGAGAACTAGCAAAACAGGTTGAAGAAGAAACGACTAAATATATTTTCTTATAAAAACAGTAAAATATAGATATAGATATGGGATTCATAAATTTAGTAATTGGTTTATCCGCTCCTTTTCTGAGCTGAAAATGAGAAACATATCACATGAGTGGTGCTCATCTTTCTGGACTTAACAGGGTTTGTATTCTTGCACCTGATCAAGGCCTCGGCTTGTATTCTGTTTTATGAATGGCGAGAGATCCGAGTCCCGATATAGATGATGAACTCTTTAATGAAGTTTATGGGAAAGCATACACTGGACCTGTTGGATCGAACGCTGCCAACAATTCAGTGCCAAAAGGAAATGATAACAAGAGAGCTTTTCCTGGTGGCCAATCTGATGAAGAAGATGAGCCTCGGGATCCTAATGCTGTTCCGACTGATTTTACTAGTAGAGAGGCTAAGGTGTGGGAGGCAAAGGCGAAGGCTACTGAAAGGAATTGGAAGAAAAGAAAGGAAGAGGAAATGATCTGCAAAATATGTGGTGAATTGGGTCATTTTACACAGGTATGTAAGTTTTCTTCCTCAGTAATCTTAAAGATAGATTTTTCATTAAATGAACATTTGGTAAAAATGTTTGTAGTGCCTCTTAGCTATTGGTCATTTTGTATAGACCTTCAACTTTATACACACACACGTATATACATATACATATACATATACACAGACATATACACATAACACACACACACACACACACACATATATATATATATATATATAGAACTAGGCTAGAATACTATCAGTAGCACCTACATGTACATACACACACACACACACACACATATATATATATATATATATATATAGAGAGAGAGAGAGAGAGAGAGAGAGAGAGAGAACTAGGCTAGAATACTATCAATAGCACCAAGTCATTGGTGGTATTACGTTTTCGGCCCTTGGATGAAGCGATGTGCGGTTAAGATGATAGTGGTCCCCTAGGGTTGAATGGGTGGTTAGTTGAATAGTATGATCTAACGGGTAGAAATGGTCAAAGGTGTAAATCTAACGGCGGAAAACTTAGTAGCTCCAAGCGATGTGCGGTTAAGATGATAGTGATCCCCTAGGGTTGAATGGGTGGTTAGTTGAATAGTATGATCTAACGGGTAGAAATGGTCAAAGGTGTAAATCTAACGGTGGAAAACTTAGTAGCACCAAGCGCTTGGTGCTATTGATAGCATTGTAGCCGCTCTCTCTCTCTCTCTATATATATATTTTTTTGATTGACACCTTCTCAAGTTTTTGCTTGTTTTGGTTTGAGTTGTTTCATCAGGAAAATCTGGGATTAAGTAAACATTGATTGTGAATTAAGTTAATTTATATTTGTATGAGCCATTAATTTACTATTGGTAAAAAAATGTGGAGGAACCTCCGTAATTATTGATTCTTCTACTACTTTTCTTTTGATTGCCTTGCACTCAACTTTTGGTTCAAGTTATTTTGACAATCAAATTTGGAATATTTTTAAATTTAACGGTGCATCTATTACAGTTAACTATTCTGAACAGCTCATAAGTTAACTTCTGTTCAATAACAGTCAATGACTGATAGCTAAAGAATCTGTTTTTTTAATTAATTTTCCAACTCAATTTAGTAAAATATGTCGAATCAAAATAATTAAATGTTGAGGGGATGTCAATCAAAATAAAAGTGCTCAAGGGGCCTATTTCAAAATGGACTGCAGTTAAGGGGTCTCTGCAAAATACTTTAGGATTCCACTGAATGATTCAGGGGGAAGAAAAAAGAAAACTTATTCCTGCCTTACGTCTATATGCTGCATGTTTGCATGTTTTATCAGTGTTCTTATATGGTTATGTTATCATTTTTTTTTCCTGCCTTTTTTACAGGGTTGTCCATCTACTCTCGGGGCAAATCGTAAAAATGCAGACTTTTTTGAGAGAGTTCCAGCTAGAGATAAACAAGTGAGAGCACTTTTCTCTCCAAAGGTGATAAGTCAGATTGAAAAGGACATTGGATGCAAAATTAAAATGGATGAGAAATTTTTGATAGTTAGTGGGAAGGATAGGTTAATACTAGCTAAAGGTGTAGATGCGGTGCATAAAATAATTCAAGAGGATAAACGTAAAAGCAGAAGTCCCAACAGTTCAAATAGGACACGGTCGAGATCCCCTGATGGAAGCCCTAGGGGTTCTCACTTTAGGCGTTCTGAATCTCAAAGGTCTTCTTATTCTAGTCCGAGAGATACGTCACTTGTCCAAAACAGAGGCTTTAATCAGGAAAGGCGTGTTGAAGATCGTGTACGTGAAAATATGCACAAATATGCAAGGGATTCTCCACAAGGTAGGGACATTACGAGAGATAGAAGCAGCTTTTTAAGAGAAATTTCTGTAGTTGGAACTTAGCAAGTTCGGGTAGTCCAATTTTCTTTGTCTTATGATATACCAAATTACCTATCGTTCTGTCCCTCTTTTGTAGCAAGAGGTAAGTTCAAGCTTTATGTGTCGGAATATCAAGTGATTTCTGCTTGGTTCCGGGTCAGACAGAATATATTCCATTCAAATTTGTTTGCTCAAAGTATTTCAGACTTTTATGGATTGGATCAACTAGCAAATATTATAGCATCTGGCATTGTTCCTCCTTTGAATATATAATAAAGTGTAATATCGCTTACACATTATTCGTTTCGCGAAGCTTATGCTAATGATGGAGCAAAAGGCCGTTCAGCTCGACCGAAATCTCCACCACGCTCTTCTTTTGGCGGTGATGCATATAGACAGTATGATGGGTACGATCGTAATTCCAGGTCACATAGGTCTAATAGCTTGGATACCGAGAGGCATAGGGCGGAGTCTCGTTCTGAGCGTAAGTTTGACTTGCCTACTTATCAACGGAGCTTGGAAGAATTGGAAATGGAATTTAAGAGCGAAGCATTAGAACTGGCAAGAATCAGGGACCAAGAAGAGGATGAAGAAAACAACAAGCATCGCGAGGTAGGGCTTACTGATAGAAATTTCGAAACTTTGATTTTTGTTTTCCCTAAAATTTCCTGTTATGATCAGGAAAATTTTTCCAGTCATCATTTCTCTATCTTGTTTTCTGTAGTATATTTATCTTTTGCATTACATTCACAGAGAGTCTACTCAATCTACGTGCTTATCGCAAAAAATGTAGTTTACATGCTCCTTTTTTTTTTTAAAGTACATGTGGTATTCTGAAGAATTACATTAACACATCTGACTTAGAAAGAAAGGTAAGCGGTGAAAAGAAAGGTAAGTGATAAGTGTTGCTTTTAACCCTGGGAAAGTTTCTGGTCTATGTTTATATGGTTGATTTCGTGAGGCCTGAAATGAATATGTGCATGTTTTATTATACACTATTGAGATGAGTAAATAAATTTAGAAATTGTATGGTCGGCGATGCCCTTAGATTTCAAGAAGAATAAACTATTTTGCATTTTGGGGAGACATTTTCCTATATTTGTCATCAGGTTGGCACGGGGCTAAGTATACCTTTTCTTGTATGAAGTAAGCAGGTCAAATCTATTCATTATGTAGTTATGGTATTTCACCCAGTGCAGCAACAGGGACTCCTTGTTTTTCAACAAAGGAAACACCTACTAAAAATTTAACCATAGGTATGAGTTCATTCTGGGTGGCATCCACCATGCTGTATGCTTGTACCAGATCCTGGTGATTTGGACACCTTTTTTTTTGTTTACATAATTATATAGTCTATATTTCTAGACGGTTAGAGTTAAATAAGTTATACTCTTGTGCTAACCTGCTAAATTTTTCCAATTTGTTGCCAATTTGTTCAGTATGCAATCGTCTGGCTAAACTAGCACATAGAAACCCAGATTCAGAAATAAAACCTACATATTGGTTGATATTGAGTTGAATAATTGTAAGGCTTCATTTCTTATATTTTATTGTTAATGACTTGTCCATTACTTTTAATTAACTGATCCCTTGTATGAAAAATGGGCTTCTGATAGATTCTACGTGTTTATTTTTAGAATGGTGTTTTCTTCTCTGATTTTCTTCACATTGTTCTCCGATTCTGATAAATAAAAGGTAAGGCACTTTACTTTGTGTCAGCTTGATAGCTTTTGCAATAGCACATTAGCCACTAACACAAGCACTGATGGTTCAGAGTTTGCTTGCTTTTATGTGCGGTTAGATACTTTTTTTCTAATTATTTGTTTCTGCAGAGTTACCATTTAATATTTGTTTTTCCTCTCTCTCTCTCTCTCTCTCTCTCTCTCTCTCTCTCAATAAAGGAAGAAATGTAAAAAGAAGCACTCTTGATTTTCTAGTTGCATTTCATTAGGTTTCAACGCAACCAGTTTGCATACAATAAAGCTCCTCATCAATAGCTGTTTCATAATAGGCTATTTTCTAATGTAAAGATTTACTTCTGGGTCCTTTGAATAACATTCTAGGATTCTTTGCATATGTACCCATACATAGGTGACATTGCACAAGTACCCCTGCAAATTTGGTATTTGTGTGTGTACCCTTGAAACTGTACTTTCTGGTGGGCATTCTCTGCAAAGGGTTTCTATGCAAATTCTTCTGTGTAAGCATAGATATCTTGGTAGGGGCTTGCAAATAAGTAAGGTTTTTGAGGGCACACTTGCAAATAGCAACTTTGCATGATTATTTGGACAAATTCACATTTTTGCAGAGGTATGTGTGCCGAAAACTGTACAATAATCTATTGGTCACGCTCCCATCATTTTGTATGTAAATTCTCTTTTCTTTTACCCTGTGAATGCAGTTCATTAGAGAGCTTAAAGAGAACTACATGAAGAAGCTAGGAGTCATAAGGAGCATGCATTCGAAGCAGTGGGAAGAGTTTCTTCGTCTCGATACAATACAACGGCAGCAGCATCAGGCCCTCCAAACTGCTTATACTCGGCCTGCATACCCAGATTATGATCAGAGGAACATGCAATATGTAGGAAATACTGGATTATCCATGGATACGAGGAATAGATATCCATATCCCAATGAGAACTATTCCGCTCCGAGGCCTCATGATGCATACAGTGACTACCAAAATCAGAGGCATGAAGATTACGGCAAAACGTATGGCCAGTATTAGCTTTGGTTTTGGGATCAGTTGGTGAGTTTACTCCTACCCATCTTTAGCAATCTAAATTGTAGGAATTTGTATAGATTGGTGTTGTTACCTATTCAGATTTAGCTATCCAAATTGGAAAAAAGGGGGTGGCATTTGGAGGTAGGTATGCTGGTAGTGCAACGTAGATGGTTGCGGTGTTGATGGATAGAAGTTTCTGTTTTTCCCCCTTTTTTTGTTGTTTACATTTGTACCTAAAACAAATTGCGCAAATTTTCAGGGTGCCTAAATGGGGTTTCAAGGTAATATAGAGAATGCCGTTCCCTTGGTAAGTACTTACTTTCTCTGTTATCATGTAGCTTCTCTAAGAGAACTAGAAGCTAATTAGTAGCAACTTGTATTTGAGACATATTCCTGTAGAAAACTCCTAACTGCTAAGAGTTGTATTGTTGGGCCGCTGCTTCCATCGACGGAACTGTTTGACACTCTTTTTCACATATCGATCTTCATGTGTTAAACTTTTAAACCTTGGATCTTATCTTTGATCGTCGGTAATCAGTGCGAACTCAGTTGTTTTAACTCGGTTTCCTGGTATATGAACATATCTGATTTCTGTGGAATGTTTTGCGCATTGTTTTGATCGGTAAATCTGTCTATTGCCCTCTCTTTTTTCCCTTATAAAAGGGTGGGCAAATGGTAAGGAATCGTTTGTATCATCTTCAAAGTGTACCCCTTTGGCCATGGTTCTGCTTCTGCTGCCTGTTGTTTAAATCTTTGGGAATACTTCAAAAAAAAACCCATGTGGTTTTGCACTTTCTCATTTTAGTACCCTGTGGTTTAAAGTGTATTAATTTGCTCTCCTGTGGTTTTGTTTTTATTTTTTCGGTAGCTTTTTTTTTAATATTTCGTTAAATTATATATAAAAAACTTCAGATATCTATATAGTTTTATTGAATTTTTACTTTAGTATTTTTTAATTTTAATTTTGTCATTGATTTAAGAAAAATTGATAATAAAATTGATAATAAAAAAAGAAAAATGAAACCACGGGGGTAAATTGATATGCTTTAAACTACATGGGGGGGGGGGGTGTGTTTGAAGTTATCCCTAAATCTTTTATTCCAGAGTGTGTTGGGAGGTAGATAGGTTTTTGTTTCAACCAATGTGAAATGTTGGATGTTAAGAATAATAATTTATGCTATGTCGGTCAACTTTAAGATAACCTAATAACTAATCAAACTATTGAAATTTTAGTTGGTTTAGTCTCGTTTAAGTCCCGTTTCAAATCCAATTTGAATGAATTTAGTTTTGAAGTCATATTTTGAGGTGCCTTGTGACTATTTACTCATGTACTGTACACCCCAATTCTTAATATTGATTCCATAAATGTTCCTGAAACTCCCCCAAATCCTATCACGCCAACTGTACAACGATCAGAAGTTTTCTGAATGAATAGTTTTCGAAAAGAATTATTTGCAAGCATTAAAACAGTTAGTAGCACTTTAAAAAAAAAAGGGGGGGGCTAAATTATAAAAAATGTTTCAGTAAATATCTATTTTCTTTCACTTTTTGTCTCTAATTTTTTAAAATTTATATTTGTTTTTTAAAATTTTAGAAATATTTTCAGAAAAGTACGTTATTAATGGAGAGGCGAAAATGATCAAATTATCCTTTTTTTATAAAAAAATAAATTTTTTTAATATGTTTTTATTATTTTGAAATGTATTTTCAGTATAAATTATAAAACATGGACGGAATGATAATGAAATCCTGAGTTTCTGACAAGGGAGGTTAAATATAATAACTTGAAATATTGAGTGGATAGAATATAGATTTTTAAAAATTAGGAAGAAAAGTGAAAAAACGAATATTTATAAGAGAGCTTTCTGTAATTTAACCTCCGAAAAGAAAAATCTAAATGGCTCCAATATGATGTAGGTTGCAGGTGAAAAAATGTTTTTCTGTGCGAGCACGTACGAAAATAAATAGAGTATATTTCATCGCACTGTCTCACTACACGTGACGCAACATCATGCAAAGGGAGATCTCAATTGAAGTTAGAGATGGGCTTTTTGCATGTGCCATTAAACTGCTCAATAAATGTTGTCCATGGGCCTTTCCCTCTTCTGCAGACACTGATATGAAAACTCATACTCATTAATATTGTTTTTTTTTAAGGGAAAACTTCAAAAAACCCCCTGTAATTTTGTACTTTTTCATTTACTATTCCTGTGGCTTAAAGTGTATCAAGTTAGTACCCTGTGGTTTCGCACTTTCTCACTTTAGTACCCTATGGTTTAAAGTGTATCAAGTTAGTACTCTGTGCTTTATTTTTGTATCAAGTTAGTACTCTGTAGTTTTATTTTTGTATCAAGTTAGTACCCTGTGATTTTTAAACCATAGGGTACTAAAGTGAGAAAGTGCGAAACCACAGGGTACTAAAATAAGAAAGTGCGAAACCATAGGATACTAATTTAATACACTTTAAACCACAGGGTACTAAAGTAAAAAAGTGCAAAACCATATGATACTAACTTGATATACTTTAAAGGGTTAAATGCATACAGGTCCTTGCAAACATAGTCAATTGCGGAAATATCCCTGCAAAACGGAAACTCCATAAGTTATCCCTGCAAAAGTCTAAAGTTATGCAGATATGTCCCTGCCGTTAAGGACTGTTAGAAAATTTTCATTAACCACGGTTAAAGTACTTAACCATGGTTAAGTATAAGGTAAATTTACGATCCTACCCTTCTTCTTCTTCCTCATCATCTTCTTCCCTCTTCTTCGTCGCCGGCGAGGGCGGCGGCGGCAGCGACGGCGGCGACGACGGCGACGACGGCGAACCCTCTCTCTTTCTTTTCCTCTTTCTTCCTCTCCCTCTTCCCTTTTCTCCCTTCTTCTTCCTCTCCCTCTTCCTCTTTCCTCTTCTTCATCGCCGGCGAGGGAGAAGATGCGACGGCGGGCGAACCCTCTCCCTCTCCCTCTTCTTCTTCCTCTCCCTCTTTCTTTTCCTCTTCCTCTTCCTCTTCCCTCTTCTTCGTCGCCGGCGAGGGAGGAGATGCGGCGGCGGCGCGTGGCGACGAACCCTTTCCTTCTTCATCTTTCTCTTCCCTCTTCCTCTCCCTCTTCCTCTTCTTCTTCCTCTTCCCTTTTTTTCTTCCTCTCATTCTTTCTCTTCCCTCTTCTTTGTCGCCGGCGAGCTCGACCCGCGCCGTCGCCGCCATCCGCTCCGGCGGCCCGAAGAGGAAGAGAAAGCAAGGGGGAAGATGCTTTTGGAGGGATATATTTGTGAGGGCAAAATGGTCATTTCACATGAAAACTGTTAAAAAATAAACAGATCTCTAACAGATGTTAATCAGAGGGACATATCTGCATAAATTAGGACTTTTGCAGGGACAGCTTATGGAGTTTCCGTTTTGCAGGGATATTTCCGCAATTTACTATGTTTGCAGGGACGTGTATGCAAATAACCCTACTTTAAACTATACGGTACTAAAGTGAGAAAAAATGAAACCACAAGGGGGTATTTGAAGTTTCTCCTATTTTTTAAAAACAATGGGTTTTCAAGAAAACCATACAGTATTGCTATAATTATTACAAACTAAACCAAACAATTTTTGGGAAACAAAAAAAAAGAATAATAATAATAATAAAAAATCTCAAATTCAGGAGATTAAAGATGACACTGCTACTTTGCAAATTTGCATCATCTGTTCGTTCTCCTAATCAAAATCCAATCCGATTACGACGCAATTTTTTTTTTTACAATTTAGAGAGGGGTTAGAACAAGCATTTTGATTCTAATTTAAATTACGATTAATGTTAGCTAAACCACAAAGAAACATGATGTTGTGTATGGGTGGCCTAAAAAATTGATGGCTCATCCCATAATTGCTATCATTATTATAGTGCAAATAATTATAATCATTTTCACGAGCATGTGTTTCTAAGTTCGTTACGGAAAACTATCCCATCATACAACCATAATCTGAGTTTGATTTTCCTTTTTTTAATTTAATTTTTGGTCATCACAAGGACAAGCTTTTGCCCTGCACAGCTGTGTTAGTACATCCTATGTACTGTGCTTACGGCTGTTTTGTTCGATATAATTATAAATACAGTATAATTAAAAAAATATACGGTTAACAATACAATAATTATAATTATGTGTATCTTATTTTATTGAATGTTGTAGTAAATGCTGCAGTTATAAATACTACGTTCCGTTGTATACCGTTGAGAAGTGTATTTACAAATTTCTATCATTTTCTAGGAAATGATGAAATTACCCCTTTTGTAGGAAGGGAATTCAATTTTAAAGGTTATTAGAGAGATCGGTTTGTTTATCTTTGTTGAAAAATTATTTTTTTTAAGTGCTGCAGTCGAAACTACATACAACTAAATTTTTGTTTGAAATTATTCCTTTCAAGTGCTGGAGTTAAAATTGTAGCCAATTTAAATGCAATTCCAACTACTACACTTGAGCTTTCTTGTGCAACTACAACTGTAACAGTTGAATTCAAATGCATCAAAATGAATACCAAATTTGAATCTACGTGTAATTATAAATAAAGTACAATTGTAATTATGTGCAATCAAATAGCTCCGTAATTTTGGATGATCAATAATTTAAGATTTAAATCCAATAAAAACATATACATGTATATGCTTTTTACCATCTGAACATAAGATTTGAAGGCATATATATAAATAAAGATATTAAATTATAACAATATTTAATTGGTGAAGAAATAGTCATTATTTGATTTGTGAGAAATCGGTATTCAAATTTTATAATATTTTTATAAGATATTTAATAAGTTAGATTTCCATTTTAAAACTTTTATTATAAACTTAACAGTGTGGGTGTGCATATTTGAGTCTTTTAAACTCCTTTTCGTAACCAATTGCCATTTTCATAAAAGGAAAAAAGAAAAACACATAACATAACAAGTAGGAATAAAAGGACCCCAAAAAAAAAAGAAAAAGAAAAAGGTGAACTCGGCATATTCGAGGAGCTATCGCCGAATCTTCGCGTACACCGTGGGTTTTGGTCGTACAAGGTTTGTTTTATTTATTTATTTATTTATTTATTTATTTTATTTATTTTATGTCTCTTCGTTTGGACGTGTTGTGGTGTCCCCCACTGTGGACTTGGTATTGTTCACAAACTTCTCGAAAGATCCATCCAAATGGACGGCCCAGATGTAGGACACGTGTCCAAAGATCACTTTTTCCCCTTATCCGAACCCTAGAGTACAATTTGACCCTTTCACGTTCTAAGAGTGGAGCTTTTTTTGCGTGGACCGTGGTCCATAGACCGGGGTTTCGTAACCTTCTTTTGACGTGATTAACACACGTCTAAAATATTTTTAATTTATTAAAAACAGAGCATACCAAACTAACCTAAATTTTAGGAAATTTGAAAAAAAAGTTGTATTATATTTTTAAAAATATTTAGTAATTTGACCTTTTTTTTTTTTCAAAATCTAGATGATAAACTTAAATTTTTTAACGAAATAATATTCATGTCTACATTACATGAGTAGGCTTACAGCTTACAACTTTTTTAAATTTTTTTTGTAATCATTCTTTTGCTGTTTGTATGTAACCACATCCATTGATTTGAAATTTTAATTTTAGAAATTTATTATGAATTTTTTAAAAAAATTATTACTTTTAAAATTTTTGTTTTAATATTATTTATTTGTAAAGATTTTTTATTTTGTTAAACCTGGTGCTTGAGTTAAACGGACTCGGTCTATAGACCGCGGTCCACGCAATAGTTTATTCTCCTCTCTCTCTCTCTCCTTTGGCCCTTTCCCTTCCGACGCCATTAAAATCCCCTCTTTTTTTTTCTCAAAAAAAAAAATCCCCTCTTTTTTTTTTTCTAATTTTTAATTCCATTAACAATTCCTCTCTCTCTCTCTCTCTTTCTCTCTCTCACGTTGCCCTATGAGCTCCGAATCCGCCCCTTGAAAACCCTAACCCTATCCTCTTCTCTCACCTCGTTGGATTCATCTCTCTCTCTTTTTTCCTCTAATTTATTCGATTCGATCATTTCTAGTACACTCCGGAGGTAGGATAAGCGTTCGCCCCCTTGATTTTAGGGTGAAAGTTGAGAGCTTTACGCGTTTTTGGCTGTTTCCTCTTATACGGTTTTGCCCTTTCTGTTGATCTTTAGGTAATATTTGGGTTTTATATGGTTCGGTTAAGGATTCAGTTTCAAAATTCGTTTTTGATGGTGTTTTTTTTTTCTCAGCTGCATTTGTGTTTCAATTTGCTATTTTTCGATGGTTGTGGGGGGAAATGGTTCGAATTGTTGGGGAATGAGCTTGATTTTGCGCCCTAATTTTTTTTCAGGGAGATGGTGGATTTGAGATATATTCCAATGATTTAGGCAAAGATATGGAGAATCTGATGCTGGGTTTTTTTGGAAGGATCTAATCTAACCTAGGACTACCGAAGAAAAAAGGAGTAGATTTTTGGCTCATTTTGTGATGATTTAAGAGATTTATATTGTGTTTTGTGATGGAAACAAAGAGATTGATTGATCGAGATGTCTCGATCGATCATGCCTCAATTGATCTCGAGAGTGGGACAAAATCAATAATAGTTGACGAGCATGGCGCGTCAAGAGACCCAATCTCTAGGGCTGGAGAGGCAAAAGCTGTTTTGAGTAAGGTATGGAATGGTTTTGTGGGCGACGAGGGATGCCTCAAGAGTAAAGAGGTTCCTATTAATGGAGAAGCTGTAGTGGAAAAGGAAGGGCTTGTGCAGAAGCCCGAAGCTGAGAAGCCGAAGAAGAAGCGGCCCAAGAAGCCCCCGAAGCCTCCCCGGCCTCCGAAGCCGCTGGCATTGGATTCCGCTGACGAGAAGCTCATCCGCGAGATGTCCGAGCTGGCGACGATGAAGAGGGCGAGGATTGAGAGGATGAAGGAGCTGAAGCGGACGAAGAATGCCAAGTCGGCATCGTCAGTGCCCAGTACCAATTTGGGTGCTTTAGTTATCACCATTCTCTTTTGCCTTGTTATAATATGGCAAGGTGGGTCAATTGAGTTACATGATTTCTACAAATTGGTGCTAATTGATCATATTGGTTGATGCATATTGAACAGGTTTATGCTAGCAATGAGAAGTTTTTAAGTACTTGAAACTCAAATTCAATTAGAGAATTCCAGTAGGTTTACTTGTGTTCCTAATAATAAGTGCTACTATATCCTTTGCAATATCATTTGTGATACTCGGTGTATAAAAGATCATCACTTATTTATGAAATATCATCATTGTTGAGTCTACAAGTTCGTTCTCGCATTGTGCTAACACTATCCTTAGTAGATGATGCATGAACAAGATATTTGCTTTCGCCTAACTAAGTCTTTTAAGATGACCAAATATGTGCTTTCTTTTCTTGTTGTATAACTACACCATAAGCATAATAGGAAACTAATTAGTGCTCTTGTTTTCTTTTTTTCAAATCCTTTCCTTGCTAGGCTAGTTTCACTGTTACATGATAGCAGCATAAGAATAACTTGGTTTGCTAATAACAATTTCCTATATTTCTTTTTAATTCATAGTTTTTCTGATATTTTTTCCTTTTTAATTTCAATGTACCTTTTATCTTTCTGTAATCTTCTGATCGACATTATTGGTGCTATACTATAGTCATCTCATTTCGTCATAGTCCTTTCCTTGGAGTTTATTTAGTATGTAATATAACTGTCCTTAATGTTGCTTATCTAGTTACAGCATACATTACAGATACATTCTTTTCTTACTATTTGTACATTTTTATATATGTTATTTGGTTGCTTCGGGTTTTAACCTGTCACTATTTTCATTGCACGTAAAATGATTTGCATCTTTTATTACTTGCATGATCTTTTGTTGGATTTTCTACTATTTCATATATAGTAACTAGAATTGGACAAGGATGAAGGCCTAAGCGTGTATAACATATCTTTTAGCTTCTAAAGATGGTAATTTTTGCACTCTCTTTAAATGCGTAGAGACGTTAAAACTTAGGACAAATATGTATGCTTTTGACATTATATCCATATTAGAAACCTTTCTACACTCTGGAGTGCTGTTTGTAGTTGCATGTGCTCAAC
Organism: Ananas comosus; assembly: GCF_001540865.1. Lineage (NCBI taxonomy): Eukaryota > Viridiplantae > Streptophyta > Magnoliopsida > Poales > Bromeliaceae > Ananas > Ananas comosus. The sequence continues at coordinate 2,819,975 of NC_033634.1, read as the reverse complement.
AGGTTTATGGATTAAGTTGTGGAATGAATCTGATTAAATTAGCTACTATTACTTGTCGAATGTCCATTGGAAGGAAATTTGAAAATATCTTCATCTTTGTTGAACAATTAGTGTAAAGCGTCAAACTTCATTCAAGTACATATATAGCATGTATGCGATCATTTTCCTTGTGTAATTTGTACCGTTTCTTCTTCGTTGGCAGGAGTTTTTTCAAGAAATAGCTCGAGTTTAAGCTTTCGTGGTTCTCCTGAATCATCGGTAAATGGTGGACTTATCTCTGTTCAATTCTACAATAATGTCTCTATGATCAGCCCCGGTGGTTCTACCTCTGCATCTACCAAGTATGTCACTCCTCTTTTTTTCTGTGTGTAACTTGTAACTTAATGTTGTTCTTCTCTCAAAGCTCCCCTACATTGAAAACCTATTATCCTAGGATCGATGGACACTTCATTTTGAAAGCTGTGACCGTATGCTTTGTGTATTAGCGATCGATACGCGTCTGATACATGACCGATACTAGGTGAATGTGGCCATCGAGTGTTTCCTTGTTTGAGAATTCGTCGCATCTTTTTATCCATATTGTATCTTCGTATCCCGTATCCATCTGTGCAACATAGCTATCATCTCTTTTGCTTCAAATATAGAGCATTTTGGTTGAAATTTGCGACAATCGTTAGCTAGGAGTAATATTATCTGTCATTCTTTTGGTCAGAGTGTCCACCCAAAAATCACAAAGGGAAAAAAAAAAAAAAAATTGAGCTGATAACAATTACCATTCATTGTTCTTTTGCAGCGACGTGACCGCATTATCTCGGCTGAGTGTCCACGGAGAGGAAAGCCGAGTACCTGGTTGAGAAGGATTTTGTATCAAGGGTCAGAAAAAAAAAAAAAGAAAAAAAGAAGAGAAAAGATAAATAAATAGGCTGCGTTGTGACGACGCCTGTAATTTTACGTAATCTACGCTATGTATATATAATGTCATGAGGTTTTTTGCCCTTTGCTGAGGTGTGCCCTGTAAATGACAGCATGAGTTTTCTGCTGAGAATTTGGAGGTCCTTTTGGTCTTCCTTTTTATTGGCAATTTTTACTGGAAATTTTGATGCTGTATTTTCATCTCCTCTGTATTTCTTTTTCTAATTTGTAAGAACAGCCCCTCCCTCTCTCATACACTTTGTTTTGCAATGCACTTGAATTGTTTCTAATTGCTAGGTTAGTTGATAGAGATATTGGATCATTGAATAGATCATTTTACTTTTTTTGAACATTTTGTTTTGGTTAGATTTTGATATGTCTCTCCTAAGCTGTGTAGCAAACAAGAAATTTGGAATCCTCAATCGTGATAGAAAGATAGTGAGCTTTCAGGTCTTAAAATGTAGAGATCAATTTTGATTTGAAGTTGTTAGCACGGTTTTAGCAGGAAAACTTGATAGTTCTTGCAACACTATGAAGAGAAAAACAATTAAAAGAAACAAATCTTTTTACCAAAGTATGGGCTCCACCAGAGTGATCTTGAAAAAGAAGTGAAGGGGACTAAATTAATTTCTATTGATGCTTACATAAATATGGCACCTGCAACCATCACCAACCAACTGGCTAAAACCACTACCAATGTGGGGATGCCTTATCTGGATAAATAAATAAATAAATAAATAATTTAATCTGACACTTTCTTTGGAACATGTTACAAGTGGATAAGTATCTGGATATATGTCCAAAAAATGTTACCAACTTAGGGAATTTATCAATATAATTTTTTTTAATTAACTATTGCCCTTTCAGTAGAATACAATTAATGGCACAATTGTCCCAACTTTTATCGAATTTTTTCATTTTGGTCTTTTCTTTTTTCCAATTAGGTCCACAACCTTAATTGTTTATTTCAGACTACTGTGTTAACACCAACCAATATTTACCACGTCAGCGTCAAATCTTGCCATTTAGATTTGACATGTAGCAAACATACATATAACATACGTTTAGATACATGAATATCTTTTTCAGTATATTCCTACAATTTATTCTGAAATTTATCATCTGATTGATACAAAATGTGATCAAATATTTAAAATAAAATATAATATTCAAACTTCAAGTCATTTATTCAGAATAAAAGAAATCACCTTATAGGTAAAATATGTTATCTTATTAAATTATAGATAACAAAATATTTGAAGAGGCCCAAATTATACAACTTGCTCATAATAATACAAGAAAATTCTCCTACCCAATCTTGTTTTAGCACCACCAACTTTGGTAATTATATAGCCTCTGGTTGCATACAGGTAAATGAATAACATGAGAAATCACTTCGGTTCATCTACACAATCTAATCCACCTGCATAACAAAAGAACAACTACTGTACCTTTAGTTGGCCTAATCCAAACTACTCTAAAGAGTTCACAACTTTTCTAAGTGTCAAGATTGCTTGTATACATTTACACGCCACACATGAAAAAGCAGAATCAGCTTCTATCCACTAGAAAGCAGTTTACCTGTAGGAATATGCAGTAGGACCACTGAGCTTGTCTGACTAGAAAATACAACACCCAAAAGGCACTAGACTGCAAAATATCATGTACAATTTTCCATCTTCAAGTAGGAATCTAGAGTCATCGGCAGGGGGGTGAGAACTGTCTAGTCCAAAACGAACTCCAGAACTCGAATGAGTCGGTCCATTTTTTCTTTTCAGCTTAAGATACACCTAGAAACTCAATAAACTGCATTAATAGCAGTTTGAAACAAATTGGCTGCTTAAACACTTAAACGGATGTAATCATACTAAAAATTGTTTACTAATATCTGTCATTCGACAAGTGGAATTTCTTGACCAGACAAAATAAACCAACCGAACTGAATTGAACTGAATTATTCCACTTTCGTTTGGTAGGGTTCATCGCTATTCTTAAAACAACCCTCTAAAACCAAACCAACCTAACTGATGCTCGCTCTAAGTCATAGGAGGATGACCGTGTGATAGCGAAAAGTACTAAATACCATGATTTAAAGAAGCAGAAGTTCCTTTCATACGAAGCTGTAATTACGTACCAATAATATAAACTTTTCAAAAACAAATAGTACGGTCAGGAAAGGATACAAGATTATAAAGGTATTAAACCGCAATTACCATGTAAGAGTCACCTAGATGGGTTTCATATTTTTCAAGTTGGAACCTATGATCATTGTCGAGCGACACATCCAAATAATGTTCTCGTGGACAGTTTGAACGACTCTGAAACCACCTGATGCCTTATTCATTTTCAGATCAAGAGTTCAGAAAGGAGACGGCTATTTGCAAGTTCATTTTGGAGAGTGCTCTCTCAAAGTTGGTTTTCTTCAACCACCAAAGTTAACATCACTGCAACTTTTGTGGTTCAGCCCGGGGCCTCCAAAGTCCAAGCCTATACTTCTGGGTGTACTTCAGGATCAACTTCCTCTGCGTGACTCAAAAAACATCACGGAAACCTCACAGTAAGTATATCAAGCAATATTATGAAGTCAGATACAGAGTGGCATTAACATCTTTGGGTAAATAAAACATGCATGCTTGTTCAATCATCAACTTAATTTGGGCTGGTCAAGTATTATCAAATAGCCGTAAATAATATTCATAAGGCTTCTCAGTAAGGATAAACCTTTCCCTTGTGCATGCACACAACCCAAAGCAAAACATATAGAGAACAACATAATTTAGGTGCCAATATGAAAACCAACATTATAGTTCATAGAAGTAACATAAAACATAAGTCTAATATATCAAAATATTACGAGATTAATGCTGTGAGGTCAAGTTGTTTCCAATAGACTTGTTCGAGAGCAAATAACAGAAATTACCTAACCATAAATGCCGAAATGTTTCATTTTGACAGACCAAATTAAAAAGGAGTTTTTGAACCATGCCTTAAGTACCTTTCCAATCTTCCAGATAAATGAACTTTTCAAGTCACCAAAGAAAGGTTGCCATAAGGTTAGAGAAAATACTTGCACACCGTCGAGATGGTATTTGGGTTAAAAAGTCACCAGGAAAGAGTTACTAAGAACGAAAAAAACATTTGACAGGGAAATTTCCAGTCTACGGTAAGTTCTAGTGAGGTAGGGTTTTAGCATATGCTTAGTGTATGGAAATCACAATTCCCAACACAAAAGATAGATGGAGATAATGAATCACACCTTTTTGTTCTTCACGGGGTGTAAGAAGTATCTCTATGCTGCTATACATCTCCTAGAAAGATAATCTATGTTCTATGAACAGACCTGATTGGCTTGGATAAGATGGTTTCAGGTTGATTTGATGTCAAACATTACCCAACTCAAAATTAGGGTTGGATTAGGCGACCCTAAGGCAATGCAGGATCCAAATTGGACATCCTGATTTGACCAAGTAATCGAATTAAATTGACAGTTCCTGTTGAACTCAAAAAGTTGCAAGTTTAAAAGCGAAGCCTTGCTTAAGCTACCAAACATACCCTACGACCAATCAACAAGGCAATAACTACCATCGAAAGCGTCTTTCACACAAGAGGCTAGCACTGTATTTCAACACATTTTGTTTGCCAAGACTTTATAAACCTATATTGACAAGAGATCTCATTTCAGGTTGACCAGTACAGGTCAACTCAACTCACTATTAATCCATCACAATTTGTAAATCATGATGACATTGCAAGCAAATTAACTCAAAAGTAATCAGTATTGTTAGATGACAGGACTCTCCAACCATTAATGGTTGAAGTTGCAGTGAAAAGTGATTAGGCTTTTCGCATAGGGATAAGGCATCATAAGTCTTATAGATATGCTCCAAAGAAAAGGGGATCCGAGATTCCTACATATATCCAGGCAAGTGTATATGTAGAGAAGGTTACTAAAGTGTCCAGTAACAACTCCATGATTCCTACTTTACTTTCTAATTTCTTTTCTCTGACTAAATAGGCAACAACTTGGAAATCAACTGAGTTACACATGAAAGTGGCATAAAACAACACTTCAATACATCTAAATATATAAAAACTATGATTCTCTAGATTAATTCAAATCTTCACATATTTTTGAATTCAGAATTTTATGCATGTTTGTGAAGGAACCAAAAAGTAGAAAAAAATACAGGTCTTGCAAATGTTGAAGCCAAACTTCAGGATCCCAACATAAACCAAAACCAATGCTTTAACTTAGCAATGACCAAAGTTAACCTCTCATGGCCCATAAAAAATGGTCAATAGTAGAAGCCGTTCTAGAAGGCTAAAAAGCTATTTGTCTAATTTGGCATTCCAATGACCAAAAAGCGTGTTACTTATTAATTTTAATGCATGAAACGATTCAAATTACAACCTTGCAAAGAAAATGACTAAGGAAGATACTACATTCTTCATCACTGCAACAAAATTACAACACCAATTCCTTATATACAATAGTATTAAAACATGAAATGCATCAAGAACCTCCTCACAGTGCTCATTGGAAAAAAAAAGGAACCCCCTCTATTCTCTTTTCAAAGCGACTTTACATAGGTTGATCTTTATTCAAGATTAATTTCCACTGTCCCCATCTTCTAAATCACTAAGTAACTAAATCATAAAATCAAATCAAGCATATAAAATGCTCCCAATAACGGCATTCAATCCATTTGTACTCCTTCCATCTAGAAAAAGGAACTAATGAAGCTACCGCAAGCAAGCAAGCAACTTTAAGATAATTTGAGGGAGAAACCAAGAAAATAAACACAAGAAACAATTTTTTCATGATAATTAGTAAATTAATTCGAATAAAACGAGGGGGAGTGTAGAGCGATTACGTGTTTGCAGGGGATGCCGAGCTTCTTGAGGCGAAGGGTTCGGGCGACGAGAAGATTCTGGATGTCGCCGATCTCCGCCTCGAGCTTCGCCACGTGCGCCTCCACGCCCTTCCCCACCCCCCTGAGGAACTCCGGGATCCCCACCTTCGCTGCGAAAAGAGCAGGGAAGGAGATGAAACCCTAGCAAAACCCTAGAACGAGGCGATCAGAGGAGGGGTGGGGGGGTGGGGGGGGGGC
>NC_033634.1:2645284-2813931 GCF_001540865.1 Ananas comosus | reverse complement strand
CGGCGGCGCGGCGGCGGAGGAGGAGGAGGCGCCGCCGCCGCCGATGAGGCGTTTGGAGAGGTGAGCCCATAGCGCCGCCATTTTCCAAGGAGGGAACCGCTACAGCCGTTGGATGGAGTGGGAACGGAGTGGGGTGTGGGGTTAAAATCGGGCGATTAGAATACATTATTGCGTGGTCTTTGTGTACCACGTCATTCATGAATCGGATGACTGGAGGTCCAATAATCTACAGACACGTGTAAGCTGTTGGACGGAGTGGTCTATATGGATCGTGCAGCTAACTAAGTTCAACGTTTTTTTTTTTTCTTTTCCTACGGGTTTTTGTTCAATTGAAAAATAATTTTTCGTGAAAAAAAATTTTGATAAATTTTTTTTTTTGTAGTATTTCATTTGTAGAAAATTTTCTTTTTTTATCAACATTTGTTTGGTTATAAGAAAAAAATTCACATTTGCTTTGATTTGGAAAAAAATAAATAAAAAAATTTTATGTGGCTGGAGTATTCATTTTTCGCTGAAAAACAACGGAAGACGAAAATTATAATTTTTTTCAAAATCCGTAAAAAAAATATTTTTATGTAAAACTAAATACACGGAAAAAATATTTTTTATACCAGAAATAATTTGTAGATTCGTCATGGAAAAATATTTTTTATACCGGAAAAAATTTGTCGATTCGTCTTTAGCCGAACCAAATGCGGCCTAAATGGATAAGAATGCGCCGGCAGCACAAAAAATGCATACTAAAATTATAATTTCTTTTTATTGTCATCCATTTTTTATCTAAAAAATTATCGTTCATTTGTAATTCGACCTAACAATCTGATATACTATTATGTGATTATTTTGAAAAATAATTAAACAATAGTAACTGCATTGAAACTAGTGTTTCTTAAACAATGCAACATCTAGAGAACTTTTCTAGTTCTTCACAAACTGAAGCTGAAACATCTGTAGATTCAAAATTCTGCAACCAAAATAGCGTTTGATGTTATTAGAAATGCGCACAGAAACATCATAATTGTGAAGCTGAAATATAAATGTACTCCTGTTAACGCAAGAACAACGCGGAACTAATCATCTTTTCATTGTTAACTCATCCAAAAAGTAAACACCCATGAACTTCCACAACTGCATACTTCAGTGCCAGGCTCATTAATTGTCGCCTTACTATCGATAAATCATCGGCACAATTTTATGTCCAAACCAAACAAACATTTCAGAAAGAAACAGATTCGTGATAAAAGCTTCGAGAATAGCAATAAGTAGTTCTAATTTTATTGCCTTAAAAGGATCTTAGGGCCATAGTTTTAAGTAGGTATCATATACAATAATGCATTTTGTCCATTTAACACATTACATACAATGCAATCCAATTATCATACATTTCTAACTTTATTATTATCTCCTCGCCTTTCTGCAAGATTCTTGTAGAGTTTCTCGATCTCCGACTGTCACAGCACCAAAAAAAAGAAAAAAGGAGAGAGATTTAATTACGACTAAATGAAATGGATGTAATAAGAGAGAGCACAAAAAACAACAATAGTTTCAGTTCTTTCTGTTTACCTGATAGTGTTTGAACATCTGGGATCTTTTCTTCTTCATAGTCGGAGTCATCAAATCCCTTTCAACGTTGAAAGGCACCGGATCCACGACAACGCCTTTAATGCACTCGAAACCTCTTAGCTGGTTCGTAAACAAGTGACGATAAGTTAGCGCAAGTGCACTGAACAATTTATCGGTAACTTTGTTCTTATAAAACATACTGTAAAAGATACGACAGATATAATAAACCAAAGCTCATATCCAACTAAATAGTTCTGTTCTTCTTGATCAAGTATTTTATCCTTTTACATCAGGGAAAAAAAGAGAGAATCTTACCTTATTTTTCTCTGCAAGTGCCTTCAACTCCTGAAGAATGTAAATCTTAAGCTCCTCTAGTGCACAAATGTCGTAAAATGATCCCTTGTGGCCGTTCGACTCTGCCCATTTCATAGTATTATCTTCATGCGGTGCAACCACCGCAACTAACATGGATCGATAGCTGTCCCCGTAAACCCAGATCTAAAGAAAGAAAGAAAAAAAATGATTGTGTCTAATTATAATTGCTCGAGGAATCGCTAAGCTCTTTCGACCACAGCAAAAGTAGTGTAAAATGCTTACATCTTCGATAATCGGCAAGTAACCGTATACTTTCTCCAGGTACTCTGCTGCAACATATTCCCCATGAGATAGCTTGAATATGTTCTTCTTCCTATCTATGATTTTTAGTACTCCCTCTGGGGAGATCTCTCCAATATCCCCTGAACACGAAGGATTAATGAGGTTACACCCTTGCAAAATCTGAATTTTAATCTGTTCCCTTCGAAGGTGTAGTTTCTCGCGGCTAAATGTGACATTTTGAAGAGCAATACATCAAAATTGTGAGATTTTCATGTACCTGTGTGAAACCATCCATCTATCATCACTTCTTTCGTCAGTTCGGGATTCTTGTAGTACCCGGAAAAGAGAGTTTTCCCTCTGACGCATATTTCACCGCGGGAAGGGACACTGAGCGGATCATAACCCATCTCGGGCACTTCTTCTAGCCGCAGTTCGGTATACGTAGAGGCCACTCCGACAGTTCCGATTAAGGACATTTCGTCAGGAACTCCATTCGAACTCAAACCGCATGTCTCCGTCAACCCTGAACGATGAAAAGGCATTGATTTTTTACAATGTACACTCTTTTAGTCCTCGGCATTTCAACTACAAGCACAATGTTTAGAGCAGGAATGTTTCTTCCCAACGATTAAAAAAAAATTTGAAGCCCCAAGGAAGAAGGTTTTGATTTGAAAATTTGACTGATTGTTTTGCTGAAATAAACTTCAGCAATCAAAATTTAATCCTAAATCTGTCATATTTGATAGATTCTCAAGGAGTTCATTCTTATTATATTAATGTGAGTTACGAGTGAAAGAATTTCACCATCAAATGTTTTCATTACCAATTCAAAAGAATCAAGATAAAAAAGGACTTAAAGATGGTGAATGATGAAGAAATTATTTGTTAAAACGACCGATGGAACATAAATTTGAATCATATAAGGAATTAATTAATCAAAGCATCACAAAACCGCGTACTTAGAAGGCCATAACTATTTACCTAGTTAGAAATAAGTACAAGGGCATATATATTTCTTAGTAGTAATAAAGGATTACACGAATGCTAGTCGAAAAACTTCAGAAACCAGCTTTGTGTAAATTACCATATCCTTGAGTAACATAAGCACAGCTTGTGACTCTCAAGAACTCCTCAATCTCAGTATTCAGCGGAGCGCCCCCAGATATAATTAGGCGAACTCGGCCCCCAAGCCTAGCCTTGATCTAAATTGAAAAAAAAAAGGAAAAATTCCGACAATTTAGATAATTATGAAAAATATTTTTAACAGATAATATTGCAAAAAAATAAAAAATAAAAACTTTCATGTTTGGTATAGAGAAGATAAGACCTTACTAAAGGCCAAGAAGTCGGCGAGAGGGGATGCTGTTTTATGTGAATATCCTGATCTCATCCATGATAATTTACTGAAATTTCAATTGTCAGATAAAAATAAAATCGATGCACTTGATGTATTTTAGTAAGAAATGAAGAGAAAGAACAACTTACTGTTTGTACAGAGCATTAAATATCATCCTTCTATGCGGCCAGAGTTCCGATAGAGCCTTTAATATACCTAGAAATCAAAATATACAAATAATTCTGAGTTGCAATAATATGGTTGATAATGTTCGATATATAAAGAAGCAATATAAACCTTCATGGACTCTTTCGAAAACTCGAGGGACTCCGGCAAATAGAGTTGGCTTTAATTCCATGAGATCATCCCTCAAAGCATTAATATCCTTAATACAACAAAAAAATAGGGTTCAGTGTAGATTTTTGGCGGAAATGTAATAGAATATAGCAAATTATTTAAGATATGGAGAATTAGTTGAAAAACTTTGTATTTATGAAAGTAACGCAAAGACGATGTACATACTCCGTGATAGTACCCAACAGAGGCCCCTTTATGGAAAAAGTACTCTTCGAGCATGCGATCGAGAATGTGAGCGAGGGGGAGAAAGGAGAGGTAGACATCATCCACTGTCATCTGATAACAACAATGTGTCATAACTTCTCAACCTCTTATCGACAAATACGTACATGCATACATACATGCGTACATACAAAACACATATACATGCTTATGAATACATAAAAGGAAGAGAGAAATAATGGTCGAAGTTGTCGACTGTACTATCCCGATATTGCAAGTTTGTCTCTGAACTTTATCGTATACCACAATTTGATCACTGATCCTCGAAAATTCGGGGACTAATTATGACACAATATGGATAGAACACAAAGAATTGCCGAAAATATATTATCTAGTAACTGCGAATGATCAAAAAAATAGATTTACCTTGTCGTCAAACAGGTCCATATAGAGATCTACTCCTCTCACATACATTGCGTTGCTCTCATGGGTCAAAATCACACCCTTGGGGTTTCCGCTGGTTCCACTTGTGTACATTATTGTGCATATATCAAGAGGTCGAGGAGGAAGAGGCTCGCACAAATTCTCCTTTCCCTGTATTAACGGTACAAAACAATAGCTTCGACTAAGGGAGCATCGTAGAATCAGTGCGAAGGGACACTGGAATAGAAGAGTTCGCGTAAGATACTCCACAATTTGAGAATTAAGTAACTAGAAACTGACCATTCGAAGAAAATCGTTCCATGAGTAAATTTGCAATCCGATTTTAGATGCAGCTTCCTCTTGTTCCATTGTAGTCGAAGTGAATGAAACGATTACTGCAATCATGTTCAATAAATAAGCACTATGATTATTTTTCCTTCAAAAGCTTGATCAAGATACGAATATCGATCGCTTCTTACCTTTCAGCCTCCGAAGAGATGCACAGTCGGAGAACAGTAACTGCAAAATTGAGTATTCAGTTTCGTGTTGAAAACAACCATTTTGCGAACGAGAGACTCAGAAAAATAACTTGGTTCTCACTTCTTTCATTTTCTTATCCTGAACAAAAGCAATGTCGATTTCCGCTTGGTCTAAAATGTAATCAACAGCCCCTGACCCTGTTACCAGAAAATTTGCTTTGTGGTCGACAGTGTATAGTAACAAAAATCATCACATGTATGCTCAAACCCTTTTGGAAATGCATGTGGAAAGAAGATAAAGTATCTTCAATGCAAGAACTTAAAACAACAAAAGAAGGAATTGGAATAAATTCATTTACCCAAAGTATCGTAGAGCGGAACGCATATTAAGCTGTATCCATTGCAAGCCTGCAGATGAGAGAGTTTACTAATTTAAAAGCGTTTCTACATGGTCTTGATCAATAAATAAGATAAATGCGGTCTAAAACCATCGAAATGCTAAACTAGATACAGATCTAGAGTTACCTCCATTGCTTCTATCCATTGAGGGCAATTTGCTCCGTAGATCCCTATGCGTGAACCCTGTAACCGATTAATGTAACATCAGTATAACAGGGGCATATGAACATTAGATACTACCACCTGAAAACGAAATATCTATAGGCCTTCGTCAACTATATTCCATATTTCGAAATAAACTCACAACTTAAAATCTTTTTCTGATTGACAGCCCTAGTAATTAGTTATTCTGTCAAATGAATAGGAGATTCGGTAAAAGCTAATGGCGATGTTAACTGAATACGCAATTTCGTCAGCTGAAAAGGGGGGATAAGCTGCTAATTTCAGCGAAATTCCGAATGCAGCTGACAGAATGAACAGGTGAGATCACAACAATTAAGAAAGGAGCAGAAAAATATCAAATGAAAGTCGGTTTTCTGACAGGTGCAGCGCCCATCTGCCGCAGAGCGGAACCAACTTGAACCACTTCCTCATAGACTTCCTTGTATGTTTTCCATATATAGCATCCTGGCTATTTGATCATATACATTGGCAAAACAAAAAAAACAAAAACAAAGAATTACTCGAGGATCTAAATGATCTATAAATTTTTTTAAAAAAAATTGATACTTTATGAAATACCAGAAGACGCATAAGTTGCATACCTTTCCTTTCACGAACTCGCGCCATCCGAGCATTCTATTGTTCGGATACTTCTCTGCTGCCACACTGCAGTATAAGAATTTCACATATCAACACATATTATCGAGTTTTGCGAAGGGCATTGAGTTTCTTAAGCAAGATAGTTTAAGAAGAACATTACAGCTAACTAAAAGGAGATGACTAAACACATTAAAGATTAAAAATCATGGTTTTGTTCTTATAACAATAAATTCATTTCTCCTTTTTTCTAATAAGTTTGCCATCAATACCTGAAGATATCCCATGAGGTGCTCATTCGGGGATCCGGCGGAGGAAAACCGTCCTTCGCCAGAGCGCTCCGGTAGACCGGGCCGACCGACGGCCGCCCGTCCTTCCCGGCCCTTCCGCTCTCCACTTGAACTGTGTAAACCTTCCTCATTCTCTATCCAACAAAACCCTAGAAAATGAATTTAGCTAAATTTATTATCTGAACGAATGAAACAGATAGCGTGTTACCTTTTTCTTAAAAAAACAAAACAAAACCCTAGGGAAAAAAAAAAGAAAAAAAGATCGGGACAATAGAGTAAACAAATTTCGCATTCGAAATTTGGTACTTCTTCTCTTCACAAAGTGCATTTGTTCAAAAAATTTCCCAATTGAAAGAATTAGAGTAAAACCCAAATGAAAATTCTTCAAATTTAGGTATAATCAAAGGAAAAGCAATCGAACCAAGCAAAGCAAGGAGAGGAAAATTTGTTCTAAGATACCCAACAACTCATTTTTTTTTTTTAATCTATTTTCTCCAAAGCTGAGAGAGAGAGAGAGAGAGAGAGAGAGAGAGAGAGAGAGAGGGTGTTAAAGAGGAAGGAGCAAGTACACATCAAAAGGATGAGCTTTCCATGGATTTTGTAGTGCAAATGGGAGAGAGAGAGAGAGAAGAGAGATCTAGAGAAGGACTTGCTCCTGCAGTAATGAAGTGGTTAAGCAGTTGAAAGAGCACCTCTTCTCACATTTAATGGAGAGAGAGAGAGAAAGAGAGAGAGATACAAGGGGCTGTAGTCTAAACATATGAAATGTGGCGCCAAAATCAGTTTAGATGCTTTCATTTGGGGGGGTCCCAATTCCCAAAACAAGGAACAAATTTGTGCAGGGTTCAGTTCAGGCTCCAAAATGATGCCCACTAGGATAGAGGAAAAGCATGAGCATGTGATGTAATCACTCGCCTTACCAACTGTTCATATTCATTATGCATGTGAGCGAAAAACGTCAAATATATTTTGTGTTATTTATTATCAGAATTGATCTTCTGGATAATGTATCGGACGGTTCGGCACTCATCGTGTCGTGTCGTGCTGATAAATTTTTGACTCTATCATGGCACCTAAATTCTTGCTTTAAATAAGCGAGTAGTTTGAAGTCACACCGAGGCCGCATTTTCAAACTGTAGTACAGCTCCAACTGTAACTTATGACTCCCGTTTACACCTATAGTGAAAATAATTAGAAATATTACTTTGAAATTAAGGAACATTAGTCTTTGAGTTACCTTTCATTTCTGTTTCAAGGATGTTCGATCTATAAAACCAATATACTAGTAAACAACTACCTATGTTATGGTCAACTTACTATTAAATTCAAGATACACTTTAAAAAGTGTGCAATAGGAGGAAAAACTTGTAGATGATAGTGACTCCAATAATAATGATAATAAATGTGACCACAAATTTAGTGAAGAATAGTATGAGGGTTGTTTGCCTTATTTGCTTATTTGAACAACAAGTTGGGTGAGAGTATAAGAATAGGCTATTTTGAATTAGTCTTTTCATCTTTTATTTATTTATTTTTTTACACCCTCTTTCCTTCTTTCTGATTTTTTTAAAAAATTAAGTTATTCTTTTTTATTAATATCAATATATGGCTAATTAAATTTATTAATTTTAATCCAAGTACAAAGAAAAAGATGATAAAAAAATCTAATAACTGAATAAAATCTCTTAACTCCCGAAAATTAAAAATTGAGGAGGAGTGGATAAAAATGAATGAGAGGCTCATTTCAAAAATGGAATGTAATTAATTTAATTTGTTGTCCTCCTATTTCTTCTATGGAGAAAAAAACAAAATATTGCCCTCCTTCTATCCAAAAAAAAAACAAAAAAACAAAAAAAACAAAAAAGGAACAGCCTGTAATAGTTTGCTGCAGGGTGATAAGTTGGTTGGGTGAATGAAGAAGGATTAAATGCATTCTCATCCATTCCCCCATTTTTATGTACATAAGCTGATCATAGAAGAGATCACCCTCTTTTTCTCAAAATTTTTGCTAATACTTGAATTAAAAGAGGATGGTATGCACCAACTAGTTATAATATGTGAGGGAGTATATGCCGGATCGTTGGACCTGTCTATTAATTCTAAAAACTCGAATGGCTGACGACCAATTCGCTTAAAGTATAACGACACAGCGCTCATGGATTTTAATTGTAACTCAGTGTAACCAGTCTTACGCTACTTCGAAGATGATTGGACTAAAGGTGTCTGTAGACTGGATCGGATTTGGATAATCAATATACTGTACCCGTACCCTAAAAATAATGGTTAGAAAAAAAAATATACCCTACCCATTTAACTTTAGGTTGGGTCCGGATCTGGGTACTTAAGTTGTTAATATATCAATCGGATCTATTTGAGCAGGTCTGGATAGTGACTATCCGTATGTTATCCGTTCAAGACCGGATACGAGTCGGATCCAAATTGGGTATGGGTATCCGCATACATAAACTTTTTTATAGGCTTTATTAAATTGTCTGGGTAGAGCTTGTTTTGGCCTTTATATTGTCTGATTAAAAGTCTAAAATTTAAAATAATTTTATATGTAAACACACAAAAATAAAAAAATTATGATATCATATTATAGATAAAGAGAACATAAGTTGTAGTAATTACTAATATTATATGCTCACATTCAAAAAAAAGAGAAAAAAATAAAGAAGAGTCAGAAAATTTACTAAATAGAATATTTATTTAAAAAAATTAGATTGTCGACTATGATGGAAAAAGGATTTGGAAAAAACTCACTCGTGCCACATCTGTAGAGGATTAATATCGCTGATGATGATGACGATGGAAATATTATTTCATAAAAAATTCTTAGGTAGAAATGAAACAAAAAAATTTAAAAGTAAAAAACAAAGAGTAAAAAAATTAGAAAAAAGAAAAAAATAAAAGAAAGGTTAGGGTTTCAGTGTTTAAGTAGGATGAAAATACTTAGAGACCCCTCATATATAAATCCTATTAAAATTGATCTCTCAACTTCAAAAGTTTTTTTAAAAAAATTTTATTTACTATCGGATATTTCATCGTTCGAGTCCGAGTCCAAATTTGAAAACTATTCCAGACCTTACCCATTTAAAAGTTGGGTTCGGGTCGGGTCCAAATCGGGTATGGTATAAAATATCCGATCTCATAACCGAAATTTTAATGGGTAATTTTTTTTACCCGTATACTATTTATTTTTTATTGGATCCGATTCTGGTCCAGATAAGGTCCAGGTAGGGTTTGGATTAGGTATGGTATATTGCATATTTTGGACAGCTTTAGCTTCGACCCAATCAGACCTTCTGTCATTTTGAACGTGGCTCAGTCCAACCTAATCTTCTGCGACAGGACAAGATACTGACCCTTTTAAATCAACAGTGTGATGGTAAAATGTTTGGATTTCATACTGTACTATTAATCACAGCCATAGAACCACAAATTCATCAAAAGAGAGGATGTTAGAATCTAGAAATGAAGCATGTTTCGTGCCATCTTGGGTGCATCACATGCTATTTGCTTGATAAAAAGGATATACTTAAAAATCTTTCATCGGAATTGAAGAGAATTTAAACAATTTAGATTGAATTCGTTAAAAAAGAACATGCTTTTTTCACAATAAAAATTTGGATCACTATCTCAATTAGAGCACCTAGTAAAACAAAAAAATCTAATGTCTTATCAATTGCATGAAAATTAATACTCATTTAAGAAAAGCCAAAATTCGTAATATCCTAGAGTGGAGTAGGTGGAGAGAGTATTGATTCTGGTCCCAAGAAATATTATATAATAATTTATTTATGTCTATATTATAGCATGATTGCATTTCACTATTCAAACTTTAATGAGCTTAAAATAATACTATGTAACTTAACAATAATACCATACAACGTGGATGGAAGTAAGATGCAGACGGGCAGATCCGGAGGCGGGAGGGATTTTTGGGCTAACACTCTGTTTTTTTATAGGATCAGAGTAGATTAATTTTAATTCTTTGTTTTTACTTACTGCTTTATTTGGGATAGATTAGGACTAGAGCGAATTTTTGACGAATATTTAGCAGATCGAGGAACGGATCCAAAAAAAAAAAAAAAAGTTCGTCCTGCCTTCGGCTCCATTTACTTCGCGGATCAGGATGAATTCCATTGCGGATAATATTTTTTTTATAATTTGTTCTCATTTGCATATCCATTCGGAGCGGATCGGATGGGAACTCCACAACCAGAATTCCGTTTGCATCCTAGACTTAAAGGGGCTTATACAACAAGGTTTGCCTCTCTTAGAGGTTGTAATCGACTTTCTTAGTTTTTTTTTTTTTTTTTTTTGAGAGATAGGTAGCACGCTACATGCTTCGTTTATTTTATTTAGAAATAAACTTAGCAAGAAATGTGAATCAACTAGGATTCGAACTTGGATCTCGAATACCAACCATCAAGCCCTTTGCCACTTGCTCTAGGGACGGTCGGTTAATCGACTCTCTGGTTGGTTTAGTTTTGAGGCAGATTCTAGATTGAACCGTATGTTTTGTTAGAACCAAAGTAAACCGATTTATACTCAAAACCGATCCGGTTTGGTTCGGTTTTGTAATTAATTTCTAGATTTTGTATTTTTTATAAATTAATTTATAATTTAAGATCAAAACTTGAATCATTATAATTTATAAATATAAAATTTTAATAAACAGCTTAGGCACAATGCGTGAAAAAAATATTACTATTCGGTTTGGTTAAAAAACATGTTCAGACCGAACCAAAACCGAAATAAAAGATCAAATTTTAGTAAATTTCAAAATTAAATCAAGCCGTAAACTATATAAATCGATCCAAATAGTCTTATTTGGTTTGGTTTGGTTTGGCTTGGCTTTCGGTTTAGGACCAAACGACGTACATCCCGACACCCCCTCCCTAATCAATGCGATCTCCGATTCAGCGAGTCTATTCGGCTTGCTCAATCGAATCGAAAAACATAGCACGACTCTACTTTTAATCGACAACTCCAACTTATTTTTGATCTATTAATAGAATTACCATGAGGACGTGACTATTATGTGGCTCTTAAGATTTCAGATTTTTTCCTTTCCTTTGAATGTTTAGAAATATTTAACGGTCACTTAAATTTAATTTGTCTAACTAACAGCTATTGAGGAAAGGTTAATTGCATACAGCTTATTGCAAATATAATGAGTTGTAAATATATTTTTATAAAGTTTAACTTTTTTATGTTATTTTTACAAAAGTTCTGAGTTTTCGAATATGCCACTGCCGTTGGGATCCATTAGAAAAATTGGGTAATCATAGGTAAATTACTTAATCCTGATTAGTTAATGAGATAAATTAATATGTTTACCCCTCTTATATTATACCTTCTTCTCTTAATCGAGACCCTAACAATAAGAACTTCTTCCTCTTTCTCTTCCTCTCTCTCCTTCATACTAATTTCGAATCCATAATTAGAATTCTCTGTCCCTATTCATCTATGACGCGTGTTGCTTCGCCTACGACGAACTATGTTGCTTTTCCATTCAATATTTTCTATAACCTTTTATTATTTTGCTCAAAAAAAAATTTAGGAGAAAATGAGAGAGAGAAAGGGTTGCAACAATGGTGAATTGGATTGGATTTTAAAGAAAAAGAAGATGAGGAAGAAGATGACCATTGAAAAATTTTTGGGGAGACATTTCTGCACGATTATAGCAGTTGGAGCTTTTGGATGGACATATTTATAATGACAAATTAAATTAATATTTCACTAATCTGCTGTTAAAAAATAAACAGTTTTCTAACGATAACAAACCAGATAAACAAATATGAATATCACTCAA
The DNA here is from genome assembly GCF_001540865.1 of Ananas comosus. Lineage (NCBI taxonomy): Eukaryota > Viridiplantae > Streptophyta > Magnoliopsida > Poales > Bromeliaceae > Ananas > Ananas comosus. Next base: position 2,801,745 of record NC_033634.1, on the reverse strand, counting down.
CTTTTACATGAATAAGAGTTAAAAGTTGAAGTTTGTAGGAATATACTTGTAATTCGTTATAGCTGCGTTTGGTTCGGATATAAGTAAGAATTACTTATTTTAGTAATAAGTACAAGTTGAGATATAAATTAAATAAAAAATTGATATCATCAAAACAATTTCAATAATTTCTAGAGCAAACATGTTTAAATTGTGATTAAAAATAATATCTCTGCTCTGACAATATCAATTTCCATATTAAACGAGTTAGCCAATTCTTCCAAGACAATAATTCCTTCATCATTTATTGAGAAGCAAAAATAATAATAATAACAATAATAATAATAATAATAAGTTCCTTTCATTTCAAAGGGATTGTTATTGTGCATGGCATGTAGTGAATGCTAATTAAGATTCCTGCAATAATAATAATAATAATAATAATAATAATAATAATAAAATATTAAATACACATGGGCTTTAGGGTTGGTAGATTTCATTGTAGAATTTAAGGAGGTTGGGGTGGGGGAGATCAGCATGAATCAGATCAGACTTTGCCAGTGGCCAATTTGGTGGCTAGCTAGCCATAAAAACCATACAACATGCCCTACCCTCCAGGGTGATGCATGTGTTCATTCATTGGTGTGTTGGTACTTGGTAGTTCCTGCACTATTTTAATATTGCAACTTGATCTCTATTTTTTTTAGAAAAAACTTCAAATACCTCCCCTCGCGGTTTCGTACTTTCTCATTTTAATATCCTGTGATTTAAAGTTTATCAAGTTAGTATCATATGATTTCGCACCTTCTCATTTTAGTACCCTATGGTTTCAAGTGTATCAAATTAGTACTATGTGGTTTCGTATTTTCTTACTTTAGTATCCTGTGGTTTAATATTTCGTTAAATTATATAACCCGAAATGGATAATAAAAAGAGAAAATTGAAACCACAGGGTACTAACTTGATATACTTGAAACCATAGGGTACTAAAGTGAGAAAATGCGAAACCACATAGTACTAACTTGATACACTTGAAACCACAGGGTACTAAAGTGAAAAAGTGCCAAACCACAGAAGGGGTATTTGAAGTTTTCCTTTCTTTTTTTTTTGCATGTAGTAATTTATCCTTTATTAGTGTAAAAAAAAAAAACCTAATTTAAGATCAGAAACTAGTGCTGGATCATAAACTAATGAGTGTTTAAATTAAAATTATAGGGACTATTTGAATGTTTTATTATTTAACTTTTATTTTTTTAGGTAGTGAGGGACTAGCGCACAGAATAAATAAGAGGAGTTGAGCTAAAATGCTATCAGGACCAAAAGGCTCTGATGCCATCGATTTGTTTTCGATGACGGAGCCTCCAAATCGACGATCGGTATCATCGAACATGATCTATACCACTTTAAGTATCTAGAAATCAAATTTCAAATCTTTTCAACATCATTAGACTAATGATCAAAGGGTTTCAAAATCTATAATTTTAACGGCCAATATGAGACGTTTTCTCGTTTAACGGCGTAAAGATATCCAAATCAATTAAATTTTAATTAGAAATTTTTTAAAACTATTTACAATAAGATCTATACTCTTGATCTTGATTATAAACTCCTATCATCACTTTTTAAAGAATATTTATTTTCAACCGTTCATTTTTGCATCTACTCGATGGATAAGAAAACTATATAAAAAAAAAAAACATGAAATTTAGTTTCTTGATGCTTCAGGTAGTATAGATCATGTTCAACGGTGCCGATCGTCGATTTGGAAGCTTCATTATCGAAAATAAATGGGTGGCAACGAAATTCGTTTGCTACTGATAGTATTTCAGCTCAACACATACGAGAGTTTAGAAACTAAAATATTCTAATTGAAATAACTTGAACCAAATTGCAATATAGGAATAGTAAAGGTAACATTTATCCAGTCATGGACATACACTGAAATTTTGCTGGCCATGTCATGTGCATGCACTGTTTCCATTAATTACTTTAGCAATATAATGTGGGGCCGTGGGGGAGCATCGGAGAGTATGTATACAAGAACATGATTTAAACTCTCATCTAATAGTAAAAATATATATTAAAAAAAAGAGCCATTTTTCAAATTTAATATCACTTGTATTAAAAAATATTTATCAATTTTGATATCGCTAATGGAATCGTCATTTAATTATAACGAAATAAACAAAAACAAGATTTTTCAAATGTAATATTGTGTGCATGAATCGATTAAAAGAATCGCTTCTTTTTTTTTTTTGTAGACTCGTGCATAGGAAAACTACTTTCTTTTTCAAAAAGTGTCACGGAATAATTTTTTAGCTGAAAAAAAAAAAAGTTTCTGCCCATTTGGTCGCTAGAAAAAAAAAATATTCCTAAAACACTTTTTTTTTTTTTGTAAATTTCAAAAAAGTAATTTTTTTCTAGATTTTTTTTTATTCAAAGTATAATGTGTTTTCATAATTTTTTTAAAAAAATTAATAAATTGTCATACTTTTTGGAGGAACCGCACACTCTTTGTACTAAATGACAACAATAATATTATTTCCTACTCTCTAAAGTAAGTGGCAAAAGGTTTGATTGTTGGTATCCGAGATCCCAAGTTCAAATCCTAATTGATTTACATTTCTAGCTAAATTTATTTTTAATGAAATAAACGAAAAATGTAGCGTACTATCTATCTCTCTCAAAAAAAAAAAAAAACAAATTTCTATATTTTTGTTTGGGATTATTTTACATTTAGCGCCCTCACAAAAAATTTTTTACAAATAATTCTAACAAATTTATATTTACATATATNCCACCTGAAGGTATGGAACTCAAGAAGTGGTAATTCTGGTCTCGTCCGCAGTTCCAATTCGGATATTTGGCCGGCTCTACATGGTCTACCTCGGCGCCGTCGTAGTTGTATATTTCTTTCTGGAATTCAGATCCCTCCACAGAGCAACTAATGTGCTTTTCTTTCCCATGTAATCTTAAATTTGTCATTAGTATAAAGTTATTTAAAATTCTTGTTTCTAGTGAGACATGGTTATGAAATGAGACTCAGAGATCAATATGATAGCCTAGTCGTAATAGAACAAAAATCCCATCAGAGTGGATTCATGTTTATTTTAGTCGGGTACGGTCCTAAGACGAGATTTGTATTTGTTTTAAATATTATCAGAACAGGTGAAAGTTAGATAAGAAGGTATTGGAACTATCTGAGCCACAAATCTTTTTGAATTAGCTACTCCATTTTTTAAAAATTTGATTTTACTATTTAATTTTTCAGTTTGTTGATTTGAGTTCGTTGAGGGCATGTTGACTTGAAACTTGGAATGCGTCATTTTTTATGATTAAAGATTTAGTTAGTATACTTTATATTTTTATACAATTATAAATTTATTAAGATTATTTGTAAAAAAAAAAAATATTAAAGGGCTAAATGTAAAAAAAAGAAAAAAAGAAAAAAAGAAAAAGTCCTTTTGTTTAAGTTAGTTGTTGGCCTGTTGCCAAAGAGGGAGGAATTCTACACTGTCACACTTGCACCACCACGTCATCAATAACAAGCCAATCACATTCCTTCTTTTCAAACAAAAGTACAATAAAAATATTTTTTTATAATCATGATGGAACATATATTTTTAAAAAAATTAATTTGATTGATTTGTTACGCCACGTCACTAATATACCCGTTGCATTCTAGAATTTTTCACAAAGAGGAGGGTGTAAAAGAATAGAATTTATGGCATAACAGTGACGTGGCATAATTATCAGGGGGGACAATGCATTTAATGTTGTTTCCACCTAATCTGATTTCGAGTCACGACCCAGTTTGTACTGCATTGGGCCCAGATATATATGTATTAATATATGCACAATTAGAATCCCAAGTTGATTTAATGGGCTTAGCGGATTCTGGTCCACGGCACTGCTTATCTGATCCGCCCCATTAACACCCATTATTGGTCCGCTGGGACCGGACTGCAAGCGACGAGCCCGAAGTTAACCGGATTGGTCGCAATGTTAGTGAATTATTTGGGGGACTAGAAACGACGTGATCTTTAGAAAGGCTCGACCGGATCCCCTTCTTGTATTTAGGAGGATTAAGTAACTTCTGAACCTTTAGGAATTTTTACTTCGGGCTAATCGGAGGCTCTGATGTAGGGAGTGTTTTTTTTTTTTTTCCACTCCCACCCGAGACTACCGTTGCCTCATCCATATAGCCTAATTCATAAATTCAATGAATAAAACAGATAGTGTGTTACCTTTTTCTAAAAAAAAAGAAAAAACTCAATCCCCCGCCGGACACACACAAAAGAAAAAAAAAGAGGGGAAAAAAAGCTAATAGGTTTTCAATTGGAATAAGACCTTATTAGGATTTGGACGCAGAGTAAATTATTATATGATTTACGAATAAACTGTCTTAATGAGATCTCATTAAGGAGCCCTTCAAATTATAAGATTTACGTATAAACTGTCTCAATGAGGTTTTATTAAGGAGCCCTTCAATAAATTGCGCTGGAGAGCTAGTACTGTAGTCATTCATTAACATTAATTACACTTTGGCCACTTTGGCCCCTCTCTCTCTCTCTCTCTCTCTCTGTGTACATACATATATAGAATTGATTTCTATACTTTTAAAAATACCAAATTATTGGACGGACAGAAACAACTCTATATTCCGGGCAATACCGGCCAATGCCAGCCGGGCACTTGAACGGGTCAACCTTCTGATGAGCGACTGGAACGTGCTGCGATAACAATTTGCTAGCTCTCCAACTTACACTTCCATCTTCCCGACACCACTCTTGCTTTTGTAATCTTTTTGCACCTTTTTCGATCTCTTTCCTCGCCTTTCTTCAGAGGCCTTAGCTGCTTCCATCATGTACGCTCAGTTCATTTTACTTAATGAATGAAGCAAGTAGCTTGCTATCTTTTTCTCAAAAAAAAAAAAAAACAAATTATTTTAGACCTTATATTAAGAGATGTGCGCCTCCATAAAATTGAATGAATGGTTGGTTGAATAATATGATCTAACAGATAAAAATGATCAAAGTAATAAATCTAACTATAAAAAACTTATAAACGCCAAATGCTCGGTGTTTTTAAAAACAGTATAGTTAGACTCTCTCTCTCTATGTATATATGCGTGTGTGCACGTGCGCACGAGCGTGCATATAATGTGGTAGCTGGCTAGTAGTTCAGTTTTTCCTGTTAAGAATTTATATATGAATTGTACCATATTAGCTATTTCATAAAAAAGTAGTTGGTTGATATATATAGACTAGTCAGTCCGGACCTAATTAATAGGCTTAAACTTTTTTTATTAAATATAACACATCCTCCCTCGGCCTCGCGTGGGCTCGGCCTGGGTTTAGATCTTCCTAACAAGTGATATCAGAGCCGATGATGATTTGATGATCCTACACTCTTTGGTGCACTCAAAATAACTGGACCCGAACGAAGCAGGTTTTAGACGCGATATATGTGCTCATATGGTTAGTGCATTCTGAATAGTCGGACCCGAGAGGCATAAGTTAGGTGCACGAACTCAAATGCATGCGTGCGGTCTCGGATAAAATGTATAAAACTTGACTATTATTCATTCAAATTTAATTAACTGTCTAAATTTTAAAAATTTTGAGTTTACTATTTAATCTTTTAGTTTATTTAATTTAAGCTTTAGTATCTTTACGTATTTAATTAGTATATTTTATTCAATCTGTGTAACTATAAATTTATTAAAATAATTAATTAGCTTAAATTTTATATCCGAAGAATCTTCAAATTATTTAAATCAAACCAATTAAAATTCTAACCTCTAAAATCAAATTTTGAAAGATTTGAGTACTAAAATAAAAATGGACTATAATTTGGATAAATTTTATACTTTTTTACCAAAACTTAAAAGTACAATAACAAAGCTATGGAATTGATACGATGGACTTGATAGAGTGCAAAGGTGTAATTAAGTTTGAATGATGGAAAAGTTTGATGCATTTTTGCTTTCTAACAAAGATTGATGCACAAGTGAACAAAACTTGATTTCCATGAACTTTTTTTTGGGGGATTTTTTTTCTGCATTTTAGCCTACTAAAAAAAAAAAATTTATATAAATAACCTCACAAAATTTATATTTACAAGATTGATCCTATCTCCGCCAAGCAAATGTCATATGAGTATGGAATAAGTTGAATACTGTGAACCACTCATTCACCGTTGTTTGGACGTCATGAATAGTTTACCGTGTTCAACTTAAACTTATACAATATATAAATTTAAGTTATATAAGTTTAAGTTGAACATAGTGAATTATTCATTTTGTGTCCTAACACGGTGAATTATTCACCGTGTTCAACTTAATCTGGACTTCCAGCCATGCTCGCGTGACGTTTACGTGGCAGGAATATGACTAATTTTATAATTATAAATTTTATGAGGTTATTTGTGAAAAAAAAAATTTGAACATACTAAATACATAGAAAGCCCACTTTTCTTAGGTGGCTAATATCCTCAGAAGAGCAACAAATTGAACTCTTTTAAATGAGGCATATTACTTTTGGAGAGAACTCTCCTTTAGGCTTTAATTTGGGTCATCAAACTATAATTTATTTTAATTGAGATACTAAACTTTGATTTATATTTTAATCACTGTTTTGTTAACCTCCATGTAATTTTTTTAAACACATTAGTAAAGTGGTGGCTATTTTAATTATCATATTATTTTTCTGCCACGAGATAACTAATAATTCATCTCTAAGAAATAATGTGACACTACTGATTAACAATTATTGGGCTTTTTAGCCAATAATAGTAACTAATAAATTTTTTTAAAAAAAAAATAGATAGCACGTTATCCGTTTCGTTTATTTCACTTAGAAATAAACTTAGCTGGAAATGTGAATCAATTAGAATTCGAACTTGGGATCTCGAGTACCAACTGCCAAGTCCTTTGTCGCTTACGCCAGGGACGGTCGGTTAGTAACTAATAATTTTGCTACCCAAAATGGTGAAGAATCACAATGTGCTACTGCACTGCTATCATTTATTTTGTGCTGTAGCTCCCATGTTAGGGAAGAGAAGTGCATGTTCTTATTAATGAAGCTTTTGAATTTGGTGAGTTTTGTATACATTTTTGGTGCAAGAGAATAAAATAAGAGCCAACTACCATCTGACAAAAAGATGTGCCATTCATTAAGTGAGAGAATATGTCATCTTGTTTTTATATATATATATATATCACAAATTTCAAATTTAAACTCAAGAGGGATTATAGTACATTTACCATTTCTGAGAAAATTGCATAGGGTGGTAATTTATCCAGAGTAGTGTTACGGCTAAAGAAATCGACCGTCTCTACCGCAAGTGATAAAAAACTTTATAGTTGGTTGGTACCCGTACTTTATATTTTTAGTTAAATTTATTTTTTTTTAAAATAAACTAAGCAGTAACATGCTATCATTCTCTCTAAAAAAAATATGTAAAAATGTACATAGCTTACATGAACTAATGGTCGTTTTGAATCGACTGCCCAATTTTTAAAAGTTCTAATTTTATTATCTAATTTTTCAATTTGTTTGATTTGAACCGGCCAACGACACTTTGACTTCAAAATATAAGCTAATTACTACTTAGCTTAATTAATCTATAATTGCAGCAATTGCATGAAGTATGCTACCTAAACCTATAAAAATAAACAACGCATTCAGATTTTAAAATTAAAATATTATTGGCCGACTCAAATCAAATAAATTAAAAAATTAGACAGTAAAACTAAGTTTGAAAGATTTAGTAGTCAATTCAAAATAGTCCTTAGTTCAAATAAATTCGGTAAGTTTGTACCAAAAAGTATTACTACTGAAGAAGATATGTATCTATTTGGTCACTCTTGCTGATAACCAGATTCATTGTCTTTGAGCTGTGCATTACTTCATTTCTATAATGAAACAGGTAACCTTATATGGCCACATAAATGAGCTAGCACCTCAGGCTAAACTGATCACATTGTGTATTTAATTCGTTTCCGTGTACATCAGTTAAATACGGAGTACACTTTCGTGTCCTATAGCAGGTACGGTACTACTTTCTCTGCTAGCTTAAGTTATTGGAACATTCAAATCTTTCGCAAGACATGATCAGAGCAAGAAGTTTCGAGTTTGTTGTATCAAACAGTAAACAGTTCTGTTGTTTAAATAGTAGTTAAAAGAAAACCCAAAACTAGTTTGACCCAACGTCAACAATTTGGGCTTATTGAGAAATTCTGAGCCAAGGCGTGAACGAGAGTGTTAATATAAAATCAAATGACACTTCTCCGATACCGTCATTTTTGAGAAATCCATTGTTTCATCGGAACTGCTGCTGCTGCTGCTGCTGCTGTATGCCTACTGAACTATTTGATCGCTATCATCGGCGAAGGACGACTTGAGCCAACGCGACAAATTGATCAAAAATGGAGTGTAAACAAAATAGCAGGTAGTTGTCCAACTGATCAGCCCCTGCGAAAAGAGGAAACAATACCATTTATACATTTCTCATTGCTTAGCAATTTGAAGAACCACTGAGGGGGGGGAAAAGAAATGAGGGTTTTACCTCACCAAATAGTTGGATATCAGCATTTGGGTAATTCCAGAGGTGAAAAATCCTGTAATATTTGATGATACAGAAGCAGCAATCAATAAAAAAAATGTTGGCACGTTTTTCGGCCATTTTTCGGTTTTAGCTGAAACATCTTTGCATGGAATGCCCCTAAGAGGTTTAACTGGAAAAGGAAAAAAAGTGGGCCAAAACTGAAAAACAAAAAATGATTTGAAAGAGAATGTTGAGCTAATAATCAGAAGTTTAAAAAATGTTAGGCAAATTACTTCATTAATGGGATCTCAGCAATAGGGCATGCAATGCCGACAAAGCACGCGAGCGCAAACCCTAGCCATGTTCCATCCAGCAATAGCCACAAAAATTCTGCTGCTGCAAATAGTATGTAGGCTTCAACGTTGCTCGGAACTCCAGCTTTGTACAGTTCAGCGCTCAGTTCGACGAATAATGCAAGGGCTCTGACGGCAAAGAATAGAGAGAAAAATGGATCGATTTAAAGCCGGTAAAGCTCTTCAATTCATCAGAATCGCAATTACGTTTAACAGAAACGAGCAAATGTTTGAAAATAAAGTTGAGCGGTCTATTTCAGAATGGCCTACAGTTCAGGGCGTCTCGATACGTATTTACCGAAAGATTTTGTGCCACTGAGATTACGCACATTAGTGATATCGCCGCCTTGTTCAAGCTCCCTGAAGGCTTTGCATTACTAGAAGTGGCCTTTTCATCCAAGTAGAGCTGCAGCAATCCGATAGTGCAGTAAAACGCCCCAAGGAGGAGAGGGACCTAATAATAACCATAGAGATTGTACTTCAATTAAAGAAAAAAATATATATGGAGGGAAAATTTGAAAGAAACAGTACGAGGATGTTGGTGCGAAGAGGGCCGATATCGACGGCCCAATTTCGGTACACTTGGAGATTGACCCTCGAATGCAGGCCATCGAGAAGAGGGCCCAGGAAGAACCCCGACCCGAAAAGCGAAAAGGAGATAGAGAGCCATTTGAATTTAGTGCCTTTTCTTCTTTCCTTACTGAGGCTGCTGCACAATGGTTTAGAGTGCGAAAAGCAGGGCTTCCGACGATGGAGGAAATTTGAGAAGAGAGAGGGAGGAGACGCCGATGCTAAATTGCTTAGCATGTTTGTTTTAATCAATGAGAAGGAGAGGATAGAGAGGAGTGAGAAAGAATCAAACACAAGTATAAGGCATCAGACAAAGCTGAGGCTGTGGTTTTCCCTCCCCTCAGAAATATCTTGGACTTTTTGGCTCTTCTGTAGTTCTGTTCCTCATGAGATAAGTGTAGGTTGGACAGTTGAATTGTAAAAAGACAATTTGCGCCGTCATCGTCTGCTTCTCTAGCATGTACATCCTAAGTGGTAAAGCCAATAACAAGGCTGATGTATTTGTTCTGTGATAAGTGTATATCTTCGTAAATTACCAGATGGCGAAAAANGAAAAAAAAAAAAAAAAAAACCAGTTAACATTCTTAACATGAAATTAATAGCCATAAACATCCTTGTTACGTTACGTCTCAACGGCAAGGAAAGAATGGCAAAAGCAAAATGACTAATTTAGCTATACCTGGTGAGCGATTTCGCTAAAAGCAACTTGGATCAGATAGTTGAACTTCTTATTCTCCGAGTTGTTCCAAAACTTTTTCACTATGTACCAGCTCAAAGAGCAAACTGATAGACCCTCTTCTTGAGACACCAATTTCCGAATCTTCTTCTTAAACTCTACCCCGTATTTTATTCGCAAAATCAATCTAAGATGGATGATACTGTGCATTCACGCAAGTCGCCCTTTACAAAGTCCAGAAAAATAAGATCAATATACAGTTTCACCGCGCTCCCGAGCTATATATCTAAATTAACACTATGCAACACCATCAGCTTATAAATTCCAATTGCGAGTTCTCATCCATATGCCGAGCCAAACTATCCAACACATCACTGCACAAACCAACATAGTAACTAGTATTATCACCAGCTACAAAGCTGCACAACTTATCGCTAACCTCAATCCGACTCATCCCTGCCTCTTTTTTATCACTCGTCCCTCTCAACGCCTTCCGCGCCTTCGCAAACTCACCCCATTCTCTCTCCGCAGCATAAATATTCGAAAGTAGAACATAAGTCGTCGCCCCTCTTGGCTTCAACTCCATTATCTTTTTCGCCGCCAATTTACCCAAGATTACATTCTTATGCATCTTACAAGCTCCGAGAAGCGCCCCCCAAATCGATTCGCCGGGTTCAAACGGCATTCTCTGTATTAAATCAAAGGCTTCTTCGATCCTCCCTGCACGTCCTAACAGATCTACAGCACAACCATAGACCTCCAAATTAGGCTCGACATGATACTCGGTTTTCATCAAATTAAAGTACTCCCATCCTTCTTCGACTAACCCAGAATGGCTACAAGCACTGATTAGACCCAGAAATACAACATGGTCCAATTGGATACCCACATTTACCATCTCGTCAAACAGTCGAATTGCCTCGTAGCCGTACCCGTTGTTCCCGTAACCGATCATCATCGATGTCCACGATAGTAGGTCTCTACGGGACATCTCATCAAACACCTTTTTCGACTCGTCCACGCTCCCACATTTGGCGTACATATCGATAAGCGCATTGCATACCTGCAGGTTATTTCCGAACCCGCTCCGAAGCACAGCGCAGTGAACTTGCCGCCCGCATCGTAAAACTGCGAGACTAGCGCAGGAAGACGCGACGCTAGTGAAAGTGAAGCAATTCGGCCGCATGTTTTGCACGCGCATTTCGAGAAACAGCTGAAGGGCTTCGTGCGGAGAGTGACGGTCGAGCCCGGCTATCATTGTGTTCCAAGTGATCACGTCTTTTCGACGCATGGTGTTGAACAACAACTTTGCATGGCGAATTTTCGTGCATTTGCAGTACATGTCGATCAACGAGTTGGAGAGGGGGGTGTTGGAAATAAGATCATGTTTAACAGAGGCTGCATGAAGCTGCCGACCGAGTGTCGGGTGTCGGATCGAGCCGCACGTGCTGATTGCGATGGAATAAGCAAACGGGCTCGGCTCGACGCTGTCCTGCTTTGTAAAAGATTGAATTGTCATATGCATGTTAAAAATGTAAAATTGATGACACATTTGTAGTAAGATTTGCTTCAAACGTAGATATATACGTCTATTTAAACAATTATTAGGAGTTGGATTCAACGACTCGGGGTGTATATATATAAGTCTATAAGAATTATAGAACTCAGAACACCTGATTTTTCGAAGCGGATTACGGGTCTAGATCCGGATATTTTTCGAGTCGGGCATGATTGGGGAACCGGGTCGGGTCACAATTTGCCACTCCCACTAAGAAGAACGTAGTCATATCTTCCGGTCTATAGACCGGGTCCGGCCAACATATTTCTAGTATGGTAAATGCATGTCGCGTATAATATACTCACAAGGACCATTCTCCTGAACATCTCGAGTGCCACGTCAGCCCTACCCCACCTGGCATACCCCGCAATCATAACCGTCCACGTCACCGCCGTTCTCTCGGCCATTTCGTCGAACAAGCGCCGGGCGTCGCCCACGGCCCCGTCGCCGCAGGACGCGTACGCGTCGAGGAGCGCGTTGGCGACGTACGGCGCGGCGCCGAGGCCGCGCCGCACGGCGGAGGCGTGCGCCGCAGCGCGGGCGCGGCGCCGCCCCGGGCCCCGGCACGCCGCGAGCAGTGCGGAGAGCGTGAACGCGTTCGGCGCCGCGCCCGAGCCCGCCATGCGGCGGAGCGTCGCCCACGCCTCGTCGTGCAGGCCGTTGGATGCGTAGCCCGAGATCATGGCCGTCCAGGCGACCACGTCCCGGTGGGGCATTTCGTCGAACACCTTGCGGGCGAGCGCGGTGGCGCCGCGTCCGCATAGAGCCTTGATGATGGTGGTAGCCTCGCGGGGGGAGAGGGGTCTAATGGGCCTTGAATTGGGCTGGGCTTCAGATCCATAATGGGCCTTATAAAATATACGTATGGATCTTTTGCAATTTAGTTTAAACATGTTCTAAAAAAAAATTGCTTATCTGGTGAGGAAGGGAATTTAAATTTGAAAAAATCTGGACGACTTAATTGTAAGATTAGCATCTCTTCGTGATAATAATGGGATTTCAGGTATAAAAGCGAAAAGGAATGATGAGAGAAGGGCATAACGGTCTTTTAGACTTTTGAGTACCAGGAACAGTTGAGGTACTTATTCTTTCCAAAGTTTACAATACACAAACATAACTAAGATTAACTTAATTTAATACTCCACCTAAACGGACGAGTATACAGGTGGATCAACAACCATTGACCGATTAAAAGAGGTTAGTTTCTATTTTGTTACGAAGCCGAGCAATTAATATTTGAACGAGCAGGTCACACGATCTTTACATGCGACCCAACAGCAGTTTTATATGATCTACCAGAAATTAAGGTACAAGTAATAACTTGAGATTGACAGATATAAAAACATACGAACACAGTGAAAGGAAAATATGGACCTTTGCATGAAAATGGCCTCTCTCCTCTTGCTCTTTAGAGCGCTTCTCGACGACGAAAGCAGTTGTTTGCAATTCGCAAATTCGGAGGAACGGCGGCTGCTCAATCGATTTTCAGCTCAGCGGCAGTCGAAGCAGCAGCAAATCAGGAGCACCCAAAAGCCGAGGACGGAAGTTCGCTGCTTCGACAGCAAATACTGTGAGCAAGCTGAGGAAAGATTGCAGATAACTTGTTTACTGTGGCCTTAGTGCTCTCATTTTGAGTCTTCATGACAACTTCTTACTATAGGTGAATAGTCTATGAATCATTTAAGATCCATCATTTAGATTTCACATGAAATGTAGTGGATCTTGCGACGGAAACCTGAACTTGGAAATTTTGGCAACTTTTGATTCCAGAGTATGCAGGCAAGGTTTGTCAGAAGTCGACACATATTTTTCAGCCAAACAAAATTATGTAACAATTCATCAGATAGAAGAATATTCTATAAGGTCTCAAAATACTCGATCAGGAAGGGCTAGAAATATGTTTGATATATGAAATTCTTCTGTAAGATTAAGGTAAGTGATATCAAAACTTTTAAAAGTTCATGTAAAAAACAAATTACTCCCCCATAGACTCATATATATATATATATATATATATAGAGAGAGAGAGAGAGAGAGAGAGAGAAAGAGAGAGAGAGAGAGAAAGAGAGAGAGTCCGGCTATGGTACTTATAAAAACATCAAACACTTGGTATTTGTAAATTTATTACCATTAGATCTATTCCTTTTATCATTTTCACTCATTAGATCATATTATTCAACCAACCACTCACTCAACCCTAAGGGTCCCACTTCAGCCTAACCGCACATTCTTTAATTCAATGGTACGAGCTCAATTCTATATGAGTCTAACTACTTTACTAGCAACAGTACCAAGCTCTTAATATTATCGAGGTTTCTACCGTTAGATCTACCTTTTGATCATTTCCATCCATTAGATTATACTATTCAATCAACCATCCACTCAACCCTAGGGAACCATTATCATCCAACCAGGAGATCACTATCATCCTACCCGGAGACCACTATTATCCTAATTGCACATCCTTTCATCCAACGGCCGAAAACTTAATAGTACCAAACATTTGGTACTATCGATAGTATAGTAACATAATTCCATATACATATATATATATATATATATATAGCTGACTAAAACAACTTTACATCTCTAAAATCATCCAATTTGCTGATCTGTCAAAATCTGTTGCATCGACTATGGTCCAGTACAATAGTTAGTGATGTAAGAAGTTGGCAATATTTACAGAAATATCCGGCAAGAAGAAAATTTAATGTACAGATACTAACATGCAAGTGAACCACTTTCACCTGAACAAACGAATCCCTTTGTTGTTTTCGAAGTAATCAAACACCTCTATCAATATATTTTTCTTTTTCCTCTCGTGTACACTGTAATTTATTTCTTTAAAAGAAAAAAGAAAAGTAGGGGTGGTAAACTTGGCCACCTTTTAAACAAGGACCTGTGATCGGGCAGCTAAGCGGGAGCACTTGATCCGAGCACTTTTGCTGAGGCAACAAGCACAACCTTCCAGAAGCTCGAGGTCCTCATCGCATGTTAATATCGAAGCCATTTCCGGGTTTTCTAGAAGCATTTTGGAGGTGAGGAATCCGGCTATCGTCCATGTTTGGTATAAGCGCGACTGCTTACCGATGAATCTCCCTGATCGGGTGTCGTAGTATTCCGGCCACTTATCATTCGATAGCCTCTTCTCGGCCAAGGAGACAGCCCGCTCAGCTAGGTCGTGTCGGCCCATCTTAATGCAGGCAAGTGTGAGCTGACAAATGTAATGCAGAAGAAAACTTCAGAATTTCAGAATTATAATTGGGAAAGGCAGATATTGAGTCAAAAGTGATGGAAAAGCCACCTGCCATAGTAACGTCGGCCAAGATCCACCATTGTGGTATGACCAAGGGCTGCACATAAAGCAATGCTTCTTGTTAGACAAAAATGATTATTGCCCACAATTTCTAAAGGTTCGAAAATCTTAATAATCTTAAATGTATCAAATGTTTTTTTTTGTGGAGAACTTTTGATAATTTGGTTACGTAGAGGTGTACAACATCCCATACCTCCTGAAGTAATTTTTTTTTTTTTTGGGAAAAAAGAGGCTGTTCGGAAAGCACTAAAAAGACGATAGTCCATTAAAACACTCACGTGTTCTTCGGATCACTCCCAGTAATAATACGCCATTCCTCGTACTCCAAAGCAGGGTAACATATTTTAAGAGGCATATTTGCTACTAGATCATCCCATTTGGCTTCAATAAGATTGAGAATGCCCTTCGCTTGCCTTTCAGTGGCTAGAGAAGAGACTATGGCCCACAAATTCCCAAGTGAAAAGAACCTAAAATCCATGTGGGCCGGCTGTAGATTTCCGATCAGGTATCCTCCTTTTTCAGGAATCCAATCAACTAGCCATGAAGGAATCTGCTCTGGGTATATATTGAATTTATTAATGGCATCATGCGAATACTCTTCAGTTTTGTAACGATATATCTCATTGATCTTTTTCATATCCACCCAATAGTACTCCCTGATGTGAAAGGAAAGAGCACTGAGTCTGTTATTAATAGCGCGGACGAGGTTCTTAGATCCATCATTGATTGATATCATTTCACGGGAGCACCGCAAAGCTGAATAATACAAAGCCTGCAAAATGAATTTTGTTAAGAAAGTGAAAAATGATTATAAACTTTTTTTGGCAGATCATGTAATTTGACTGGAAAGAACTTAAAAAGACAGAAAATAAATGAAAAAAAAAAAAAGCTACCTCAGCTATCTTTCTGCATTTTCTAATCAAACAAACTATGAATGGACCAACTTGGGACAAAAGGAAAACGCATGTCAATAAGATAGCCTAAGCACCGTTGAGGACTATATAGCCTAAGCACCGTTGAGGACTATATAGCCTAAGCACCATCCAAACACAAATTCTAATAGGATTAATAGAAAGGTCCCCAAAGAAACTAGACTAGCAAGCTTAGGGCACCTAACTGATATAAATGACAGTACAGAACACTGAAGTGAAAATGTACTATATCAACTTACTTGGATCTCAAGAGGGTGCCCATGAATGCCCATCCGTCGATCAATCATGCAAGAGCCATCAGTGACTAATAGAGAAGGAAACATATCAAATCCATCTGATAAACATAAATTCAGAATCAATTTAATGCCTGTTTGTACATCAACCCTCTCTTGCAGCGCATAATCTCCAGTAATCCTCCCATAAGCTCTCAGCAAAATAATCCACCAAAGTCCTAGCAACAATAGTGATAACCATTAGATCCCTCTAATTATCCATTGATTCTATGTAATAACAGATCCATTTGCCATTACAGAATGGCCTCCAACAAACATGCAAAATTGCACACCTACCCATACAGAGTTGGTGTTTGCGTGTGTACCCCTAAGAACAACCTAAATTTGCATCCATGCCATATCAGGGGTATATTTGCTTAAAAAGTTTTTTGCTTAGATACCACGGCAGGGTCATGAATGGAAATACATAAGGTTTCTCAGAGATATGCTCATGTACGTGGTTTTGTACGGGTTTTATGCAGTTTTACATATTTGCGGAGGTATAAACACAAGAAACACTCATAAAGCTATAAAAGTACACAGCATATACTCACCAGAATCAACAGGTGCTACACGCCCAATAGCGGATTCTCCGAAGTCAGGGTCCAAAACCTCCTCAAACGCTTCGTTGCTTCCATCCAAAGGCACAGTTCTAACCTTAAAACTAGCAGGCATTAGCCCTTGGCCAGGACTGTAGCAATCCACAGTTTTCTCCCAACTCTGCTCACCAAGTAGCATAGAAACCATTTAGACGTGAGAAAATTGAAATTAGCAGGTTTGCAGGGATTGTAGTTTACAAGGAATTCATATGTTGAGAGATTCGAAATTCAATATTTGTTGAGATCTAAAAGCATATAGACAGTCCTGTCTACGGAGAGTAACAGGATGTCATAGTTCAATACCTTTAATTACGCATAATATTTTTTGTTTTTCCTCATACCAAGATCATTCAATGGTGTCGACAAGAAAAATGAACTAACTGGCTCATCAACTACTACTAAAACTTATGTAATAACAAAGTACGGAACTCCTTCATGAATAAAGTAATTCTCAGTATATATCTTTATTAGGTTACTGCCCATTAGTGCATCACAAACAGCTTTTCTTAAGATTACTTCTTTTAGCTACCTTTCATTGCAATTAGGAATCATTTAGTGCGGCGCCAATGAGTTCTCTGGTAGGTGCTAACAATTCACTTCAGTTTAATTTGCCAGATTTAGCAACTACTAGAATTCTTCACATCCTACCAACAAAAATTAAACAACTTAAAAAACATTCTCATGAAAATATTAAGCACATTATGTCCAAGTATTCAGCAAAATTGCCAACCCTAAAAAGAAGTTACTAAACAACAATAGTACCAATATGATAGCCTAACAAGGTATTCGATCGAAAAAATAGAAGATATTTAACCTGAAGCTGCAAGGTGTGGAGTAGGAAATTGCGAACGATCTCGCCCTCTCCCTTGAGGAGGAAAGCAATGGCGGAGGGAACGAAATCCCTGATAAAAACCTGGTCGTAATTGAGCATCTGGTTCACCGTTCCGGGATCGTTCGCCGCCACGGTCCCAATCGGGCTCCCGCAGTAGCTCACCACCGCCCTATTCAGAAGCCACCACGCCTCCTTCTCCGTCGCCGACTCCTCTTTTTCCCTCCTCGCCTCCGATTCGACCTCCGATCCGTCCAAAATCGCGTCTCTGCCGCTACCCTCTTTGACTTTAGCTTCCTCTTCCGTTAGGGTTACGGCACCTTCTTCTCCCACCTCGGATTCTCTAACCCTAACCCTAGCCTCCTCCTCCTCGTCGTCCTCTAGGGCTCCGGACGCCGCCGCCACGTTCTCCACCACGAGAGGCCTCGCGCCGACCCCGTGGATGCAGATAGTCTCGAAGGTCTTGTCCCCGCCTCCGAGGCCGGCGCCGGAGACCTGCTCCGGCAACGTGTGGAGGCGGCGGAGGGTCCCCAAAGCGCCCCCGAGGGGGCGAGGTGGTGGAACACGAATGGGATCGGGGGAGAGCGGGGCTGGGTCGAGGAGGCGGCGGGCTGCGGCGGCGGCGGCGGCGGCGGAGGAGAGTAGGCGGCGGCCGAGGACGTGGTGGTGGTGTGGGCATTTTGGGAAGATTCCGGCGGCGGCGGCAGCGCCGCCGCACCAGAGGAGGCGGCGCGAGGAGGGGCGGAGACGCGACATGGCGATGGGAGGAGAGAGAGAGAGAGAGAGAGAGAGAGAGAGGGAGAAGAAGAGTCCGAGGAGAGGGTTCGGAGGATTGGAGAGGATGGAAGAGGAGAGAGAGAGAGAGAGAGAGAAAGAGAGAAGAGAGAGAAGAGTTTTGGCCTGGGGTATTTCGGGAAGGAAAGTGGGGTGAAGGGAAACGCCTAGAAGAAACATACAAATTATATTTCTGAACCTGGTGCACCAACTCATTGTGGACCAAAATTATCAGCGGTTCGCTCGATTTTTATTTAAATCTCCATTTTAAATTTTCAAAAAATAGAAATTTATTGGACGGTTGTGATTTTAAAGAAGGATGATGTGGAGAGTCGATCGTTTGAGATACACTGATGACGTGGTGGACCTGGTTCTTACTAATTGTTAGATCTTTGGTATGGCGGTTATTGACGACGGGTTAGTTAAAGAATTCGCCAAGAATGGATAGTGGGCTGAATCCGACCACGTTTGGAACATGCAGATCCAAATGAAAATTCAAAATTTGAGAAAATGATCATAAATCTAATAATTTTTTTAAAATTTTGGACTAAAATTATATTAATTCTAAAAAAATCAAATTTTAATTCAAAATAAGAAAAAAAGTAGAGAATATCATTTTAAATTTTCATAGTTGAAAAGTTGTGCGCGTATATTCTGATTATTCTAAAACCTTTCATCGTGCTTCTCTCTCTGCTGCTACATCTCTCATGAGTACTAAAAAGTCAATAGAAGTCCAAGCTAAGTTATAAAAAACTAAAAACAAAAGTTCCATCAATGTTGCAACATACAATATTTTCCACATCAACACAAAACTATGCGAATATAAGAATATGGGTACTTAATTTTGCGGCAATTATTTCTATACAGTTTATTGCTTGGCGAATAATTTATCTTATTTATTTAGAGAGTTTACAATTTACGATCGAACGTTTTATTTAACTTTCAATTTGATCCTCCATCACTTGCTAGTGAAAATCCTGTTAAATGATTTGGTGATTCTCAAAGGCCATTCTAATTAGTATCCCTAAGTTTGGTTTTTGTAGGTCGCATCTCTTTAATTTTTATTTTTATTTTTTCAAATTAAGAGTTTAGGCGAAATTGTAGTTTTCCTTATTAATGAAATTTAGTAATTAAAGAAATATATCATAAACGACTCTATTATTATTTTCATTAAATTAGAAATAAAATGTTTGGAGAATTTGCTGTGCAGAGAGTTGCAAAAAAAAAGAAGAAGATTTAGGCTAGGAAGCAAAAAAATTACCTGCATATTTGGCTTAAGATTATATGGCATTCTGGATGAATCCATAGCTGGTTTGTTCTTATAATGCCTGTTCCGCCAACTCAACTATGGGGTTGTTTGGTTGTATATAATTGTAACTGCGCTGCTTTTGTAACTCCATTAAAATTGAAGTCTGATCGGTTGTTAACTAGAAAATATTTTTTATCATAAATTAATTAAAGGTAATCTCGCTCTCACATATATAAAATGCTAAATTGTAAAAATGGACTTCCTAACTACATGCAACCAAATAAATTATTTACAACTTTCTATTGCATTCAACCGAACAAGATGTATGCAATTATAATAGTTGTATTTTCAGCTATACGCATCTTTAACTATACTATATTTTTCATTACATCTAACCAAAGGGCCCCTAATTCCTAACCCTAATTAGTCTTGGGCTTGTGACTTACTGGAACACCCTTTCTTACCCCCATTGGGCCAAGCATGAAGTTTTAACTTTTTTATTGCACTTTGTTTCACACCAGTTTTGTTTTAATGAGTCTTATAAGACATGATGATGATGATGATGATATTTGTAATTGTTGTTCACAGTCATTCTCACATTTTAGTACATGCACAAGTTAAGAGCCCAGAATACATGCAATGCTTTTGTTTCTAGACAATGCAATCCCAAACTAGGATTCAGAAGATAGGAAAAAGGAAATCCCCTTCTATGGTTGGCCACACTGATCCTCCTGATTACTGCTGTTGAGATAAATAGGCAAGGTAGGAGAGCCAACTACCCCTCTCTCTTGTTGCACTACTTCAACTATTTTGTCGTCCAAATTCATCATCTTCTTCATCTCTCTCCCTTTCCCCCAGAGTACCATGTAGAGTCCTCCAACTATAAGAGCCGATCCCACGGCGCTACCAAAAGAGAAAAGATATGAACCAAATTAGAAGCGAAATATCAAAATCTCTTCTTCGGGTCGTTCTGTATTAACTCAATATTGCGACTTGGTCTCTGTATTTTCAACTCAAATACCTTCGTACTTAAATGTTTACACTTGAACACTCGCAACGATACTGACGTGTTTATTTGAGTGGAAAGTACAAAGACCAAGCCGGAATGTCAAAATAGACCGACCGAATAAGTTCTAGTGTTGGCTTATGATAAGTTACGAAAAATATATACATATAGGAATTAGATATACCTCCCAACATATAGCTTCTCATCAAGGATGGCCCATCCGAGGATTGCGACTATGACGAGTAGCAAAGGGCTGAACATCGAAACATATAAGGGACCTCTTTTTTGAATGCACCAAGACATGAGCGCGAATGCGAGACCGGAGCCAATGATCCCCTGATATAAGATCAAGGTGAGAATATATTTGAGAGTGTACAATCGAAAATGTTTAGCCTAGTTTTTGTTTCTGATCTCAACGGTGACAATTACTTGTAAAATGTTTGGCAAGTAGAAAAGTAAAGAATCTTCGCAATTCATGTCTAAAATGGCGAAAAGCTCAAAATTTGAGACTCCTATTCGGAGCCTCCTATATATTCTCTGCTATCGAGAGAAGCTGTATGAGAATTGTAGAATGCCACATCGTAAAGTCGATCGGGGCTAAACGGTCGAGCCGCAAAGAGCAAATGTGGACGGAGGGTCTAAGATGCTTACGATGTAGAGGACGGCAGCGAGCCTGATGTCCCAACCAAGTGCCCACGCAGAAAGACGCCACTCGACGCCGACGCCAATGACGGAGCACTGCAGGCCGGCCATCAAGCTCATTATCGCGGTGCTCGTGTAAGGAGAGGCAAAGCTCTTGCTCATCTTAGTCTGTCACATTTAATAGAATATATTCAAACAGAATAAATCGATCACTTTAAAAGCATTCGCAAAAAAACTCGACAAAGTCAACCTCAGAGAAATAAAATAAAATACAACAAAACAACTTCATATATGTTTCCTCGATTTGTTTCACCACACGTAAAACTGATTATTCAAATATAAGATGTGATATTTGAGACGAATATCAATTCTGAAGAATTAAACCACTAACTAGCGATCGGATAACCATTCTGAGACTGTATTAAAACGATCGATAGCTAAAAAGTTTTATACTTTTTTTTCCATTTCGTATGACTACCTGAATGATGAACCAGATGGACCAGGCGAAGCAACTGGCGATGACGAGCACGGCACCGAGGGCCATGTTCCCGCTGCCGCCGCCGCCGGCGGTCGCGTTTTCAGCGTATCTCCAGTGAATGTGGGAGGGCCACAGCTTGATGAGGCTCCCTTTGTAGAATGTCATCAGCATGGACCCCCCAACACACAGCACTGTACCTGCAACCTTCGCTTGCCCAGCCAATGATTTAATGCCAACTGTCTCCATCCTGCAATAGCAAAAATTTGAAAAACAAAATTCATATATATATGTTTTTTGGGACATAGGTCACACTACCCGTTTTGTTTATTTCATTTAGAAATAATATTTTTTTTTAATACTAATGAGTTTGAGCTCTTTTGTTATGGAAAATATATTTACAAATATAGAAAAATATAAATATAAATAAATAATCCTAAATTGTTCAAACATGATCAAAGGATGATATCTAGTTATGATTTTGTGGATTGGTATATATNATGATTGAAATGGATCTGAGAAGTAAATCTAACGGTAATATATATGTACTAATTGATTGTTAAAACACAAAAGCTAAATACGAAATGTAATGAGCAATTGAGTATATTTAGGCTCCGTTTGGGATCAAATGCATGCAAGGAAAACTAAAATAGAATTTTGAATCGTAAAAATTTAATTTAAAGCTTCTTATTTAGCTCTAAAATGAAGATACGTAGAAGATTCTCACATATTACTTCTTTTAATGATGGAAATTTTTATTTTTTCGACAAACGAGAGGCTGAACCACTGATTTTAAAGGCGCGCGTGGGGTTTCAAATCACCAGCCTTTTTTAATTACTAATTTAAAATCTAAATAAGTAAAAGTAGTGATAAAATATTTTTTGAATTCTAAAAAAGAACTATGCCATGGTGCCCGGTTCACAGCTGACTCGGTGGACCAGGGCAAAGCATCACGATAATTTGAAGTCAACGGTAACACAAAAAGTCTAATGTATAACATCTACGTCACATTATTTATATCCAGCCAATTATATTTTTTTAAAAAAAAATATTAAAAAATTAACAAAAATTATGATAAAATACATAAATTTTAATAGTAATTACTTATATATCCCTGAAAAGTTCTCACTTTCTGATTTAGAAAGCTAATATTAAAAATACCTTTCTTACGTTCTAACTATTTCAAATATACCTCTAGAGTTAAATTTCATTAATGAACGATTAGCAATAGCTATTATTTATATAAAATTATTATTTTATCCTTTCAAATCATCACCGACTTTTCTTATTTGTCCTTAAGTTAGTCGTACAAAGAGTATTTTGATTTTTGTTATATTCAAATGTACTCTTCTATCAGCACAAATATTTCTTATTTGTCCTTAAGTTAAGGACAAAAGAGATAGTTTAATTTTTTTTAACCCTACTAAATACTTAACTCCCGTTTATAATCTAAATTAACTTAACGGATGGTAGCTATAATGGAAGAACATATAAGGAGTATATTGAAAAAAAAATAAATGAGATTTTTTTAAAATTTGAAGGATATATAGGTAATTATTCCCAAATTTTAAAAGCTAAATATATGATTAATTACACAGGCCATATTTCTCCTGTGACTGCTATATATTTTTCTTTTTTTGTCTTTTTCCTTCTTTCTTTCTTTTTTTACTGTTACACCAAGGAATTTCTCCTAATGAGTTGACTTTTTCCTCCACACGTTTGCGGTGGAGAAGCTTCCACGTGTCACTCCGTCGTGTCTCTAAACTAAGACGCGGTTGTGTGAGAGAGAGAGAGAGAGAGAGAGAGGTGCCATGTCCATCATGTGTGCCAAAGCTCGGTGCATTTTCTCGTGAGTATAACATGCACTTTTTATGTCCCCATCTCTCTCCCTCTTAAAAATAAAATTAAAAAATATATAACTAAAGTATTTAAACACCCATCGACACAGATTTCGTATTTCGATTTTGTATCATATCGGTACGTTATAACCTCTGTTCTGTATCATGCCAACATGTTATAACCTCAGCACTAATATTACAGTTCAATTTTTTTAAAAAATAAAAGTATAATAAGTATTTATGTTAATAAAGAAGTAATTATAAGAATGTAGTTGGAATTCTATTATTGATAGTATAAAAATAGCATTTTTTATTTATTTTTAACTATTAGATTTTTAACATGCATGCCAAATCAAATATAAGTGATAATTTTTAGGATTAATTTTATACAGGTTCCTATAAATATAGTAAATAACAAATATATTCCTAAAAAATTTAATTTTTATATATTGTCTTTGTCAAAGTTCTAATATTTTCAAATATATCTCTCTAATTTGTTACTGTTAGAAAACTATTTATATTTTCAATTTTGCCATCACAAATATGTCGCTCTAAAAATCATAACAATATAATATAAGAGGAATAAAAATATCAAAAACTAATCAAGATTAAATATTTAACCTATGGTTAACTAAATTTTTCTAACAGATACTGAGTACGGATATATTTGAAAACATCATGGTATTTTTAGGAATAACATATAAAAATTGAATTTTATAGAAATATATTTATCATTCACTATATTTTTATAGACATATGAAATTAACCCTAATTTTTATTCTAAATTGAGAATTGAAATAAAAATATTATCGAATTATTTATACCTGAAAGGAACGGCCATGATGAAGGTGATGGCGGGTAGCGTGTTACCGAGGGCACACGCTATTGTCGGTGTGGAATACTTGAGCCCCTCAAAATACAGTATCTGGTTCATCGTAGCCCTACGCGTATAAATACATAAATAAATATATCTGATTATTTTATTAATTCACCAAAAAAAAAATATGCACTAAATCAACTTCGTCACTTACGACCATTTTTTTTTCTTTGTTTTCAGTAATTGTGTGAATTTTGGAATAAAAATAAATTAACCAAATTTCCAATAAATTTATGCATGTTAAAAAATGCTTAATAAATATTACCATTAGATCAAAAAGTTTAAAAAATAAGATTAATTTTACTTATATTTTAGGCATCACGAACACTTACACAGGATACGGGACACAACACGACTCGGCAGCCTTCAAAAAATTAGGACACGGATATGATACGGACACCACTAATAAAATATAATATTATTAATATGATAATATATATTTATTATATATAAAATATTAATTTTGATAAAATATTATTATATTTCTATTACGGATGAAAGTTAGTAAAATTTTTATTGATAATTTATATATTTTAAGAAAAAAATTCTACACTATATATAATTTATTTATATTGTCAAAAAAATTATATGCATTCAGCCAAAAATTAAAATATTTATCATTTTACATTTATAATGCATAAAAAAAAAAAGTAAAATAAAAATATGTATATCTTTCTTTTAATTGTTTGAGCTATGTATGAGTATTAAACACAGGCCCAATGAGCGTCTACATAAGACATGTTTTCGATATGAACACAAACACCCTTGGCTAATAAAAGTGTCCGTGATACATAGCTTATATCTGACATGTTATACTTAGATTTATATAACTAGTTTTAATAGATTTTGTGTTCAAACCGAATAAACCAGGATTGAACTATTTTAATTTCAATATGGTTCATATTACAATATTTTTTTTCATAGATTAATTATAACACTTATTATTCCCTATTATGGAAATTAATTTATACTCACCCAAAAATTGAGCATAGGAAAATTTGGAATAGGACTTTGCCTGTGAGCTCCATTCTAGTTTTCCTGCATGAGAAAGACCAAAAAAAAAGAAAAAAAAGAAAAAAAAGGATAAATCAGACTATTTAATCGACCATAAAATGTATAAAGATCTCCTGAATTTTAGCTCTTTTGCAAATAAATCTCTGAGCTTAATTTTGCAAAATTTTATTAAATAGTTTAATAGACACCGATTTGCTCGAACAAAGTTAATAATTAAACACCTGTTTTACTCGCATATCTTTCGCATGATTTTGTGTAAATTCAAAACACAAAAAAAAAAAAAAAAATTCACTTCTAGTTATGATATAAACATTAGCATTTAAGAACACTACAACAAAAACGGTCTATAGCGACACTTTTAAATGTCGGTATAAGTCAAAAAAAGTACTGCTGGCTAAATTACTGACACTTTTAAAAAGTGTTGCTATATGTGGGATCGCTAGGTATATAGTAACAGTTAAAGAGTGTCGCCATAACCTAAAAAAAGTGCTGCTAAATTACCAACACTTATTTAAACATTTAGCAACCGCCGGAACACTACCTCGTTTGCTGCAGTGGCGGAGGAGAACGAGAGGGAAGGGCTCTTCGTCTAGAATTTCAGTGGATTGAGTGAGGGGAGAAAAAGAGATGGTAATCGATTTTTCTTTTTCTTTTTCTTTTCTGTTTGTAATCAGGCCGAATGGGCTCAGTGAAAGTGTGTTGAAGGAGTAACTTTTTATTTTTAGTTGGATTGGGCTTTATAGTTAGGCATTAGTAGATTTTTTTAAAAGTTTTAGCATAAATGGGACACTTATACAAAAGTGTTCCAAACATGTATCCCTATAACCTAATTCTGTTGTAGTGGAATAGAGTGAATCCATCTTCAAATTTTATTATTATTATTTTTTTGTTATTACACTTTATAGATTATGTAACACAAGAGAGTTTGGCTGCTGCTACATAATTAAATAATTTTAATTGAAAAGAAAATTTTATTAAACTATTTGATAAATTTAGAAAGTATAATTATTAAAATTAAAAATTCGGAGTTTTGTTTACAAAATATTCAAACTTCAGATACCTTTTTCCTTAAACAAATTAGTGATTTTTGAATCAAATTTCAAATCTTAATTAGTAGCTACTAATTGCCACCTGGCACCACAAAAGGGACGCGTGGCATCATGCTGCATTAAAGTTGAGCTCCAACCCATGCACATTAATCCAACTAAAGAAGAGCTTAGCAATTGGTATTTAATCTTTCATTTAATAAGCAGTTAATTAGCAGTATAGAAGTTTTGCCACCAGCAGAGTCTAGGGCTTGTGTTAAGAGCAGTGAAAAAATACAATGAAAAAACATCATATTTATTTTTGTACGTAGTATTGCGTTCTACATATCGCGATAAGTCGGTTACGATTTATTTTCTGCGGTCCTACCGGAAAACGCAGAAACATATCTCTATATATTTTTATCCCAACTTTATTTTATCTAATAGCATCAGATAGATCTCAATATCAAACTAAACCTACATTAATCAATGGATCCGGTTACCACCCTCCATTTTCTAGTTAATGATAATTATGCATTTTAGAGTAAAAAATGTACCAAACTTATATAAACTGTGAATTATTTTTAGTTGACTATTCAATATTAAAATATTTTAATTTTACTATCCAGCTTTCTAATTTGTTTTATTTGAGTTAGTCAACGATACTTTGACTTTGAAACTTGAAAGCGTTGTTTATCTTTACGTATTTAATTAATATATTTCATTCAAATCTCGTAATTATAAATTTATTAAAATACACAATTAGCTTAAAGTTTGAGGTCGAAGTATCGTCAACTGACTCAAATCAAACGAGTTAAAATGTTAGGTAGTTAAATAAAATTTTTGAGAGATTCGATAGTCGACTCGAAATAATTCATAATTCAAATAAGTTTTGTTTGTTTTTACCCACATTTTAATAAAGGAAAAAATTATAGATAACATTTTTCAGTAGCCCCTGTATCATTATGGTATATTAATTTGGTTTCTATACATTAGATAAAATGTTTCATCTTCGACCACAGAATATATATATATATATATATATATATATATATATTTATCTAAATGATCATTTTTATCGAAATTTTTATGTGCATGCACATGCATGCATGTGAAATACTAAGAACTCAAAGAATGTTCAAGTAAAAAAGTACAAGGACCGATTTGCAACATTGCATTAGTACAGGTACTCAAACATTAAAAAAAAAAAAAAGAAAAAAAGAGAGAAAGAGGAAGATGAGTGTAGTAGGTGGAGGGGGTGAGTATCTATGTATACACATTACATATGTAAGCACAGAAGCTCAATATGCTTGTGAATTTTTAATCATAAAATCACCTTAAGATTCATGCGGCACTATTAACTTCACGAAGAGCATAGAAAATCATCTTAAAATAATGTGTGCATGTATGTATACCTCTCGAGGAAGAAGGCGAGGGGGGCGAGGAAGAGGGTGGCGACGAGGTTGCGGTAGGCGATGAGGACGTAGGGGCTCATGCCGGAGTCCATGGCGAGTTTCGACACCACGTTCAGCCCCGCGAACCCCACCTGCACCGCCACCATCGCCACCGTCGGACTGCGATCGCCGCCGCGGCTACCATCATCATGATCAATGTGATCATGATCACCACCACCACCTGATCCTCCCCCCATGCTCATGCTCATATATGTATATATAATGTATACGTAAATAGTATGTATATATATATATATATATGTGTGTGTGTGTGTAGAGAGAGAGAGAGATATATATAAATATTAATAATGGAACCCAGAAAGGATATACATATATATATATATATATATGCAGGAGAGGAGAGGATGTGTGTGGGTATATATATACTCGTGAAGAGAGAGAGAGAGAGAGAGAGAGAGAGATTAAAGCAATATGACGTTCTGCAATGATTTGCGCAAAGGTGATAGAGTAACAGAAAGCATGGTAGAAGTGCAACCCCCCAAAGAAAAAAAAAAGAAAAAAGAATTTTGATTCATCTAATATCATGTTATTAATTCGAAGATAGATAACTTAGTTCACATTTGGATTCGAAACTTTTAATAAGTGGCTCAGGATGGAAAGAAGATTACGCGAAACAATGAGACTTAATTGGGGCCCGGATTTAAATTTAAGACCTTTTGTTATATATGAT
This sequence comes from Ananas comosus, assembly GCF_001540865.1. NCBI lineage: Eukaryota > Viridiplantae > Streptophyta > Magnoliopsida > Poales > Bromeliaceae > Ananas > Ananas comosus. Next base: position 2,773,066 of record NC_033634.1, on the reverse strand, counting down.
AGTATGTAAACTATGAAATCCAAGAATAATTCTATACACAAGGTATAATATGACTTAAACCTTTTAATCCGACTATAGCATTTGGATGACGGTTAGATCAAAAAAATTAAGAGAATTAAGCGTGCTGGGATTAAAGTAGTTCTATAATGGTGACCGACTTCAAAGTCCGGCCAGCGGTATGCTATCAAAAGCACCAAGTGTTTGGTGCTGCATGGTTTTCCACCGAAGACTATATTATTCTAACTGTACATCCTTTCATCCAAAGGTCGAAAAATTATTAGTAATTAACACCATAACTTTGTACTATTAATAATACAGTAGTCTGACTCTAATATTTATCTATTATGGGTGCTTGAATTTGTTTTCTTTGCAATGTTTTTTTTTTTTTTTTGAGAGATAGGTAGCACGCTACCCGGCCGCTTCGTTTATTTCATTTAATAATAAACTTAGCTAGAAATGTGAATCAACAACTAGGATTCAAATTTGAATCTCGAGTACCAACCATCAAGCACTTTGCCACTTACTCTAGGGACGGTCGGTGTTTTCTTTGCAATGTTAAAAGAAGCCTCTCTATCTAGCTAGCTATATTGCTTCTGTTGTGAGCTTTTCTTCTGTTAAGTTTTGGACTCTTCTCTCTCTCTCTCTCTCTCTCTCCCTATCTCCCTCTCTCTCTCTATCTCTATGCGTGTAGAGAGAGAGATGTAGAGAGATGTAGAGAGAGAGAGAGAGAGAGAGAGAGAGAGAGAGAGAGAGAGAGGGATGAGTCACCCTCACATACTTTATGTGGAGGTGTGTGATGTGGAGAAAAAGCAGTGAAACCGCTTTGAGGGGGAAGCGCGGTTGCTTGCACCACCACTTGGTCACGCATGAGGACAAAAGCTTCGGAGGGGTTTGAGGAGAGGGCCAATATCGGAAAATTACGTGCACCAGGTGTACCACGTCAGCTGTCCACCACACCTTTTTTTTTTTTCATTTGGCTTAATTAATTACACCCAAATGCGTGCACTATATATATCCTACTTTTGTACCCTCTTTTTTTTCCTTCAAAAAGTATTATTGAATTAATCTTTTTAATCATTCTCTATATATTATATCTTTTAGATATACTTTTGGTTGCTATTTTATACTATATATTTTTTTAAAAGAATATTACTGAACTATCATTTTCTCGTTAATTTCTATACTATTGTATTGTCGACAAAACTATAATTTTAGAAGCTAACAATTCTATTAAAAATAATCATTAGATAGTAACTATAAACAGATCGAGCGACGTCACTCGATATCGAATTCGCTATGCTTGTTTAAGTTTCTAGCTCAATTGCTCAATTATACCTTTTAGATTTTGACAAACAAACACAATTTTACTTTCATTATACACTTTGCATAATATATTTCACAAAAGCATTATATATTTTTTGCTGGCTTAAGTATTTAAGGAACAATAATTATTTCGCATCTTTAAACCTTTTTAATTTAATTTCTCTTATAACTTGAATCTATCAAAAAAAATATCAGAGTCTAAATTTGCACAGAATTAATTGCTCAATTTAAAATAACAACAATTTCATACGTTTTAAGCTAAAAATAAAATTAGAGGCAAGAGAAAATAGATCCTAAGATCAAACTATGCCCATATATTAAAGTAATACCTTGTTTGTACGAAACAAAAATATCTCGAGGTTTCTTAATTTTATTAATCTACGTTGTTTTGTTGTTTAAAATCAATCAAAATAAAGAGTTAATTAAAATATTTTCTATATAATTAATGGACGATTAGATAGAAACATGCGTGATCAATCCCTTAATATCAACGTAACAAAAAGAATCAAATTAATTAAACATATTATGTACTGCAAAAATAACTTATAACATTTATTTTGGATTTTAATACAGGATCGAATGTTTGTGCATAAATGCTTTTTTTTTTTTTCGTTTTTTGTACATCCATAATCATTGCATATTTAAATATATATCCAAATATTACGCAATGCATATATGGAAAGAGTTAACAATAATTGTAAGCTAACAATGCCTTTAATGCTCTTCAATCATTTTTTTTTCTTTTTTTCTTTTTTTTTTTTTTCTTGAAGTAGTGGTGTACGCTACCAATTATTGTTTCTTATTATTTGGATCCAAGTAAGCATAGCAATAAAGGATAAGACCATTGTCGGAGTAGGGTTTGAAATTAAGGACCCAAAAAAAAAAAAAAAAAAGATAAAATATAGAAAATCATTCAGTAAATATTCACTTTTTTTTCTTTTTTTTCCTCTCATTTTTAAAAATTTATATTTTACTCTGTTAGAATTTTAAAAATATTTTCAGAAAGTTATGGTGTTAATGAAAGGAGCCAAATGGCTAAATTATCCGTGCTCGCCTATAAAAAATGTTTTAATATATTTTACTCAGTTTTAAGAATATTTTTAGTATAAATTATAATAAATGAGAGTAATAGTGACAGAAACCTAATAAAGGAGGCTAAATGCATCAATTTAAAATTTTGAGAAAGTAAAATATAAATATTGAAAAGTCAAACAAAAAAATAAAAAAAATAGATGCTTATATCGAAGTTTTCTGTATTTTAACATGAACAAATAGAAACGATGAGGTGTTGTTGAACTAACCATTAATTATAGCATAAGTTACTCAAAATCCCAAAATTAACTACTATTGTGTTAATTAGTAATGCTTATTTGTAAGAAAATTACTGAGGCATTTGGCTTCGCGAAAAATATGTTAGAAAATAATTTTCTGACTAGAAAATCATTTTTCATTTATTTGGTTAGTAAAAAAAGTAGTTTTCCTCGATAAGATTTTATGAAAAAAATAGTTTTTTTTTTTTAGTTTTTCATTTTGTTAATTCAATAAACGAAAACTGTAAAAAGAAATATTTTTCATAAATATATATATATATATTTTTCAAGGATTCGTTAAGACCATATATAGTTCTACTACTTAATCTTTAAAAGAAATTGATATTTTCTCTAAGAGCTTGTTTTTTAATATATATCATGTAATTTTATAGTAAAGTAATTGTATAACAAAATATATATATTTGGTGAATTCCAATATTACAACAGTAATTTAGCAAATTAATTCAGAGAATCGAAAAAATCATCTGAATATTTATTTATAAAATATAAACAATGTTTTTTTTTAATATATATATATATATATATATATATAGAACAACAAAAGTATATCAATATATACTGCAACATGACATCAAAATGTGCTCTATAATTAAGAATTTTTATCACATTTGAAATGTTTGCATGCGAAGAACATGTACACTTGGATACGCAACATACATATATATAATTATCGATAACAAGCATTTATTTGTTATACCTTTCAATCACTGTTTTTTAGCTGGTTTTTGCGACATTATTGCTTCTATTTTTCTAATTAATTAATGCTCGAACTAGACGTATTATATTTGATTTCTAATTTAAGATTGAACCCCACCATGGTTTAATTGTTCTTTTACCAACTCTCTTTTTTCTTTCTTTTTTTTTTTTCTTTTTTTTAGGGGAAAGAAAGTGTTTGCTTGTAGTATTGCTAAATTTGCTGGCAATCATATCCATATCGCTTTCAGATTTTTTTTGTGGATTAACTAATTCAAATAATCCCTGATTTACGGATAATAAAAACGTTTTATCATAACATAATTTAGGGTGAATTTCAAATTGACCTCTCGTGGTACAGCGCATTTTTTTACTTTGTTATTCCGGAGTTCAAAACGTGGTATGTGGTTTAATTTTTATTTTATCAAAAAAATTTATGCCAAAATAGAATGACAAAGTGAAAATTTTTTAGAAAATCACGAAGCGACAAAGTGAAAAATACGCTAAATCACAGAATAGTTAAATATTACTAAAAAACCACAGATGACAAAGTAAAAATGAGTTAAGCCGCAAGAGAAAAAAAACTGCAACATTTCCAACTGCAAAAGGGCATAGTAAACATAATTTATTGATATTTAATAGATTTTTTTTTTATATATGTAGGGCACAAAGGAGTTGTTCAAATTCAAATTTTTGGCAATAGAATAGTTCAAATATCTAGGACTTGTTTAAATAATCAACTAGTAAATTTTAGGTAGAAATGTATATAAACATAATTGTTCTTTAGTACAAAATTTAGACTCATTATTTTATACTCATGTAGTTCATTTTTTTATAAATAAACTAATATAAAAATGTAAAACAATTAAGTTTCGAACTTAGGATTTCAAGTACCAACCATCGAATCCTTGATGAGTGGATAGTCAGAGTCTAATAGGTTATACTTCAAATAAATTATCTATATATATTTTGTTGGTTGTTTATTATTCGCTAAAATTGGTGGAACTTTCTGTCCCGTACCAATTGACTGATGGAACTAATAAGTTGAGTTGGATTAAGCCGAGTAAATTGAGTCGAACTACGATTTATAATAAATCTAACAGCAGGAGACCCAATAATATACCTAATATCCAGGTGAGTTGAGTCAGGTCGAAGTCTGTGAGCTCTTTGACTGAGTTCCTAAGTACGATGGGTGCACCTTTTTGTAATCTTCGAACTCGGCCCATCTAAGGGCCTAGTTATTAGAACTTTCAATTTTTTTTTTTTTTTTTGACTAAAAATTAAAAAAGTTTGGTAAACTCTTTTGGCCATAAGATTGGGGATTGTAAAGATTACAACCCCAAAAGGTTGTAGACTTAGCATTTCTCTATATTTTTTTTGGGTCCCTGGGTAGCTCAAAATTTTATATTTTGCTCTCCTTTGGTTTAATTTTTAATTCACTAAAAAATTATATGTCAAATAAGATGACAAAATAAAGTTTTTTTAGAAATTCATTGGGCGGTAAAATAAAAACACGCTAAACCAGAAAAGGGAAAAGCACAAGTATTGAACCACATAATAGCAAAGTAAAAATGAGCTAAATCACAGAGGGGCAATTTGAAGTTTTGCTTGATATTTTCTTACCAAAATTTCACTCTCAAATAAAGAATGCATTAAAAAATAAATATAAAGACTCGATCTAAATTTAACAATGTTTAAATAAATATACTAAAAATTAATAACATGAAGTGGCCGAGAGCCTCCAATTTTTAAATTTTATGGATAATATCTAATAAACTTAAAAAATATCTAATATATTTATTTGTGGACCAAAATGCTCTAAATTGATTTGCAAAAATATATTTCTCACTCTTACTAGAGTTTAGTAATGTAATTTGAAATTTAGAAGGATGTTTTGAGAATGAGGGGGTAAATTTGAAATTTTTGAATAGGATGAAGGGTATATAAGCAAAAGTTCCTAAATTTTAATATGGGTTTTAGTGTTATCTAAGCCTAAGCCTAAGCGGGTTTTAATGGGCCCGACCCGACCCAACAAGGTCGTAAGGCCCATAATAAGCTATAACAACAAGCCCAATCTATTTGACAATCGAACCGTTCGAAATACCCGTTGAAACAAAATCGACGGTCCTGATCATTCCAAGGAATACTATATATAATCCTCTGATCACGGCGCTTATTTCCCTCGCCTTCTAGGGTTTCTTCGCTCGTGTTGGCCGCGGCGCGCTAGGGTTTAGAAGAGAGGATTCGAGGTGAGCTTATCTCGCTTCTCGTTTACTACTCTCGAAACCTTAGATTAAATTCTTTGTTTTTTTTAAGTATAAATCTCTCGTTGCTTCAATTGGATCTGATTTGTTGGATTCTGTTCCACCTTCGATTTGTAAGTTTTGTTCTTTGCTATTATATGCTGATTATTTTTTATAGCGATGTGATTTTGATGCCAAAAATCTGTTTTTTTTTTTAAAAAAAAAATTTCGTATGAAGATGGGATTTTGAGCGTGGATTCAAAGTTTGAGTATGGTAATTTTACTTTGTTTTGAGAAATGATTCGACATTGTTACGTTGCTAGAGATTTGAGTGTAGGAGAGAGTCTAAAACGGTGAGATTCTGACGGAAAGTAGATCGAAAAGGGGTTTTAGGATCATTACAAGTTATTTTGTGTCGTTGTTTAATTCATCGTTAGTTCATGAAAAAAAAAAAACTTCCCTCAGATGTTCTCCAAGCTTTGCAGCGCCATTTTACAAGCCATTTATACGTTTCCTCTTGTTCATGAAACCACCCTTTTAATAATTGGAAAATTTTATTGCCTTGAGGAGATAGGTTATTTAATATCTAGGTATAAAATTAAAGGTGATTAGGATTGGAAGAATAGTTATGCAGTCGAGTTTTTACGTAAGAGTTGTTGCACTTTATAGTTTGGTAGCTTATTTACTTCTACTCATGATTTGTTGACATTATGTCTCGAGTGGTGAATGGAATATCAATTTTTGCCACATTGCCGCATTGTATATGAAAAATTGTAATCATATCAAGTTTCTTCATGCTCTGGTGAGATGCTATACAGTACATTGAATAGCTAATAAGTTCTCCAACTTCTCTGACATTAATTTGTTAATTTTGCAGCTTATTCACTTACTGAAGCTTTTCTGAGCAATTAGATGGCTCCTCCATCGAAAGGTGTGTTGCTTCGTTGAGATTATATTACTTTATTGCTCCAGGGATCGTTCATATTGATAATTTGATATATTTTCGCATCTTTTAGTTTTTAAGTTTACTTATGTAGTTTGTTCTTCGTTATTGGTTCGTGTCCGCATTGTGTGTTTTACCGGTTGCATCTTTAGCTGTGAGACAATTTGCAGTATACATGTTGTGCAAACTATTATCTGTTTATAAAGCATTACAGGCTGTTTTGGCCTTCTGTTGACTCCAAAATATTACTTACCGTAATGTATGTAGCTTGAACAAGTCAATAGAGTCAAAGGTCTAGGTGCTTAATTTTCATTTGTTAGAATTTGTTGCTGTCTGTAATGTTGGAAAATGCCCTTGGAAGCTGGACTTACTAGGTTTTTCGACAATCCTTGCTCTTCTATAAGATGTGTTAATATGTTTTTTCAAATCTATTCTTGGAGGGTTTGAAATGGGAGATGCATAGTTATACGGGTAGTCTGTGTTGATATGATTTTTAACCTTGCTTTATGTGTATCAAAACATGGAATGGATAAAGTGGTAATTTCACAAGAAAAGTTACATTTTTTTGGTCAGATATTGCGGTATATAATAAAGTTAAGGAAACCAAGTGTCTGTGTTGAAAAGTTCAAAGACCAAGTTACAATATCGGGTCTATCCATTGTTTTCTTTAACCCTATGCCTCTCATGGATAATACCTTCTAATTATTCTAAACCAGCTCCTGCGAAGAAAGCTGATGCCAAATCCCAGGCCCAGAAGGTCGCGAAGGCTGTGAAGGCCGGGCCGGCGACACTGAAGAGGAAGGCCAAGAAGATCCGTACTAAGGTGACCTTCCACCGGCCTAAGACACAGAAGAAAGCGAGGGACCCCAAGTACCCTAGAATCAGTGTCACACCTAGGAACAAGTTGGACCACTATCAGATCCTCAAATTCCCCCTCACCACTGAATCTGCCATGAAGAAGATCGAAGACCATAACACGCTTGTCTTCATTGTGGATATCAAGGCTGACAAGAAGAAGATCAAGGCGGCTGTTAAGAAGATGTATGACATCCAGGCGAAGAAAGTCAACACCCTCATAAGGTGAGTTTTGTGTACTCGTTTTCTCAGGTAAAAAAAGCATGTAAAAAAAGCATATAGACCTTACTCGTGTTGTAGCGCATCTTAAAATGGTTGCTTGAACTTACAAGAATTGGATGTTACCACTCAGCATTTAAATACCGCTATCTCAGAACTTAAAAGCCGTATTTTTTAACACAATGCAGGCCTGATGGAACGAAGAAGGCGTATGTGAGATTGATGCCGGATCACGATGCTCTTGATGTTGCGAACAAGATCGGTATCATCTAAGCAAACAGGTCGAAGCCGTCTGCGAAATGTTTTTTTTTTTTTTTTTGGCTTATAATTAAGACATTTTTTAAGAGTTTAATCTATTTGAAGTATGTAGCTGTTTTGAACATCAGAAGTTTTTAATTCTGGGTCCTTAAGAGTTCAGAGTACCTTGTTTGAGTTTAGTCTCTTCTTATGACTTGTCTTTTGGATTCCGTAAAATTTTATGAAATAGATTTGCTCTAGTTGTCTGCAATCATTGGGATAGGATGTTGGCCTCCGATCTCTTATTAGCTGAAAATTGTTTGAATTTCAGCTTGTGCTTTCTCGTTTGGCTTTCTGTCCTGGCTAGAAGCCCCAGGCTTTTAGTTCGAAGGAATTGTCATTTTGCTTCCAGCATTTGAAATGGTTGAACTCGAGCTGCCGAAGATAGCAGCACTCCCCCATTGGAAGGACAAGGAGATACATTGCAGCAGTCCCTGCTCCATTTCTCAATCATTCTAACTTCCCCATAGAACAAATGGAATCTGATTATAATGTTAACTCAGATATTCTTTCAATTAGTATTGCAGTTGCATTTTCAACTTGATTGAATCTTATAACGTAAATGTTTCTTTCATAAACTTCCATTACATAAACCAAATCGGAATATGTTCACATCATTCTACCAGTAAACGTGATAAGTGATCTAACACATGTTCACACAAATATCTAACCCCAGTCGACAAATGGAAGGGGTGGATAACCTCCATCCGGAGGAGGTTGGAGTGATGGAGGTAAGTGGCCCCACAATGCCATTTTATCCCTTGCCATTTCTCCTGCGATATATCAGTCGCAAAATGTTACTAACACGGTTAAAACTGATCTGACAATTAAGTCTACCATAGTTACTCAGTAATGTACTGTAGAGAGAGAGAGGTGCTAAACAACCGCCGCTATCAAATTCAAGTGATCATTCTATGAATAAGTATAATATGGTCGGCGAAAAGCATTTCTTATTGAAAACCGGTTGGTGGGAAATTTGGCTTCACTAATGGTTCGAAAACTAACAACCCATCATTGCAGTGGTTTCAAGATGACTCATTTTGCAGTTGAATCTATTTAAGTGAATGAGCAAATTATCTTGAATACCAAGAGCAAGATATATCAACATAAAGATCATCCAAGGAATCAAAGTGTCGAATCCTATTGTATAAGCAGCATGTGCAACCCACATCATGTTGCTGAACAAAAGTAACAATTGAATGCTATATTACCCGAAAAAGAGCTGCCTCCGGTCAGTGGATTACCGAAAAAATTGGGTGCCTGCACTCCCTCGGCAACGCCAAGCCCTGCTGCACAGAGTACAGCAGTTCCTCGTAAAGAAAAAGGTAAAAAAAAAAAAAAAGAGCCATACAATTTGAGACGCGAGATTTCTCCATACTTAGCGTGTAAAATCTGAGCATCCTTTCTGAGTCATACTAGGGCATGTAATGGAGGGGTCTCCAAATGCGATAATTAGACATTTTGCGTATTCGTTTCTATAGACATGGAACTCTAAAATTCTACTTGAGCCACCGTCGAAGCAAAACCAAGTAGGATCTGGGATAAACAAAACTGCCACAAAATATTTATAATCTACGAAACTTTCCAGGTATCATAGGTTCTCGCACAATTTTCTCGTATATACTCCACCGAACCACGCCTAAACTTACTACTCATTTTGTATCATACAATAAGGAGTGGCTACTCATTTATAACATTTCGCTTATAGAAGAGATAAGAGAACATGTTAACAAAAATGTCAATCTAGTAGGAAACTGTTCATACGTCACATTTAGTAGGTAATAGCAAGACACAAATAATTGAATTCCCTACTGAAAAAAAAATTGCATCAAAACTCAATTCACCTGACGCGGCTGTGGCTGCGGCTGCGGCTGCGGCTGCGGCTTGGTTCACAAATTCCGGCTTCGGATGATAATATTTGCACGAGTCTCCGTATCTACAAACCCCCTACAAACACAAAACGAAGCAGTAAGTAAGAGAAACCTCTCCAAATTCTTGAGAAGAGAGAGGCGCTCCGAACTTACTGTGCGCACGAAGTGGCGGCAGACCCCTTGAGCAGCAGCAGCAGCAGCAGCGAAGGTCCCATCGGGAGGACGACGGAGAAGCGGAAGAGAGGCGCTCCCGTGCGTCGTCTCCGCGACTGATCCAAAAGGATACAACAAGATTATAGTAGTAGGAGGAGGAGGATTTTGAGCACCAGGTGTTTGTGGAAATGCGTGGGCGAGAGAAAAGTAGAACAGTTGTTTCTTTTTTTTTTAATTTTTTTTTCCGGTACCTTTGAGGGAGTCGAACCAGAGGGCGCGGGCGCGGAGGTGGGTGGCGCCCTGGAGGTGGCGCTTCCGGGCGGAGGGCGTGTCCTGGAACTGCTTCTCGCAGTAGTCGCAGTAGTACTTCCCCAGTGGCATCCTTACTCAGTTATTATCCCTCCCCCTCCGCCACCTCCCTTTCCCCCTTCTTTTATAGCCAGGTATGTTGGTTCATTGCAAGATTGCAGTTTAGACCCTCAATATTTCCCGAATCACGATTCAGTCGCCATAAATTTTTAAGTTATGTAGAATTCTACTCTCCAGAGACAAGGTTGAAATATTTAGAAAAATTTTACTAAATAAACCCTTTGAAATCCTGCAATTTACTCCCCTGAGTTGTGCAGCAGCTGCAATACCGCCAATTCAAATTGAAAATAACCTCCCCCCAGGTTTGCAGCGGCACGATCACCGATTCAAATTGAAACTATAAAAGGATCAACGAATGTCGCGAATCGATTCTGAACCAAATGGGCCCATCATCTTACAACTTTAGAGAATTCTCAGAATACAAACATTTTGACACGAACGCACCACACACTCTGCACCAGCTCATAGCAAATAATAATGATAGATTGACCAACGCATGCTGCATGGATTCCAACACGCAAAATGACAAGAAACTCTTAATAGGGTATCAGAAACTGGAAGTAGCATTTGGATCCGATAAATAAGAATCTACTACACAATTACAGTGTTACACATTCCTCATACATGAGCAGATGAGATTCGAGGACTGTCACAGCTTCAAAGGTTCCGTTTAAACCACGTGTGCACCAGAAACGCCATTTTCCCTTCATAGAGCAGTCTCGCAACAAGAACGGATAATATAAGCTAAAATTCTCAAGCAGCCCGTCTTATAAACCTAAAAAGGCGCATTGCTTTCTCGCGTGCTCTGGAATCAACTTCATGAGAGTCTCCGCTGGAACTCCCTTTAACTCTGTTTTGCCAATGTAGAAAAGAGCAAATTAATATCAGTTGATTATATTTAAGCGCAAAAAACAAAAAAAGACACATTAATAACTAGCAAAGCAACTGTTTTCAGGTTAATCGTTTCTCTCCCGAGTGCCCTAGTTTAACGAGGTGGATTATTTCTTATCTATTGGTGGGTCATGATTCTCGCATCAACCATCCATAGGGCACGCATCACAATAACCTTCCATTAAGACTTACCGTGAGGTTTGAAGTTAAAAAGAGGGGGCAGAAAACGGCCATTCGGTAGGCGGGTACTTGGATCACGAAGCTCATCGAAGAAAGGATGAATTAATGCTTCCAACTGGACAAAAGAAGAAATTTTCAAAGGCATGAGTAATCAAAATTAAGCTTTACCAGGAGAATGCATAGGCACATCGGAAATTTTCACTTCTATACTTAGAGCGGTGTGTCAATTTAAACTACTCACAGCAGTGCATCGAAGGTTTGGCGAGTACTGGAGAAGCCGAGAGACGAGATCTAAAGCTTCAGGTGGCATTCGTTTAGGGAATATCTGGTAAGAAAGTGGCATGATCAGGAACAGCCTAAAATAAGGAAAAACCTTAAAAAAGTATCACATTGGTAAGAATAGGTGTTGATAATATTCCAACCTTGTGCCATGGATGGGCTTTGATTTGTGGAAATCTAAATTCATTGTAATTTGGATTCATGCATTTAATTTCTTCTCTTGTCGGGGTACCTAAAACCTGCAGGAGAAGTGAGAAAAGGTGTCAAAAAACAGGTGTTTTATTGCCATAAGAACAGCTACGAACAACTAATTAAGCATCAAGTCAACGGTTCCATTACCTTAATAATTTCAACAAGCTGGTCGACTCCACTCTCACCAGGAAAGAGAGGCTGTTAAAGAACAGATCAATAGTTAAAGGGCAGATTTTTTTTTTCTTTTTTTTTTTGCCATTGTTTTTCTTCACAACTCAAATAACAAGATTTTGAAAATAAGTATTTTAAATATATACCCCCTGCATATGTTTCTTTTTTACACATATATCTCTGCAAAGCTACAATTTTCACATGTGCCCTTCGAAACTAGTCTCTTACACATATACCCTTATACTTTAACATGCCCCTCTTTACAAATTTTTTCCAATACAAAGCTAAATGCCACCAAGAACTGGTTGACTCTCAATTTGCGTCCATTTTTGTAAGAAATTGCACTATTGAGGAATAAATATGAAAATTTTAGATTTCTCAGATATATAAAATATAAATGGATAGTTATGCAGGGGCATGTATGCAAATATCTCAAAGAAAAGTATTTACCTGTCCTAACAAGAGTTCGGCAAGAACACAACCAGCAGACCAGATATCGATTGCTGTAGTGTACTCAGTAGCACCAAATATGAGCTCTGGAGCCCTATAGTATCTAGAACAGATATATGATATATTTGGTTCCCCTTTAACCTGTGAGAATTAGAAAGTTAAAACAAAGTTCTAGTATGTGTTGTAAAAATAATGATAGGTTGCATCATAATTTTACATACCAAGACTTTTGCACTACCGAAATCGCAGAGTTTCAGCTGGTGAGTATGTGGATTAACCTATTACAGAAAAAGTAGAAAGTCCACTTACCTGGTTATAATATAATAGTATAACTTACGTAAAGAAAGATACTCAGCATTTTCAATTTGAAAAATCATGTAAGAAGACAAAAGAGCCATATAGTTCCCACTAGACAGACAAGTCTAACCAAAACTAATTTGCAGGAAAGTATGATAACAGTACACGTGCATACCAAAAGATTTTGTGGCTTAATGTCCCTGTGGCAAACTCCAATGCTATTGTGAATATATGCCAGTGCTCTACAGATCTGTAAAAGTACAATATTTCATTAGCTGTAATATGCTTCAAGACAAGTAGATTAATAAAAATGATGACTGCTTTATGACGGTAGAATTATTCATAGATGCAACATAACAAGTATCACTTATTCGTTCTCACAATGCTTTATGCATCTAATAGCTCCTACTGTAAAAATCCAACTAGCAATAGTCATTATTGAGATCTCACACCAATATGTGAATCATACATAGACTATAAAAAATATAAACTGTAATATATTTACCTGATAAACTCTAACCGAAAGACAACACAACAAAAGCAAAAAAAAACCAAAAGGTTTCCATACAGGGCCTCTATCTGTTTACAGAAAGGTAATTCTTACCTGATACATATAAAGTTTCACATATATAAGTGGCATCCGTTGGTTCATTTTATTGTAGTGCTTTATGACCCGATGAACGGTCTCGGGCACATACTCAAGAACCAAGTTCAAGTAGAGCTCATCCTTCTCAGTTGTCGAGAAAAAGCAATGCTTTAAACAGACAACATTCGGGTGGTCAAGTAGGCGCATGGTCTGCAGCTCGCGGTTCTTGTACCTCTTGTCCTGAAGAACCTTCTTAATGGCCACAGTCTCACCTGTCTCCAGACACTTTGCCTACATGACATAGAATAGTAAAGTACAAACGAAAAAATAAATAAGTTCATCGGCAGAGGAATGCGCTACACAGCAGTCCAAACTAAGTTGCCAGAGTGAAATCAGTTGTTTCAGTAGATATGATTCGGTTTTACCAGTATTTTGTTGACCTTTGTTTGCAAACTAACAAAATAAACCAGATTAACCAAAATTTACAATAGTTTGATACAGGTTAGCCATTAAACAGTGATCAAAGAGTTGCAATACTTAACCACAACAACAACCATCAGATAAAAGCTCTGACAAATAAGATAATCATACATTATATCCCACCCAGTGTTTGAAAAGACGCGAAGCGCAAAAAGGCGCAAGACTCTCCTGGAGCCTAGGCACGAGGCAAGAATACGAGGCGCACATTTACTAAGACTAATTTAATTTGATGTTCTACATTAAAAAAACTCTAAAATAACCATACAAAAATAAAATAACTACACATGCATATAGATTCTCAAGTTAAAAGAAATATATTTCAACTTTCAACTTAAAACTTAGAAGTGATTGTGGTGCCAATGTTTTCATTTGATCATTCTTCAAGTATCATCCTCGTCCTCATCCTCATCCTTTTCGTGCTGCTCCTCCTTGCTTGTTCCTGCTGCCAGGATGGCTGAGGATGCTTGCTGGAAGCCCACGGACAGAGAAGGGATAGGAGTACATACGAAGGAGAGGAGAGGGCGGTAGAAGGAAAGAAGGCGGTAGATGGATTTCATTAGGGTTTTTTTAGGTTGCTTTTAGGATCTTTTAATAATCTTATCGCGTTAAAACATAACATTTATATCCGAAACCCAACAACCCAATAACATTAATCCAAAACCCAATAACATTAAATATTGCGAGGCGCGCGCCTTATGTGCGCCTCGCGCCTCGGCCCTGAGGCGCGCGCCTCGACAATAGCACCGCGCCTCGCCTCGCCTCGCCTCGCTATTGCTGAGGCCCACGCCTTAGGCGCGCCTTTTCAAACACTGATCCCACCTTACATGAGTAATCACTCTAACACAATAGCGCAAAAATGTAGTCTCATATCCAAACTAATAAACCAACCAATCCAAAGCAATTTACTTTGGTGCAGTTGGGTTTCTGAAAACCACCTAAAACTGAACCAAGTTGACCTATTCAGACCCTATACATTGGTATGTAACATGTAGGTAAACTTGTGGAAGCAGTGGAACTCAACAAACATTATGTAATGCCATCACTACAAACTAACCTGGAAAACAATTCCAAATGATCCATGCCCTACAGCTCGCTCAGCCATGTAGCTTATAGTCTGCAATTAAGATAGATGATGTTATTAAAAGAGCACTTCCGAAAGATTTATAGTGAATCAACTAGCACAGGAAACATCTTAACAGTGAGCACCAATTTAGCAGGCTAAATTGGTTACCTTCAGATAGACATATCACTTAATCAATCAGATCATATGCCTGGCCTTCTGCTTCTCATGATAAAAAGATGACAGCTTAATTGTAGAAAACCCCCTATAAGTATTTGATTTTTTTCAACCCATTGATCTATTGGCAAGGTGGTAAATGACACTGAGCAAGTCTTCCCCCAGGGTAGCCAAATGTGGTTTCTATGAAGCTTAGTTATGTATGATATTAAACTCCAAGTAAAATCGTACTAGAAAGATTGCCGGTATTTCTAGGTTTTGTCTTTACCTGCTTTGGCTGGCCATTTCTACCGCCTATAGTTGTCACGATTATATGACCAGTTTCTGTCCCATTCCCATTAACCACCGTTGCTTCAACTTCCTACAGTAATTCATGGAGATAATGTTGTCACATGTTACAAAGTGTATGACAAAGTAATACCAATTTTTAAACAACTGCCAAGAAAACCACAAAGCCCAACTACATAATAAGATGTCACATCATTTACCTTATCATCCTTAATCTTCATCTCATTCATCTCATCAGGCAATCTATCAGCATTAACACCAACTGTAGCCATACTTTATAAAATCTAATCCAAGAATCCAAGTAAATGTGTCATAAAAGCATGTCTTCTTTAGTAGCCCGGTTAATTAACTGCAAGATATCAAACATAAAAATGAGAAGGAATAAAATGGTTGCAGCACAGTTCTCACTGTGTAACAAAATATGAAAAAAGCATCTAAGAAAAAAATAAAACAAGAGATCTATTCATTAACTTATAAGATACATAATCAAATGATCCTAGGTGCAAAATAAAAATAAACCACATCTTGGCATCGATAGCATAAGCTAAAGGGGTCCTATATTGTACCATGAAATACACATAAAAGAGTCAAAAAACAGCCAAAGGTTCGTTCTTTCACCTAAAACAAGCAGCTTTGCTCTCAAATACATCGTAAACAAGAACCCTATACAAAAATGAGTAACAAATAAGAATCAAGTAAGCAATTAACAAATGAGGCCCAATATTACTAAGGCTTTAATGCAAATCCATATTATCCACCAAGATACCATCAAATTCAACAGCTTGTGACTTTCCACATCTACCAGTCCAACTACTTTTTTGTACAGTTTGACTATTAATATCCACAGCAAACATGAAAAATATCATGGACAGCTACTATACTTGCTGTTACCCAGCAAATAGACTGTTTTCAGCTGGATTACAGTAACTAAGAAACTAACCCTCTAAATAGTCTTTAAAAAAGAGAAACTTTGAAAAGGGTAAAAAATGTATGGAGCTTACCTGCACTAAAACGCATATTAAGATGGATGCCTATACTCTGAAAAGTTTTACTTTACCACCAACCCTTACTATATCTTTGATCTAAGTATGCTTAGTTTTATTTTGACTACTTCGACAGAGTAATTTGCACTCATTTGAAATCAAAAGGAATATAAGGAAAAGTAAGATCAATACATTTTTTTTTCAAAACAAAAAAGTAATTAGCTTCGCTGTCGATGGCTCTGAGATAGTTTATTACTACAAGATCTTACAAATTTGCCCGCAAAATCGGACCTTTTTCCACACAAATTTGAAAACCCTAAGCTTCCACCGGGAAAAAGAAAAGGTTTGCCATCTTCAGAGCAAAAACCTTTACAAAATCACCGAAATGTCGTCGAAAACACCTAATTGTCCAAAAAAAAAAGGCTCAAAATGCAACATAAATTCCTAAACCCAAATATAGCCGCAGATCCAACCACATTAGCACCTCAGAGTACTAAAAACACAACAACAATTCATTCAAAAAAAAAAAAGTGATAAAAAAACATGTATTACCGATCGATTTGGCGATCCCAAACCCAAATCACCTCCACGCAAAAGTAATCAACGGCTCCTCTCCTCCTCCTCCTCCTGTTCCTCCTCCGCGGCCTCCTCTTCGAAGATGTTGTGGAAAAATCGTACACAGATCGGGAGAATGGGAAAGGGAAAAGGGTGGTTCGATTTTTCCTCCTCTTCCTCGCTTTCCTCTTCCTCTGAGAGTGTGGTGGGAGTCAAAGTACGAATGAGGAGAGGAGAGAGAGAGAGAGAGGGAGAGAGAAAAGGAAGGGGGGGAGAGCGCGAGGTTTTGTCGTTTTGCGTTCCTTGTGTTGACCGGTCAAACCTTGTGGGTCCCACCGCAATATTTTTCTAATTTTTAATACCTTTTACGCTATTGCTAGGATAGATTATTAATATTTGCCTCCACGGGATGGACGTCGTGTACACCACGTCACCACGAGTTAAGTTTACAGTATTAGCAGGTACGATTCATTATTTATATTTTTCAAAAGATAATTAAAAATATATTTTTAAAAATTATAATAAAATAATAAAATTAAAAAATAATTTGATTGGTTAAAATACCATGCCAATAATATTATTACTTTATTCTAGACTTTTTAGTACACTGCAAATTTTTTTAACTGAGCGTTTAATCAGTAAAACTTAACTCATTAAATATAATTTATAATATTTAAATTAGGATAAATTTTAAATACCACTTATGTGATTTCACACTTTCTCATTTTAGTACCTTGTGGTTTAAAGTGTATCAATTTAGTACCATCTGATTTTATTTCTCTTTTTTCGTCAGTTATTCCATTAACATTTTGTTAAATTATATACAAAAAAAATTTCAGATACTTCTACCTAAATTTATCGAATATTTACTTTAATATTTTTTAATTTTAATTTTGTCACTAATTTAACAAAAAAAATAGTAGATTGAATAATAAAAAGAGAAAAATAAAATCACGGAGTATTAAATTGATACATTTTAAGTCATATAGTATTAAAATAAAAAAGTGTGAAACTATAGAAATAGTATTTGAAGTTTTTTCTTTAAATTATCCATACTTATAAAAAAGGGTGTTTGATAATATTTTTTTTCAGAAGTATCTTTATCTTATAATTTATTGCCTCCGTTCTAATCTCTTCTGGATTACCTCACTCAAACGCATAAGATCAAATTTTATTATCTAAATCTTTTGAAAGTATAATAAATCAATGCAGTAGGATCGTCATGTATAATAATTATGGGAAATAGCTCCGAGAGATTTGACTATTTCCAACACTGTATTCACGTAATTATGAAATCTAAGCTAAAATACAAGCTTTGTTTGACTACATGCCATTGAAAATTGTATTTATAAATTTTACTATTTTATATATAGGGTGATAATATTATACCTTATAAAGAAAAGAAAAAGGAAAAGGCTAATAAGAAGATGCATTACTCTGTTTAAATTTATTAGTATCGAGTGCTGTAGTTTGAACTACGGTCAATTTAGACGTAGTTTCGATTACTGCAAGATATTTCGTGCAGTTACAACTATAATAGTTAAATTCAAATATATTAAAATAAATATAAAATTTAAATATTTATATATAATTAGAATTACAGTACAGTTATAACTACGTACAATCAAATAATTCATGAAAAAATCAAAAGGTAATACAACAAATATATTCGTATGAGGATGGCAAAAGAAAGCCATGCAAATTAAACAATAAAAAAGGTTTCAATATAAAAAAGGTAAAATAAAAGCTTGTAGAAACTACTAGATTCCACTTACTATACGTACCCTGCAACTGCAAGAGATCACATAAACGAAAGCGAGATTATCATTTACGGCTTTTTCGTTCGGAAGCACAATTGCTTCTGAGTGATGAGAACTCGAACTGCGGGTAAATTAAGCGATGATTCGATTGATTAAATTAAGAAAAAATCGGTGAAAAATAGGGATCAAAGTAGCCATGATCCGACGCAAACGAGAAGTAAAAATCCTTCGGATCGACGCATATACATACATACTGTTGGGTCAATTCGGTGCGGACAGCTGGCAAGCCGAGACTACGTCCATGACCTATGTCAAAAAGGTGGACCGGGAGTATATAAAACGTGCCAGAAGATATGAGCCGCGTCTGTTCAAAAAACGTAGCAACCGCAAGCGGTTATGAGCAGTTCCAATCGGCCGAAGGTGGTCATACAAATCAGGAGATAGTGGCCGATCGTGCATTGACGATAACTAAACGTAAGGGCAACTTTATAAATAGGCATACAGCACCCTAAAAAAAGGGTCTTCGCCCCTGCGCACAAAAGACCACCTTTATTTTTCTCCATCTTTCTATTCTCGTATTTACTGCAAGCCGGGACTACGTCCATGACCCATGTCAAAATGGTGGACCGGGAGTATATAAAACACGCCAGAAAATATGAGTCGCGTCTGTTCAAAAAACATAGCAACTACAAGCGGTTATGAGCAGTTCCAATCGGCCGAAGGTGGTCCTACAAATCAGGAGATAGTGGCCGATCGTGTATTGACGATAACTAAACGCAAGGGCAACTTTATAAATAGGCATGCAGCACCCTAAAAAAAGGGTCTTCGCCCCTGCGCACAAAAAACCACCTTTATTTTTCTGCATCTTTCTATTTTCGCATTTATTGCTTTCCTTAGGAGTAGTTCCTGTAATTTTCCATACTCGGAATCTGTTTGCCCTACGGGCATCACTCCCCTGTTCCCATACTCGGAGTCTGTCTGCCCTACGGGTATCACTCCTTTTTGCTATTCAATAGAAGGTCATCTTCGGCTCTTCCGGCCGATCAGATCACAAGTTGTTTGGCCATTTAGCTCGTTTCTTAATCGAATTCTGGGCTTCTCCTCTCCATTCGGCTCATCCTGCCAAAGCGAATTTACTGCAGAGGTTTTTGAACCCGGCCGACTTGATCCCTCATCGGCCTAATCGCTTGATCCTCTGTGAGGGCATATTTCGAGAGTCATAATTCGCAGCCGTCTCGCATCCCGACGATCTTTCCGAAGAGAATTATTGACCGGGTCAAGGGTCAGGACATTCGGCACGCAACACATACATACATACATACCTGGATCCAGGAGAGGTAGCTTAGCTACCAAATCGCTTATATCTAGCCCTAAACCCAGGATAATTAGAGAGAGAGAGAGAGAGAAAGAGAGAGAGAGAGAGAGAGAGAGATAATGGCGATCGAGGGGAAGAGGATGAAGATGAGTGTTTGGGTTCTGATGGTGGAGAAGAGAATCAAGAGATTGGTTACGTGCGGTGAGAAAGTACGATAAAAAAATATTATGTTTGTTTTCATAAATAATATTGTATTTCGCATATCGCGATGAATCGATTATGATATATTTTATGCGATTTTATTGAAAAACGCAGAAGCATATCTTTATATGCTTTTATTTAATAGCATAAGATATACTTAAATACCAAACTAAGTCTTAGAGGACTCGAGTTGGATTGTTTCGGTCTTTTTTTTCTCCCGAACCGAACTGAAGCTCACGGGTCAGCCTCTTTAGAACCGAACCGAACCGAACCATACCAATTTTACCCACTACCGAACCGAACGAAGGACACCAAGCCAAGGATTTGAGTCGAGCCTCATTTTAAAAGCCGCAAGCGGCCCAAGCCACGAAAGTGGACACTTTTTCTTTTCTTTTCGGTAACACTTTCTTTGAAAAAAAGTTACTTATATATTCATATTAAATATAAATATATATATTATTATCTGAATTATATATATCTAAAGCTGAATTTATTTTCAACAAATAAAATTTAGCATTTAATATATATCTGCATTCAAAAAAAAATATAAGTATAATTAAAATTCTATTTTTGTCTGTCAATATAGTTCAGTTCTAGCCTGCAATTTTGAATGTTTATAACTAATTTGTAATTATAGTATTCATAAACTAGTTTAGAGGTTTGTGCAATTCGAATTAAAGTTATCAGGTCTATCTATTTAATAATGAACCCAACCGAGCAAGTCAGACCAAGCCGATTTATTTTGGTTTGGTTTGGTTCGCAATTTGAGCAAAAGGAGGTTTTGATCCGGCAAACGGACCAACTCAACCCAATCTGCCTCTTTTTCTTTTTTTTTTTTCCAACCATACTGCACCTCAAATCTAAAAACTGTATTTGAAATGATTTGAAATCAAAGTCGAACAAAAAAAAAAATTATATAATAAATTAAGTATATCTTTAATATATTTTCTTTTTTCATTATGCATACTGTATATTTTTTTTGTGATGCATAAAAAACTACAAATGCTCACTTTCATATTCTAAAAGATAGGTTCCAAAAAAAAGTTAGAAATTCTCTAGAAATTTTACTGCTTACTTATTCCAAAAAAAAATTTGCCCTTTTATGAGGGATTCAAAATTGGGTTTCTCACTTCTGATTCATTTTTATTCTCTTTCATTTCAACCGGCTTTTTTATTGAAATTTATCGAATGTCCTAATATTACAGATATAAACAGAATTTTTTTCTCTTACTCACTGTTTTTTTTAAATCGGATCAAAATGAAAGTCGGTACAGATCAAAAAAAAAAAAAAAAAAAAAAAAAAAGAATTTGACGGCCATGCCAACTTGGACCTATTTTCATCCCTGCGCCGCATCCCTGGAGTCAACCCGCGGGTTTGCATTGGTTTGTTCAGTGCGGTTTTGCGGGTAAATTCCGTTCGATATGGTTCGGTTCGGTTCGGTTCTTAAAGAGATAGACCAGAAAACCCTGGGTTCGGTTTGAAAATACATCTAAAATGGAACCAAAAACGAGTCGAGTGTACGCTTCCTCGTAATAGTTCCTCTGGCTCTGTATCGATCTCTTTTCCTCTTACTCTCACACCATTGGGAACCCAAACGCTCGTCTTCGTCCTCATCCCCTCGATCGCCATTGTTTCTCTCTCCAATCTCCATCACCATCTCTCCTTCTCTCTCGGATTATCGTGGATTTAGGGCTAGATATAAGCAATTTGATAGCTAAGTCCCTCTTCTCGATCCAGGTACGTGTGTTATATGCGTCGATCCGAAGGTTTTCTACTTCTCTTTTGCGTGGGATCGTGGCTACTTTGATTCCTATTTTTCCGCTATTTTTACTCATTTTTTTCCTTAATTTAATCAATCGAATCATCGCTTAATTTACCCGTAGCTCAATCCACTACATGAAGGATTCGTGAACGAAGCCCTAATTGAGATCAATTGTTGAAGGGTTCTCGTCACTCAGGAGCAGTTATGCTTCGGGAATGTTGTATACAGTAACCTCATTTTGAATTTATGTGATCTCTTGCAGGGTATATTAAGTAGAATCTAGTTAGTTTCTGCAAGCTTTTTGTTATGGATTCTAAATCAGCTTATTTCAGAGGAATTGCTGGGAGTGCGGGGAATATCATGCAGGTTTAGTTATTGAAAACCTTTTGATTGTTTAATTTGTATAGCTTTCCTTACCATGATTATACGAATATCTGTGTGCTAGCTTTATATCGTTCTTTAGCTACAATTTTACTTCTTTCAGTGTTGAAAACCTAGTAAAATCTCCTGAAGCTATTTTGCCATAGTCCATTCCTCGCGTAATGATTTCTCTTCTTTTTTCAAATTTTCTTATCCCTGTAAACATTTATTGTGTCGGGATATACTTGATACAGTTAACTTATTTGCATATGATCAAAGCTGTTAAAATTCGGTATTTTATTGTGGATTTAATAGTGGGCTAGATTTAGTGTTACTAGAAGGTGGTATGATAGTACTTAGGCTTTTTGACTGGATGTAAGATTAGAAAACAGAATTCTGCTTTCACTTAGCAGTACAGTACAGTTCTGTCTTATGATTTGGGATGCTCATAATTATTTTATAATTCCAGTAAAACAAGTTGATGTTAGAAGGTGATTGTTTGCCTGCCATTTTGCCCAACATGCATGGCACTTAATAGCAGAGAAGAACACGGGCATGAACCACCTTGATATCTTAAGCCTTTATGGCTGCTGCCTTTTAAATGTACTCCTTTATGGTTTCTTTTATGTTCTCTCTTTTCTAAAAAAAAAAAACCTTAATATACAACTCCTTACATCATTCGATGTGTTTCTGAAACTGATCTATTGAATGTGACGTCAGGGAATTGGTGGATTTGTTTTTGGAAGTGAAAATTCTGCTTCAAGTGAAGATAGGTAGTAATTTTATTTCTTTGAATATATTTTAAACTGAAGAGTGCATGTCTTTTCTTAATGTATTGTTTGGCATTAGTTCTCTCTGAACATTATTTTTCATGCTGATTGATTTATATCATTATTTCTTTCAATAGATTCAGCTATATAATTTTGTTTTGTTGATTCTTCAATTAAGAGAAGTTTGGCCAATCTTGGTAGTTATACTCACTGGAAAGCTTCATGACAATTCTTTTTAGTTGCATTTTACTATCCTTTTTAAATGATAACTCGGGAATACTCTTTAGTTTAATAGCTTAAAACTACAGAGTATAGTTGTCCAATGTCAGAGTAGAGTCAGCTACTTCAGTGACCACTGACCGTCTCATGAGCGACAAAACTGTGACCTTCTTTGTGCTCCTTTCAAGACAAATATTGGGTTATAATAAGATCCTAATGACAGATAGACATGGGAAAGATTTCCTCCTTGATCATCTTTAAAAAAAAATTTTCTATATGAACTAAATAATTCTAGCTTATTAAATTGGAATTTAGTTAACCAACATAGAGTGCACATGACAAATTTTTGTTTTCGCAACTGAAGTACTTAGTAACCTGAAGTTTCAGCTCTAACAACAATTCTTATGTTTTCTTTTTCCACTTGGTTTACTTGGAGGAGGTATGCAAAGTTGAAAAACTATTATCATTTTGACTTCAAAACTTCAAACTAATGCTAACTGTCTATCTTTGTGTCATTAGGATAAATTGCATTGATGGTTTCTGAACTCCTAAAGTTTCCCCTTCAGTTTGTTTCTCTAAAGGTGGACAAGCGACACCTGTAATTTTGATAAAGTCCTCTCCATGATCTTGAATTAATTTGAGTGAGGTCAAGCTGACAAGTTTGCATCACTATTGCCATCACTTAACATCATCTTTTCTGTCACACATTGACATTGCTGCTGTGTAAGCACCGTGGTTGCCGAGTCAGCTTTGCTGTTACTTAATAAGAGATGATGCAAGGGGCTTAGTTGGGACGCATTAAGTTTGCAGTGTCGCTTGTCATCTTTACAAGAACAAAGATTTAAGAAAAGTTTGGAGACCATCAGTTCAACTTACCCCCTTTTGGGGTACTTTCTGAGCTGCCTTAATGAATCAATGTTCTTAAAGCGGGTATAATATACGGATGTGGAGATAACATATATTGCATATGCCGCAGTTGGCTATATAAGTAGAAAATTCTGCATGACATATATGAAGTTTCAAGTAAGACAGTTCAAGCAAGTAGTGTCAGCTATGAACTGTTTAATTTAGAAGAAAATTACCCAAATATATGGGAACTGTATATAATTTTAAATTGTCTAAATAGGAGGATTTTCTTCTTGTCCTCTTGCTCACTTTTATGATGGTTGAAGGCTTGAATTTAACTTTCTAGCTGTTTCCAAGTCTAAACAGGTATTCCTGAATTCTTTTTTTTTTTTTTTTTTTTTTTTTTTTTTGTTTGTTTGTAGTTTATCATGTTGGACCTGATGGGTGGAAGAAGCTGTCGGGAGACGATGTCNTTAAATTGCCTGTTCTGTTCCAGCTATGTTGAGCGTTTCCTCGATCGTATTAGCAATGGTGTGTTAGCAGACGATAGGCGGGCTGCTATGGCGGAACTTCAGTCGCTTGTAGCAGAAAGTAGTTCAGCTCAGATGGCTTTTGGGGCAATGGGTAGATGCCTTTTTTTTTGGTTCTATTAACCTTGTGTATGTGACAAAATTCATTGAAACATGATTGATGCGTTCTAAAACAGGGTTTCCGATACTTCTGAATGTTATTAAAGAAGAACGTGATGACGTTGAAATGGTCCGAGGTGCCTTAGAAACTCTTGTCAGTGCCTTGACACCAATAGAAACATTGCATGCGTCAAAAAATGCGGTTCAACCTGCTTCATTGAATTCCGACATGCTTTCTCGAGAAGCGGAGAGTATATCTCTTTTGCTAAGTTTATTGGTGAGGACTGTCTTCTTTATTTTTTATTTTTTTTACTTCTTCAGTCCTGTGACTTGATTGGCTTCTGGCATGTGGGTCAACTATCATTTTTGCAGTCAGAGGATGACTTTTATGTGCGATACTATACCCTGCAGCTTCTAACAGCCCTTGTTACACATTTTCCGAAAAGGTGATTACAAATTTTCTCTGTTGAGAGGTAGATATATAACAATTGTCTTAATCCAGTCTTTGCTTTTCATGTTCTAGATTACAGGAAGCAATTCTTTCAATTCCTCGTGGTATAACTCGTCTAATGGATATGCTTATGGATCGCGAGGTTTGTTGTTATCCCACTATTTTTTGTGCTTGCATTATTGCTACTACTGTAGCAAACCCTAATTCAGTTTTTGTAAGGACCTGTCATTAGAACACCATGAAAATTATGTGAACCATTAGAATGCTGTAAAGAAGGATTTTATTTCTTGATCTTATTAGTTCTCCCAATTTATAGCCATTTAATAAATCGTGTAACTGTAAGGTGCCTAGTTTCAACAATACTTAATTGGTTCTTACAGGTGACCTGAATAGCACCCATAGGGTGGTAAAACTGTTTAGGCCAGAAGGTTGTAAAGTACCAAAAGGCGATACTGTTTTGGGTTTTTTCTTTTTCCTGTTGTGTGGGTGGGGGGGGGGGCGCTGGGTTTTAAATTTCCCCCATTAAAATCTGCTACCCAATGGGGCATCTTATTGGTTGGCAATTCTACATTTTTAATGCTTCTGGGATCTTTATGTTTGCCAACGTTTGAAATATTTTATGTTTTTTAAAGTTTTACCTTTTTAATGCAGCTTGATCACCCTTTCAGTTCTCTAGACTGACAGTTCAGCTTGTGTTGTAGGTTATAAGAAATGAAGCCTTGTTGCTTCTTACTTATTTGACTCGAGAGGCAGAGGTAAACTATGGTTCCTGTCCTTTGGTTTCAGTTGTTTAACAAAATTCTTTTATTGTTCTTACATTTTGGCTTTTCAGGAAATTCAAAAAATTGTTGTTTTCGAGGGTGCATTTGAGAAGATATTCAGCATTATCAAAGAGGAAGGAGGTTCCGATGGAGGTGTTGTTGTGCAGGTGATTATCTTTGAACTTTTGTCCATGTGGGACAGTTGATCACTTTACCAATATTTTGATTGATATGAAAGTTAGACTGGCCATCTTTGAAATGAACTGTTATCCTACTCCTGATTTTCTCTTTCGTTACGTTTGGTTTCTTATCATATTTGAAGGAATGCGGCTTATTCAATGTGTGAATAAACTGTTATTCTGTAAGACCTTTTACATTGTACAAATGCTGTTTATTCAGTGCCACCATATAATACCCAATTATTATATTCAGACTTCTAATATCTTGTTGTTTCATTGTTTCTATATTTACATTTAATTAGGTAGTATATTAAATGTTGACAATATATCATCCATTCTTCTGCATGTTGATATACTTTCGGGATTGTCTAGAATGTGATGTTCTTCTAATTTTAATGGTTTAGCTATTTGTCTCTGTTTTTAATTTCCCAAATGCTTGTCAATTTTGCCTTTTATTGTACTTAAATGGTTTTTGTTGCTGTACAGGATTGTCTAGAATTGCTGAATAATCTTATTCGTAATAATGCATCTAATCAGGTTAGTGCCTCTTAAAGCCAACAATTTTGAATTACTATCTGTCTCTGATATTGAAATTGTCTGTTCAGATATTATTGAAGGAAACGATTGGGTTTGATCCTTTAGTATCAATATTGAAGCTACGGAGAGGTAGTGCTTACAATTTTACTCAACAAAAGGTAAAATTGATCCTTTTTTTGTTTGTTTTACTGCATATTAGGTCCTCATGCTATAGGATGTTGTAATTTAGATATTACCACACTCTTGACCTGAGTTTCACTTTTTTTCTATTGTTGAGATGTATGGTTTTTCACACAAAAGCACCATTTCTTTTAGACAGTAAATCTTCTAAATGCATTGGAAACTGTTGAATCACTTCTGATCGGAGGACCAGCAGGTGACCCAGGTAAAGATGCTAATAGGCTATCAAATCAAACTGCACTTGCGCAGGTATATCTGCATGTTTGCATTGTAGCCTAATTTTAAACATCTGTTCTAGTCCTGAAGTGTGACTTATCACGTTACTGCCTACAAAAAAAAATTGCAGAAGAAAATTTTGGACCATCTTTTACTCTTGGGAGTAGAGAGCCAATGGGCTTCAGTTGCAGTGCGCTGTTTGGTAAGATACTTTAATTACAATGAGAGCATTTTGTAGACATTTGGTGGCCCTTTTGATTGTTTACGCGGAAATCTTCATATCATTAGTGGCATGTGCATCATTCAATTTCATTTAGTCCTATTATTTGGTTCCTCAACCACTGAGCACTAGAATTGTTACACGAACAAATATGTAAATGAATGATAAAAATCTTTTACTAAAGGCTCATCATGCAGAATAAAAATATTTAATTAAAGACCCATTATACAAAGATTTATAATTCCCTATAAATTATTACGTTGCACAATATTTGCTTACCAAAGTCTCCACTACCTAACTTCACTCATATCATTAGAATGTGTAACGTTTAGGTCCAAATCAGTTATTTCCATATATCTCCTTATCGTCAGCCCTTTGTTCTCATCTGTTCTTGTGGGACTTAATCCTCTATGATACTTGATTCATCAGGTAACTATTACCTATGCATATAATCACTGGATATCATGCATGAACAAATTTAGATAATTTGTCTAGCACGAGCAAACTTAGATAATTTGTCTAGCTTTAGCTAAGAAGGAAATTGCTTTACTACCTTCATGCTCTTGTTTTTTTTTTTTCGGTTTGTTTGTTATGAGAAAGTAATTCTGTGCTCCTTCCACATTACTGGCCATTGTACTCAACCTTATAAATGAATACCTAATTAATGATGCATAGTTGAGAAAATTACTTGCCAAAATATATAGTAAAACTTTTCTTCAAGTAAACAATCTATTTTCCCTTCAACTGTGGGTCTGTCTTTTTTGGTGGTACATAAGCTATTCTTTGATTTTCAATCATGTTGTAAACATGCATATCCTGATACTTTTTGCTGTTTACCTATTTAACAAATACATGTACCTTTTTCAGGCTTTGCGATGCATAGGCAATTTGGTTGCGAGAAATCCTCAGAATCTTGATGCTCTTGCAAGCAAGCAAGTCGGAGAAGAGCCCCATGTCGAGCCTGCCCTAAATGCCATTTTTCGTGTTCTCATACGTACATCTGTACTACAGGAATTTGTCGCTGCCGGCTATGTCTTCAAGTGCTTTTGTGAGGTTGTTCCTTCTTAAGTTTCTACAATATGCTTTTTTTTAAAAAAAAAAGACTCTACACCTTTGAAACTGTACAACTCGTCATCGTATATGAATGTTCCCTTTTGATGCTCAATAGATACTGTTTTAATGGGACATAGAATGCAAAACTCATTAAATACACTTATTGCAGAGAACTTTGCCAACCTGCTACACTATACTAAAGGATTATTTCTAATGATGCAGTATTTATACCAATAAACCTGAACTATTTTGCTATTAACATCCTCAGTTTAAACTGTTGTTTTTCTCCAATTAACTAATCCACAGCAACAGTTAAAATGAGTAGTACACAGACCAAAGAGTTTATAAGCTTTAATGCAACTTGTTATCCCCATGGTTCCTTCCCCCTGATTTTCCTTGAAATAGAAATATAGTGGTTGATCCATCAGCGGATGCTATACCATGTATTAGGGTCATTAATTTTGAGGACACTGTCAAAACAATCATGCTACAGACTTCCGCAAAGAGAAGTAAAAACGTCTCATTAGACAGTTGAAGTTTAGATAATTCAAAACTATATTTCTTGTTTATCATTCTAATACTAAATGATTATTTTGAATTGCATCCAATCTCAATGGATTCTGCTAGTAAGTTAATCTTTTCATGGTATACATGAAAAAAGAAGAGTAACTTTTCATGTTGCAACAGAAAAATTCAGATGGTCAAGCATTATTAGCTTCAACAGTGACTTCTGATGCTAGCTTGTCAAGTCATGCTACTCTTGACGTTGGTGTCAGTATGCCATTTGGAAGGTTCGTTCATTTATTAAGACACCAAATTATCTTTTGTAATTATTGGTCTAGTGCATACCTAGACGTAAGAATTTTGGTTTCCTCATAAAAACTTTCAATTAATTTTAGTTGTTCTTGTTTGGCAGTATGCTTCTGCAAGTGCTAATATCAACTGAAGCTAATGAAGATTTTGAGGTAAGTTGTGAGTTTTGAGGTTTCATATGGTGAGCTTTAAGTTGCTTCCTGTCATTCGTGTAACGATAATTTTATTGATTTTTCAACTAAATGGCACTGCAATAAAACTATCCTTTTCTAAGTACCTGTCTTTGAATACTAATCTTTGTGCTTCACATAATCGAGATGGAGACTGCTAAGATCTCTCTGTAATTAAGTTTTATTACGCAATTTGTCTGTTTGTATTGAAGCTACAATATCTGTTTCTCCACATGATTCAGATCTTCATATCTATTATTATGCCTTACAGTTTTCAATGCCTGCTCATTACAATTGATCCATTCATGAGGTATAAGTAACATGTACATTAGGATATGTCTAGTACTGTTTCCCTTTTAATTTTTCTCTCTCTCCTACACTGTAATTCATCAGTGCATGGAAATGCTGATTGCTGAGGACTGAGGACAGTGGGTATTAAACTTTTGACATGAAGCTTCCGCAAAGCTCATAAATTTTATGCTTGAAACTCTTAAGACTTCTTATTTTCTTCCATCGTATTGATACCAAATATTTCAATGAATTAATGCGCCATTGTTTTTCCGATAGTGATTTGACAGTTGCATGAAATATTGTACTAATATATTTACATTGAAATGCAGGCATGTTCCAGAGCAGCTAGTGTTCTTTCTCACATACTGATGGACAATGTCCAATGCAAGGAACGCGTATGTGGATTGACCTAATCCTCCTCTTTAGTGATAATTATGTTTATTCTTATAAGGATTTTATACACACAATCCCTTTGATTAGCATATTCTTAAGCAAGTAGTTATTGAAAATAGCTGTTCTAATTAACCTGGACCAGACCAAAAAAAAAAAAGCTGGACCAATCTGAAAATGCTTGCTGAAATTTCAGGTACTACGCATTGAGCTCGAAACACCTGTGCCAACCTTAGGCCCGAAAGAACCACTCTTGCACCGAATCGTGAAGCACTTAGCTCTTTCCACATCTGCAAGAAATACTAAGGATGACAACCCCGCCATTTCAACAGGGGAGTCATATACCGAACAGCTTATTCTCAAGCTACTGATCACATGGCTTGCCGACTGTCCCAGTGCGGTGAACTGCCTTCTGGATTCGCCGCCATATCTCACATATCTACTCGAGCTCGTGTCAAATGCTAATTCCACTATATGGGTGCGTGGATTGGCTGCTATTGTATTGGGAGAATGTGTTGTATTCAATAAAAGTGGTCAGAATGGGAGAGATGCCTTCGCCATTGTTGATGCTATAAGTCAAAAGATTGGTCTAACCTCATACTTCCTCAAGTTTGACGAGTTAAAGAAAAACTTTACTTCTCTCTCCACGTCATCCCATCAGCGCAAGCCAATTACAAGATCGAATACAGCTAGTATGGCTGAAACTGAGGATGTTATTGAGAATGAGGAAAAGACTGAGGATGGACATCCAATCCTTGTTGAAATCTTTGATTCACAGTTTGTGAATTTTCTTTGTAAGCTCGAAGGTGATATTAGAGAACGTGTTGTGGACATCTTCAGTCGTACGAAAGATAAGGTCACAGTGTTGCCAGCAGAGTTGGAGCAGAGAGATGGAGAGATTGATGAAGAGTACATCAAACGGTTGAGATCATTTGTGGAGAAGCAATGCAGCGAGATGCAGGTTTGTTATCGAAGTTTTCTTTCTTTTCAGCTACATGCCTAACTTTTATTGACCAGACATTTAGTTTCAAAAACATAAAATTGGTGTGTATTCCCCTCCAAAAGTCTGAAATATCACAGATGCCCATAATAAAGATAGATAAATGCTTGAAAATGCCCTTTTCAGATGGCATTTATGAAAATTGTTTCTATAATTTTTCCCAGCTAATAATAAGGAGATTCAACAGTTGGAATGCAAAAGGTTCTGGTCTAAGTCGGCAGTTCCTTATTTGAAAGTTGAATTTCCAGTAATTATTTGGATGTTATCTCTAATTTATCATCTCGGTTTTGACCTCTTCAGGCCCTACTTAGTCGAAATGCCGCATTAGCCGAGGAACTGGTGAGGACAGGCGGAGGCAGCGGATCTGATTCCTCCCAGAAGCCAGGTGGTAGCAGCAGCAGGGAGAGAGTTCAGTCTGAAGCCCTTCGCCAAGATCTCCAAGAAGCAGCCCTACGCATTGAGAAGCTCAAATCCGAGAAGTTGAAGATAGAAACTGAAGCCACCAACTATCGAAATGTGGCCACAAAGCTAGAAGCCGATTTAAAAAGCCTGTCGGATGCTTACAACAGCCTAGAACAGGCCAACCTCCAGCTAGAAGCTGAAGCAAAAGCACTTCGGAAGGGAGAGAAAGCGCCCTACCCCGATATCGATGCTATACGGGAAGAGGCAAGGGAAGAAGCCCAAAAGGAGAGCGAGGCTGAATTGAATGATCTGCTAGTTTGCCTCGGCCAGGAGCAGAGCAAGGTGGAGAAGCTGAGCACGAGACTCAAGGAGCTCGGCGAGGACGTGGATGCACTCCTCGAGGGGATCGGGGATGATGCGGGGCTACCAGAGGAGGATGACGACGAGGAATAAGGCTGAGCTGCGGGGAAGAAACGTATTACGAGGACGAAACACATTTATCGACCTGTCTCAATGTTGATTTCCCTAATCTGTTCATGATGTGAATTAGTGAAACCTAGAATGGTTAAGTAAAACAATGAAGATTTGTGAAGTGCTACCGTGACCCTAAATCCAAACCATCGTGTTGCAATTGTAATCTAATAGTCAGTTCAATTGACATAAAAGTACAATTAATTATCTCAAATCACTTGATGAAGCTTATCACTAGTTAAAATCGATCATCAAACCATCTTAGTACAAAAAGAACTGGGGAAAGCTTTTGAAGCGTCGTATGGTAGAAAAAAGAGCAAAGAACAGCTGACACGTTTAAATGAGAAGACCACTCTATAACTTCGCAATCCATGTCTTTAGAACTTTTGAATCAAATGTTACTGAAAACGTCCAAAAAAAGGGGCTCATTTTCGACTTGGATTGAGCTCGCTCACTTATAAAAGGATCCAAGTTCATAGCTTTATTGGCTAATACAAGATATTTACATTAACATTGGACAAACACCCCCTAGAGCACAAATTATGTCGCAAATATCAGCAGCAGCAGCAGCAGTAGATTCATCATTGGTACACTCTCCTCCGAATTCGGAGGATTAGGTGTAGAACACTAGGGAGATCGGAGGTAAGAACTCCCGTAAAACTCTTAATTTGGCAAAAATGATACACAACACGGGGCAGATAAAAGAGAACTAGTACCACTTTTCGATGTTTTCTCTTGGCCTGTTGCTGAGACACACAATTTAACTTTTTGAGTTCTACATCACTAATTAAACTAACTCTTATAGTTAGAAACCAAAACAAAACAAAACAAAACAAAAACAATCGCATAATGTAGCGAAACGAGGGCTTAGTCATTCTCTAGGAAATACTATCATTACCAATATTACAAGGTTTAATTTGTTCAAACACAAATGCATCTACTTGCTTGCAGGAGGAATGGACAAACGCTGAACTAGAATACACATGAATGCGCCAACAATCAGAAGCACCCTCTGGAACCATGAATAATCTCCCGTCGTCGCGGCCCAAATTGTTGCAGAGGCGCAACAGCTCATGATAATGTGCAAATAAAACCTCTACAATGCCAAAAAAAAAGAAAAAAGAAAAAAGAAAAAGAAAGACATACAAGATCATGATACTGTTGGGAATCCGGTACTCGCCCCGGTACTGGATCTCGTGAATTCGCAATCCGCTCCGATACCGACTGTTGTGGATTCGGTATCGATTGTTGGGATTCCGCAACGGAAGCGTCGAATCGGGTTTTTACCATAAACCCGTCTTCTCAGCAAAATCTGATACAATCATAAAAGAGAAAAATATACAGGTAAAATAAGATTCATTAAATAAAAGAAGATTACACCTGACTCCTCTTCTACACAGAGTAGCTACAACCCGAGCCCTCTTTCTGAATCTCTTCTACCATTCTGTCGTTTCTATAAAATTCACAAAGAAGACCTTTCCACGTGCACCCGTGCACAAGGTGCACTAAAATAACTCTCTCTCTCTCTTTTTCTCTCTCTGGTACGACACCCCAATGGTTATACTCCTCTCAAAAAAGAGAGCCACAATGCCTATTTATAATGCTCAACTTAAAATGCACCCCAATTCTAATATATTTAGGATTTATACTTTAATTAATATCTAAATCTATTTTAATCAATTTCTAATAGATTTAAATATTAATTCTAATCTAGTTAGGTTTATCTTCTAATTAATATTTAAATATTAATTTATCTCAAACAGATTAAATATTAATTCTTATCCAAATAGGATTTAACTATAAATCTAACCAAATCCTAACAGATACAAACAAGTAATGTTCAGTTTTTGAATTTTTTTTTTCTTTTTTCATAATATGTAGATATGAAATTTATAGTGGTGCTAACTGAATTTCGTACATAAGTTCACCATTTTGGACAAAAACAAAACAGAAAAAACATGCTGTTACTGACAGAAAAAATAGGTGTGTGTAGAGTGGATACAAAGAAAAACAAATCAGTATCTCACCAAAATTTACTTATGAGAATCTAAATGTCTGAATCTTGTCTTGTACTTTAAAAACTTAATAAAAAATTAGTTAAACTTAGATTTAAGTAATTTTATAAAATATTGATTGGAAAAAAAAGAGAATAACTGCAGGTCAAAGAAAATATCTAAAAATATATAAAACTTATCTGAGCTATAGATCATTTTGAATCGACTATCCAATATTTTAAAATTTTAATTTTACTACTTAGCCTATCAATTTGTTTGACTTGAGCCAATCAAACAGTGATTTTACTTTAAAATTTAAACCAATTGCCAACTTCAATAAACTTATAGTTATAAAAAGTACATGAAATATACTAACTAAACATGTAAAGATAAATAATACTGTTAATTGACTTATATTTGAAAGTCAAAATTTTGAAAGTTGTTGTAGCCAACTCAAAATATTTCATAGTTCAAATAAGTTATATACGTTTTTACCGAGAAAGTATAAACGACTTTATTGGATCGAAAATGTAAACAAACACAGCATATGGCCCAAGGTTGATCTTCAACATCACTTTTGGGCCTTGACCCAATAAGTCACTTTTGGGCCTTGATTTGGGCCCCTTCTCTCCATCCCAATTGGATTGGATTGGGCCTCTTCTGGATCCTGGGCTTCTTCTCCCCATTCTTCTAAATTTAAAATTGGCATCATCCTTGCCATTTTTTTTTTCCTGGGATTTTGTTGTTGACTCACTAAATCACTAAAAAAAGAAAAAGTTAGAGAATTTGATCAATAACCAAAGGGAAAACTTCAAAAACCCCCCTTGTGGTTTCAATTTTTTTCACTTTAGTACCCTGTGGTTTAAAATGTATCAAGTTAGTACCTTGTGGTTTCTCACTTTATCACTTTAGTACCCTGTGGTTTAAAATGTATCAAGTTAGTACCCTGTGGTTTTGCACTTTATCACTTTAGTACCCTGTGGTTTTGATTTTGTATCAAATTAGTACCCTGTGATTTTTTAAACTATAGGGTACTAAAGTGATAAAGTGTGAAACCATAGGGTACTAAAGTAATAAAGTGCAAAACCACAGGGTACTAACTTGATACACTTTAAACCACAGGGTACTAAAGTGATAAAGTGAGAAACCGCAGGGTACTAACTCGATACACTTTA
Source organism: Ananas comosus (assembly GCF_001540865.1). Classification (NCBI taxonomy): domain Eukaryota; kingdom Viridiplantae; phylum Streptophyta; class Magnoliopsida; order Poales; family Bromeliaceae; genus Ananas; species Ananas comosus. The sequence continues at coordinate 2,738,014 of NC_033634.1, read as the reverse complement.
AACCACAGGGTACTAAAATGAAAAGTGTGAAACCACATAGGGGGTTTTTGAAGTTTTCCCATAACCAAAACCACTAATAATAATGATATTTAATGGAAATCCAAAATCTATTTTTATAAAAATATTCTTTTTATCCTACTTGAAGTAAGGGTGAAAAATGGTTAATCTTTATAACAAAAATATATAGTTTTTCTTTGCAATACGGATGAAAGGAAAAATATTTTTATCTTATATACAATGCTAGTGTTTTTCTGACATAAGAATTAATATTTAAAGAGAAATTGAAGTAACAAAAGTATGAAAATTACAAGCATCGAAAGAAAGTACAATTTCTCTGGCCATTTAATACTCTATTTGGATGAAAAAAAAAAGTTAAAAACAAAAAATAGGTTAAGAGAGATTTTTTTTTTTTGTTCATTGAAACAAATATTTTTTTGGAGACAATTTCAATCTAAAATTAAGGAAATAGAAGACCTAACAGAGAGAGAGAGAGAGAGAGAGAGAGAGTGTGAGATAAAAAAAATCTCTCTTAACCTATTTAATAATTTTTATATGGATGGACAACAAGGAGAAAAAAATAAAAAATAAAAAATAAACCAATAATAATGCTATAATAATAATAATAGTAATAATAATAATAATATAAAAGTAAAAAAAAGAAAAGTATCAGATCCAAAACCCTACACCTCGCCGTCGCGCAACCCAACGTCCCCACCCTCTCTCTCTCTCTCTCTCTCTCTCTACTCGCTTAAACCCTCCTCTCTCTCTCATCGCCATGCCCTTCTCTCTCTTCACCTTCCCCGACCTCCCCTTTTCCTCCCCGTGATCGTCCCCTCGCCTCCTCTACCGTCTCCGCCGCCGCCGCCGCCATGGCGCTCTCCTCTAGAGGCCTCCTCACCCGCCTTCTCCGCGCCGCCGGTCCCAGCCCTAGCATCCCTTCCCTCTTCCCCTACCGGAGCTTCTCCGCCGAGGTCCTCGTCGACGAGGGCGAGCTCCGCGGCGGCGGCGGGGGACGCATCATCGAGGCGAAGCCCGGGGTGATGGGCCCCGAATCGCGGCGCACGGGGGCGATCGCCGTGAAGTGCGGCATGACGGCGCTCTGGGACAAGTGGGGCGCTAGGGTTCCGATCACCGTCCTCTGGGTCGACGACAACGTCGTCTCCCAGGTCAAAACCGTCGAGAAGGAGGGCATCTTCGCCCTCCAGGTACGATCTCGCGCCTCTCAATATCAATCTTTGGTTATATCTCTGCTTACAGAGCTTACATGAACTATAGTGCATTTTGAAATGAATTGGTCAACTTTCGCTTTCCCAACCCATCCTTTTATTGCTGAGAAAGAAGTTCACAATGTAATGTTGTTAGTGTATAGAATATTTTGTCGAAAAAAAGGTGAAAATTTAATCGAGTTCGAATTTAGATATATTTAGAGGGAACATTTTGTAATGTTAGGCTTTAAAATCAAAATTTTGAAGTTCAGGTACCCATTTCAAAATGCACTACAGTTCAGGTGAGACGTATACGTTTTTACCGACAGTTTACATTTTTATGTTGCTTTGCTTGGTTAAGTATTGAGCGATGGATTGTTTGGTGGTAGTTAGGTTGGGGCGGGGCAGAAGAAGGAGAAGCATCTGAGTAAGCCGGAGGTGGGCCATTTTAGGGCCCAAGGGGTTCCCCTGAAGAGGAAGCTGAGGGAGTTTCCAGTTACAGAGGACGCGCTTCTTCCCGTTGGTACGCCCATTACGGTTCGCCATTTTGTTCCTGGGCAGTATGTTGATGTCACAGGCATCTCAAGAGGCAAAGGGTTTCAGGTACTCACCGCTTACCAATCCTCGATTTGTTTGATAATTTATATGTTTGTTTCAGCATGCGAAGTCTCCAAGGTCGGATATTATCTGTAACTTAAAACCTTGTTATTCTGCTCATCACAATAGTTCATAAAGTTGGATGCGTAAATTGCATTTTACTTTATTACTTTACAAATTCAAATAATTTCCAGCAGAAGTCGTTATTCTCAAGTATTCAATAATTTAACTTTTCATGTCGGTTGGACTCACTTACCAAGAACAGATGGTGTTCTGCTTATTAGACATTACATTGCCTTAAAGTTTTATTACCTTGTTATTCTGTTAGCTGGATTATACAAGAACCAGCTAGATCCCTCTCCTCATCCAAGTGTTTTGGTGCAAAAAGAAGCATTAAATATACAAATTTATATTTCATGACTTCCCTTACATCTTCTAACAATTCCTAACACAAGTTGTCTCTCCTATTTTACTGAATGTGGCAATCTTTACCTGCCAGTCCAGGCCATTATACCGTGTTTTTAGTTCTTTTTCTGTTCATAAACGATTCTCTTAGTATCCATTTGTTGAACCTTGGTTAATTCCATTTTAATAGGGTGGGATGAAAAGGTGGGGATTTTCTGGAATGCCTGCATCACATGGTGCGTCATTATCCCATCGGAGCATCGGATCTACTGGTCAAAGAGATGCTCCTGGAAAGGTATTTCATGCCTCTCTATGTGTTCCTTAATCCTTCTTGTCATTTGGTTTATCTATTCCCTGAATTGTTCAATACCTTTTTGAACGCCAACATAATGTTCTATAAAGGTTTCACCTGCAGGCGGTAGTATTAATTGTGCGGGAAATCTGTTTGTTGTTTTCCTGTTTCTTTTCTTTTTTTCCTTTTCAGATGATAATTGTCTAGTGCGGACTGTCTGGTTTAATGAATGAGATTGTTCATTTGAATTTTCATTGGCATGTGATGCATGAAAGATACTTTCTATGATGTTTATTAGAATAGGCATAAGATTGACCATATTCTGGAAGGCCATTATTGGCCTTTTGAAGTTTTCTATGGTCAACCTTTTTCTTCAAGTTGCTCAAGTTAACATTTCTCCCAGTTCTATATTGTGATATTTTAACAACTACATTTAGAACTGCCTCTGGCGATTACTCTGGATTGCGGGGGCTGTTTAAGTTTTAAATTTGATCCCAACTAGATTTCTCCTCTCTTTTTTTTTTTCACTGTGAAGCAAAGATTGAAAGCTCTAATGACTTCATAACAATCAGAGAAGAATCAAAACCCAGACTAATTTGGTGATAGAGGATGTAAAGAAAATTGAAGTTGAATATTATTGATTCCTTCAATGTATATCTAAACTTGGCAATTTATGATCGTATCTGTAATCTCCTTTTCTTCTAGCGTATTGTCATTTGTTAATCCCTTGAATGCTTTACTTTTAACCTCGAGGAGTATTCTTCTATTCTTTGTAAGATGCTATTTGTTTTTTGTGCGCGCAATTCCTGAATCTTCAAGTTGTAACACCAGGAAAGCTAGATTGTACAAGATAGAAAATGAAACTCATTGCTTTCCTCCGTGCTCAAATAGGTTTTCAAGGGCAAGAAAATGCCCGGCCGAATGGGTGGAAAGCAACGAACAGTCAAAAACGTATGGATCTATAAAATAGAGCCCGCCAGAAATTTCATGTGGGTCAAAGGACAGGTACTGATTCCTGTTTTTTTTTTTTTTTTTTTTCTGCGGAGTTCTAATGAAGCATAAAACATTGTGATGATTGACTATCATCTGAATCTTCTTTTTTTTAATTTTTTTAAAAAATTTTCTGGGTTTAGGTTCCAGGTGCCGAAGGAAGCTTTGTTTACATAAAAGATGCTGTATACAAGAAGCCGGAAATCTCTTCGCTACCATTTCCAACCCATTTTATACCGGAAGGCGAGGACACAGATGAGCTCGAACCCCTTATTGCGGATCTCGGTGAAGTTGACCCATTCATGGCAGCTGATTGAGCCAACATTAGGGAAAATCCAAAAAGAAAATCCGCGTTATGTTTGTTGTTGAATGTCAAAATTTTTTAGCGAGCCATTATTTCGCATTAAGATCTTATGCTAGTTGTTCACAATAGGTTAGATTTTGGGTGCATTTATTATGTCTCTCTTATGTTTTTCATGCGCTGAAACAGCGAGAATTCGAGTGCCCAGCTGTTTTATTGTAACCAAACGAACAAATTCGAAATAAATTTTGTAAAAGTTGAAACCTCTGATAGACGCTAAACAAATTCTAACAGTTTGGTGTGACTTGAAATCGTCTGACAGTTTTGAACAATTTCCAAATGCGCACTCATGTGCTCAAGTTCTCCTTTTTATTGCACGTTTGTACGGTTGGGTGGTGTAGCTTTGTTTTTCCAATGATCCCAGTTTTTCAATATTAATTTTTTTTTAGTTATAGAATTAAATTTGTAGAGGTGCAATGCTATGAGTGAGTAAGTTGCTGAAACGAGCTGTTAATAACAAACTTCTAATTTAATTGGGAAAAAGTAATTTGAATTGAAAAGTGAAAACACAATAAAAGTTCAAGCGCCAATCAGAAAAATTTTCGTGGTAGTATAAGCTGGTAGTGATGAAATCAATCCACTAACTGACCCAAAACTGAATTAATGACTCATATATCATGTAAATTTTAATATATGTAAATATAATGTATTTTCAATTATTGCATATTCTCTATTGAGGTATCAGGAACATGTTGACCGCCTCTCCGTAAAAAGTTAGATTAGATGAGCGTAGTCAGCATATTTACAGTTGATGCATCATAAAGGAACAACACTAGAACCTGGTACTTATTCCCCCAAATAAAGCGCTTAAGTGCCAACATTTTAATTGAATACAAACTCGAGCTGTGTAAACATTTTCATTTCTATATTATCATTGTCGTCAGCCGACAAACTCGAAAAATAGGTCAGCGCACATCGCCGACAGCAACTCCATTAATCTCTCTTGAAGAGTACGAGTGCGCATCGTGTGCTAACGTCTGCAGAAGAGAGAGAGAGAGAGAGAGAATCGAATGAGAAATGGAAAATCAAAAAGGAAAGTTTAAAGAACAAGTAAATATGCAAAGGGTGTATCAAAGTAGAAATATACTGTTATAGCTAAAACCAAAACCTGGCGATACTTCAGTAAGTCAAAAACTCCGCGAATCAGCTATAGGATAAACTAACCTCGGCAATAAAATGCTTAGTGTGAAGACTCGGGTGATGGGTGGGTTAATTAGCAAGCTTGTAGCACTCAAGATCATATTTTAATGAAAAACATGAGGTTTTTTTTTGCAACTGGAATGAAAGCTCTCACCTGTTCCTGTGAGCGGAAGTACATGAATGGTGTATAGTGTAAGAAATTGGAAACTCTGGATGTGTATATGTCGGCATACCTGCAAGAACAAAAGGCCAAGCATGTGAAGAATATACTCAGATTGGTAAATGACTCCCAGAAAAGCATGAGTACGCACTTTTCAATTTGTCTCATAAGATGGCTCTTATCCCACAGGCCGGCACGCGACAGGTAACCCCATCTAAAACGAACAGCATAGGTCAGTTGATATCTTCACTATTTTGCATCGAGAAAGCAAAAAACAAGATGCCAAGTAAATTAAAAACCATTCTTGAAACATGAGACTAATCATCGATTGCGATAAGACAATTACCAAAACTATAGCACAATCGGAGGTGAGAACCTCAACCATATTTTTTTTAAAAAAAAACTTTATTATAATGATTTTGAATTGAGTGCCTTGTGATTAAAAAAATGACAATAACTTGAAATTTGTCGATCTTTTGAACATGAGCTAAGTTCAAGTAAGAGGTGTAAAATTTTAAATTACAAATAATAAGAGCATATCCAGGACTGAACCAATGGAATCATATGTAAACTTCCCAAGATGCTCTTTAAAGTTTAAACCACTGTGGATGAGAGGAAGAAAATAAAAGGAAGAATCATTGTTTAGAACTGTCAATTTGCTTAAACAGGACAGCCATTATAAAGTTTGTATACCTTTTATTGAACAACTCCCCATCTGCTTCTAACATTGGCGCGATTTTCTGATCTAATCTTTGCATGACGATCAGCAGCTTTTGCATGCTTTCAGTTAATTCCTGATCATCCATGTTAGTCGCAGCCAGAGTCTGAAGGAGGCAGTGTTAATGCTATCAGCACTAGTATCATCTCATTAATAAGGTAAGAATTCTAAATCAACTCAAGTTACAGGCTTTATCAATGTCTATTGTTGAAGGCAAACCAGAAAAGCAATAAGATGATCTATGTTAGTGCAATATGAATTATACAATGCAAGACAATTAGCACTTGGTGACAAAAAGGAGTTGTTGGGCTATATCACGAGTGTATAGTTTTATGTTCTGTGCTGTTATTACCGCTTGAAAGCAAATTTCAAGTACATTGAGAAGTAGGAAGAATATGTAGTACACATAAAAAGACTATGCAGATATTTTCTGCACAGAGTTGGCAAAATTGGAATAACAAAAGGCATTTAGACACTCCAAAGTAAGAATGTACACACACTACCCAAACTTTAGTGCATCCTGAGTACCGAGTTTTATTTTTTGTTTTCTTTTTCCTTTCAGTACCTGACATTTAATTACGTCTGACTTCAATATAAAACTCTTAGCCAGAATTTAAACAACATTTGTCACTTTTCAAAACAGAATCTTCAGATACTTGACAATATAATTATAACTTTTTTTAATAGAAAATTTATTCTGACAAACTCTACAGAAAAAATAAAAAACGAAACTACTGTAGTTCAATACCTATTTCAAAATACTGTATAGCTCAAGTGTTGGTTGTATGATTTCTAGGAAGCATAGTTACCTGAGCCGGGCGACTATGTGTCCTTCGTTGTAAAGCAAGACGTAGCTGATTAAAGAGGTCTCCTACAATTTCTTTTTGTTGTATAAACTGTACAAGTGCTGATTTGTGACTGTGGCTTCTGATTAGTGCATTAAACTGCGAAAAAAAAACAGAGGAAGAAGAAGAAGAAGAAGAAGAAGAAAGCCAAGTTAGAGGCATATCGAAAATCACTAAGTTCATGGTGCTCCAGTTTTTTCAACCTATGCTCATTTTTCTTAGTGGAGAATTTTGGTTAAAAGCATCAATACACTAATCAATATACAATACTAAAGAAGTTGCAGACCAGATGTAAGATACACAGTCACTTTGTGTTGTTAGTATGATCAAAACCGAAAAGTTCTCTTCCATCAATTCAAGCTCTATAAATGAAATTGTGAATTACAGGACATATTGAAGATAATTGCACACCACAATTACCTTTCCACTTACCTCATCTTCTAATTCTCGACAAATTAAAGCTGTCCGCCATCGCAAATGAACTTTGGATTGGCTGACATCTGTGAAAATATGGTCACCAACATATAATATTTCATCGCCATGAATATCTAGACATTTCTCTACCATCTGTGCACTTCCGCCGGAGTACAAGCCACCTACATAAAATAAAAAAGAAAGAAAAGAACAGAAAAGCTTACTACCAGAAAGCAGCATTGACAAAAGCCATTATAGTTCAAAAGAACATTTACAAGGACATTATTTCTTAAATTTCAACTTCTGATTACCAAGAGTACAAGCAAGATACTTTGCTTTGTCACCTTCGTGCTATATGAGTAGTAACCCAGAATGCAAAGATGCTCAAATTTATTTTGACTGTAGAAGGTTGAAGTTCTTTAACATATTAAGGCTATAAATTACATAGAATTTGACAAATTATGAATCTCAACCACGATCTAGCAGCAATAAGTTCATTTATACATTTAGCAATGTAAGGGCATCAGGAAACACCCTAATCTCTGAAAAGCCACCAGGCAGGTGGGTTGGAATCAGCAGTAACCTGCTAAACTTCCTCTATTCAAGACAGACTAACTTTTGACTCTCTATCTTTCATCATGGATTACAAACCTATATTTTTCAAAAAACATTTGTGTATGTAGATGTTGCTTAAGGGGAATCTATCTTCTCATAGGTCACAAGGAACCTAAAACAATCTTTATCAAATGTTTAGAATTACAATGTGCCAACTTTTCATAACAAATAGCTGAAATCAAATTACAACCAAATTCCGAAGGTGAAAAATCTCTCCTAGAATGATGCAAACTCTGCCTTTGTTCATTTCATTCAGAATTGGTTGTAACTTTAAGCGGAGAAATAAAGTTTCAGAATTAAAGTCAAAATCTGCTAAAATGAATGATCATAAATTCTCATGTAAGATTAATTGTACAACAACTGCCAGCCACACATATCAACTGTAGTGGAAGTTGTTACAGGCGTGAATAATTGAGCCCAGACATATTACTCTGTAAGCGAGCCTCAAAGACTGCTATGGATAGTGGCAATGAAGCATAAATCAACAGGAAATCTTGCATCAATATTTATTGGGAGACAACACTATTTGGAGTAGAAAGAACAAGTGACCTGAGCGTGCTTTAAAACAGGGGCGCATTAATCCATCGCTTGTTACAATCTCATACAAAGGATGTGACATTTGGAAAAATTCTGGTTTCCTTGCAGAAACTATAACCTGCAAAAGACATATACAAACATCTGATATAATTTCAACATCAATACTAACTGAATTAGATAAGCGGCTCGAGATTCAAATTTAAGAAACAAAATAAAGAAGCATAAAATCACCATGTCAAACAGATCTCTCCATCCCATATCATTAGGAAGAAACCGATTGAACGCATGATGCATCATTTTATTTGTATAATGGTAGTCTGAGTTTGTAATAAGAAGTAAGCGTTTGCCGGCCTGTGAGAGTACCAAATTAACACACAAAAAAAACAAACATTGAACATAAGAAGATAGAAATAGGTTTTATATGTTAACCTCCTTTTGATCTAGAAGAGCTAGAGGGAGTTCTGGATCGGGCTCAACAAATCTTTCTGGTTCAGCCATTATCTCGCTCTACATGTACATGAGCTAAAAGAATCTTTCACACATGAAATGGTCAGAGATCATAATTGGTGACAAAGAATTACCTTAAGTTGACCTTCAACATGTGCTCTAAAAAGGGCTTTCGAAACAGCCTGAAAGAAAAAGTATCATTAATGATGACATAACAGAAGTACAACATATGCAGACAAGCTGTCACATTGCCTTGAAAAGCCCCTTATAATCAAGTGGCCCAAGTTCCACTGGCACTACTCCTTGGTCCAACTTGTCAACCATCTGCAAGAAAATTCAATGGCTTCATCTTTAACTGTAATTTGAAAGATGAACTCCTCAAAGCCAGCAAAAAAGCAGAGTCGGAAGTCAATTTAGTTTAAACATGATTAGAATTTTCTAGGATGTACAGGTAGATCATAGGGTGCCAGTGTGTTACAAACAAATATTGAAGTCATGAAAAATTTAAATTACAACAGGATGTTAGACTATTCATTAAGTACTCATACAGCAAAAAAGGCTATTATCAGAAGAAGAGACTAGCTTATTCAAGAGCAAGTGACCTGCATGTACATCACAGCTTCTGAAACAGAGAAAAGGGTATTAAGGAACTCCCATCGACTTTCCTTCCGCAGATCAACCAGTTCTCTCCCGTATATCTCACTTTCACCCATAAAGTATAAATGAATTAAAACAAAAATTCCCTTTAGGGTTGTCTAGAAGATATATTTTGTTCTGCAGTACCAAAAGAAGAAAGGCATACCTTACTTCACGAGTTGAAAGCATTTTGGTACCGTGCATGGCCCTCTTAATATAGCCAAATCGATCAGCCTTAACCAAGTTCCCCTTCTCCTTGTCCATTATGAGGCCTCTAATAACCTTCGCAATAGCAATTGGAGGAACTATTAGGGAACAAAAAACAAAAAAAACAAACAACATTCTTAACTGTAGTAAAGAGTTTAAAAAAGCTACAAATGGTAAGCCCATCTAAAAAGATTACCAAATCAGGATCGAACTTGAGGTCGTCTACAGGAAAACCCATTCCCTTAAGGTTGGCCATTCCATAATCATATGCACGCCCTTCCCAAGCCTGTAGAGATGCTAATAAAGCTTTCACCATTTACTGAAAATACCATAGCACTAATATTTGAGGCACTAATGTTATAGATAACAATATTGTCAATTGTTCCAGGATATCAGAAACTAGGTCGTTTTTTGGCAATTAAGGCTAATTAATACTTGATTTGATCTATTAAGTTGCTTCAACCAAATTTGCTTTACCAGCAGCTTAATGTCTATTGCAGTTCTTTCAGCGATCCATCAAAAAAAATAATGTATCTGCTCATTTGAAACATCAACACCAATTTCACGTGGACTATTATAGAAATTAAAAGAAAATGATGAGTCAGTGGCTAATTACCATAACATTATAGTGAACCAATGTGTAGTCCATATCGTATCCAATGGCACTGATAGATCGGAGATTTAGAGTCCTGCTACAGAATATTCCGTGAGGAGAATGTCTTACTGACAATGGATCCTGCATTTCGTACCATATATAAAAATAAGAAACTATAGCTCAACTCTCAAACTAATTGCATCTCACTAAACTGCCAGAACAAAGAATAATTAAAATGTTTGTAATTTTAAAAGCTTCAACTACTTTACATGTAAATAATGCTGTTTAAAGAAGATAGATATTTAATGAACTCTTAAAGTAACAACTAATGATGATACAAGTTATAGAATAAGATTGCCATGAAGATTTTGTACTAATATTTTTCATGATATATTTGACATTTTTAGCACATAAGATGGTACAAAACATACACAAGGGAAGTACCGCAGTCTATATGTAAAGTTACAGTTTTTCCATGCCCCCAAAGAGAGGGGGAATAAAGTAAGAATATACCGCAATCCCCAACTTGTTAAGCAAAGTATCTGCTTCTTGAGCTTCTTTCCATGCTATCTCTTCTATAGGGCCGTCTAAAGTCGCCTGACCATCCACACCTGCAAGACAAAGAAAAAAAATTGCTTATGAATGAAAGGATTTGAATTGATGCTTTTCTTAAACATTAAAATGATTAAAACACAATTCTCTAGTAGTTTAAGATTTTAGAAAAACATGGTTGTTTCACACAGTACCAACACAAGCTATCCTGAGTTCGATCCGCTACTAATCCCATTTAAATTCCTCACATATACTTCAAAATCGTGTTGGGCTTGTGATAGTGGACTAAACACCATTTTGTAGTAGTTTAAGCTGTTATTTCATTATCACCAAGGAATGAGAAGCATTTCAGAAACAATGAAATCAATCAAAAGTCAGATTTTTAACAGTCCAAATATGAGAAATCAGTAAAGCTTCACCTCAATTCCTCTCTCTCTCTCTCTCAAAACAGAAGGAAAGAAACAAATTTTACTGTTCCGTTCTCACCAAAAGCTTCCAAATGCTCCTCCTTCACATTCAAATCCCCTTTAGTGCTCTCGCCGAGATAATCCACAACCGATTTGCTCGACGAGGTCACCGAGAACACGTCCCCCTCCGCCGCCTTCTTCGAATCGAGGGCTCCGCAGCACAGCGCGGCCCCGCGCTTCCCCAACCGCGGTTCCGGTAACCTCACAACACCAGGGGGCTTAAATAGAGGGTTCCATACATGGCTCCGCGTCCGTGCTAGAGATTGAGGCCTCGCCGGCAAGGAATTGAACAGGAGCTCGATCGAATCCGCCATGGGAGAGGTCGCGGAAGGGTAGGGTAGTAGGGGAGGAGGAAGTGAGGTGTAGATAGAGAGAGAGAGAGAGAGAGAGAGAGAGAGGGAGAGGGAAATGGGGGGAAAGGGTTTGGGGGCGGAGGAGATATATATATAGAACGGCTCGTGAGGGCGCGGCGATGGATATAGTTTCGTACACGTCTTGGTCCGAAATTTTTTTTATTAATGTATTTAAAAAACATTATAATTATTTAAATTGTCCTCTAAAAAAATATATTTATAAAATTAGATTGAATGGATTGTTACTTTCTAATATGATAAATTATTCACCAATTTTTGTAAAGTATTAAAAATTTATTTTTAGTGTTTAATACTATATATTTTTTAAGTTTAGACGTAAAAAATGTATAAATTAGTTAAAAGAGGTGAATAATTTATCATTTTATAGACTTATTTTTATAAATAAAAATTTCGAACAACTATTTTTATAATAAAATAGTTTTGCAGCCCAGCACTTTCAAAACCACTCTCTGTCCTATGGATAGAGAGACGTATGAAAAAAAGGGGTAAAATTTATGGAGAGGTTCTTGTGCGTTTTATATATATAATTTAATACTAAAAGTGGAGAGAAGAGACATAATTTTTGACCATAAATACTAACTTCAGCTATTTGGTTAATTGACTAATAAGAGAAAAAGATAGATAGTTATTAGTTTTCATCTTTTTGGGCTCTATTGTGACCACATGAGAACTTTAAATGAAATAAATACGAAAAATAGAATAATTTAGTTCTAAAATTATTTACTTTCTATCAAATAATGTAATAAAAATAATTTATTTGAACTTTATTTGAAGTCATTTTCAACCTAAAAATTTGTTAGAAGAAATAAACAACCTTTTACGGATAGATCGTTTGGCTTCGAGTTTAATGTATACTGTTCTTGGGAAATTTTTTTTTTATCTTTTTGTGGTTAGGCCCTACAGGGATTATAATAAAAAAAAATGAAACTTTAGTTTGAATCTGTTAAAAAGAAAAAAATTCCGTGGAGCTTATCTCCAAACTAGCAATTCATTGGTGTATAGCAAAAATTTTGGTTTATATTACTACCAATCCAATTAAAAGTATTAATTTTTTAAAATAAGTGATATAGTCAATTTACAATAACACGACAAAATAGTTTTCTCATAAAAAAGTAGATTCTTTATATATATATATATATTTTGATGTATGCATAATCGATTCTGATGGACGGATGAGATGCAGCGTAAAACAACCCTGGTATAAAAGGGAGGAAACAATACGGAGAGTCGGCGTTACGAGCTGTTTCGCCACCGATTTCTAACGCCACGAGCTAACGCTAAACACGGCAGAGAGAGAGCGCTGTCGCAACACCCACTTGGCTAAAACGGCAAAACAATTAGTTTTGCTACCGAGTTCAAGACAAAGTCGGCAATCAAACTGCTTCACCACTGAGTTTTAAACCAAAGTTATGAAATAAAGCAATAAAAAATTTAAGTTGTTTCCTGTAACAACTATATATATATATATATATATATATATATATACACACACATACACACACTACAGTCACCAAGAAAAGGCATGTTTACCACTATAATCTCCAAAAGAGCCAAAACACAAGCACTTTGACTGTACCCACAATCCATATCTCGAAAGAATCATGAACAATCGAGTCATATAATTTCAAAAAGTGAACACTAAACCAGTTAAGAGAGAAAAAAGATTAGGTCTCAGATCACTTTTCTCTTTCTTTTCATTTCATGTGCATACTCCTCAACACTTCTAAGTTGCTGATACAAAGATAATTCTCAGAGCACTCGTCGTGTTTCTTTTTAAGTTTATGAGCAGTCAAAAAAAGCTGCAATAGTGAGAACGATTAATTCGTTCGAGAGAATTGTCGATAATCAAATGCCACAACTGAGAACTTCATCTATAGCCTTGTTGATTACAGTACCTCTGGCCTGCACAGGAGAAAGAAGAAGCAGAAAATGAACTTAATAATAGGATGAAGGGTTACAAATTTAGTCCTTGGAAGTTCGCCGCACTTCAATTTACAATTTAGTTCCTGAAGTTTGGTTCACTACCAACCAAGACCCTCATTCATTCTACTGAAAGTCAAGCTTTAGGGATGATATCGGAATCGAGACCAAACTTAAACGAAAAGAAAAACCGGAATTTGAAAGTTGAAACTGAAATCAGTGGTCAAACTTCAGGGTCTTGATCAATACACAATTTGAAACTCCAAGCGCAAAATTGAAACGTAAATCAAACTTCCGGTACCATAATACCATATCTGTAACTAGTTTTATGATGCAATGTGTGATTAGTGAGGACAGAGATTGAAAGGTAAGGGAGCCACCTTTATTCCCACGGCTAGTGCTGTTTTGAGCTTCACCAATTCCCCTAACCTGAGAGAACCCCTTTTGTTATCCTTGACAAAAATCACAGGGACCTTTCTGGACATTGCCATGCTCGGAATATGCTTTGTTAGCCATTTTGGGTTACAATCACCAACTAAAATCACCGCCTGTTAAACGCAATATATACACACATGAAAAAAAAAAGAGAGTTACTTTCTCTTCACAGGCATCTTATGTTATCAGTAGCTTGAATGATAGAGGAAGAACGAGTCATTACTGAGAACTAACACTTCAAGAAGTCATCAGGGTAGTGACATTTGGTACAATCTACTTCAGCAGTTAGTTAATTGATAGAGAAGTAATAAGTTTGCAACTAGTTGATGCATCCAAACGAATTGTCGTTACATACACTAATGAGAAAAAAAAGAAAAAAACTGTTCATTTAATGATGCTGAAGCGTCAATTTAGAGAAGTTGATGCATTTAGTGGTGATACCAAAGATGATTATTCTTTTTAATATCCATTGTAGGGAAAATACTGTGGCCTAAATTTGAAGAAAAAGTAACTTGCTCATATGTGCAGCTACCCGAAATGCAGCACGCGTAAGATATGAAAATAAAAATTTACCTGCAGTTGAACCAAATATAAATTTACCTGCAGTGGAACCAAAGGAGCTCTTCGAAGGGCAGTTTTGACGGGCTCCTCATTACAACGAGTAGCTGAATCACAATGAGGCATTCTCTCAAGAACACGCGTTACATCGTTGACGCCAACTGCGAATTGTTGCTGCAAGCAAGGATATTTATCTAATTATTAGCGAAGTACGAATGTAGCAAACTCATGTTCACAAAGTTGCTAAAGCACGAGAAATTTCATCTTTCCAAAAAATTGCACCCAGCATGCCTAAGCATTTTAGTTGGGTTTCAGTTTGATCCTCACACTTTTAAGTTAGACATTCGACACCTCTAACTTTGAAAGTGCTTCACTTTAGTCAAATCATTGGCTGATTTGTCGGATTTGTACATCCGTGCACCAAGAATCCGTCGGCCCTGTATCCATCTCGTACTTGTAATCCAACCGTCCAGTTCTAAGCGGATAAAAGGTTGCAATTCAATGAGCGGTGGGGATTTGTGCGGTGCACAGATGAAAATATCCAATTTTTCTCTAACAGTAGATGAGAACGAAGACCGAAAAATCAAATTGCGACCAGAAATTGCTCTGTCGTAATAGAAATAAAAATTGCAATACCTTAATCCAAATTTTTTCGGGTAATTCTCCTTTTGAAGCTTTTGCAGATTCAATACTCCTAATACAAAAAAATTTCAACTAAATTGATGAATTGCGCTAGTAATAAAATCTAAATATGCAACAAAACAGAGCCAGTGATTAATAAGTACCTCATAAGTTTCAGCAGAAGATCATCAAGTCGATCTCCTCCATAGCAATCGGAACTATCGATGCCACTTACTGTAGAAATTTTCCTGCAAATAAACGGACCACGGAATTAAAAAAACAAAAAATAAAGAACAACATATATAGGAAGACAAACTAAGAACAAAAAAAAAAACAAAAATATCATACTTTTCTAGAGATGCTCTCGAAGCCTCTAGAGTCTTCGCAGATTTCTTTTTCCGGGTCATGGTCGTTCAAAGATTCGAAAACACCAAAACCCTAATCCCAAAACAAGAAACAACGGAAATTAAATTGAACAAGTTAGAAGAAGTAATGCGATAGCACTAAATGCGTTGGAGATTTGAGTCTTGCTCTTTTTGGCATTTCATCGAACAGTTGATGGGTGCGTTCGAATCCAAAAATCAAAAAACGCGGAGGAAAGGGAACGATTTGGACCAGTACGATAAGGAAGAGGAGGTTTCGCGTCTCTATAATGAGGCCATGAGGGGTAAAATATATATGTAGTCCCTGTTCTATGCCTCTCCTCCAAATTGGTACCTGGACTTTAGTTTTTTCATCAATTAAAAAAAGATATTTTTTAGAAATATTATAATAAGAAAGAAAATTTGTCACGTGCGACTGCGACGCCTCTTAGAGGGGCACGTGGAACCACGTCGTAGTTGGGAATTCTGCGACGATCCTGGCCGTTCATTCTGCTAAACGGCGGCGCGATCGAACGGTGGATAATTAGCCATGTCATCGATCCACGCTCCCCTTTACTTTTGCGAACGTGCGGGGAGAGACTCAAACGAAACGAAAAAGCACAAAGGCGAAATCTAAGCGGTTGTTCGCATTTGTGATGCGTGGACCAGAAAATTTGTGGGACCCAGCATCGGATCGTAACCTCGGATTAACATGGCTCACTCTGATTCCACACTGTTTTTCATTTTTACTTGTTGACGGGTCGGATCCGATTTGGGTAGGTCTGGATCCAGGTGTCGCCTCTCGCACTTATCCCTTTTAACAATATTTGTTTGTTTTTACTGATTCTTTAATGCGAGCCACAAAAAATGAACAAAACAAGTAGCATATTATTTTTCTTTCCAAAAAATAGATTTTGTTTAAGTTTTCTAAAATTTTTTTAAAACAATTTTAACTGTATAAATATTTAATAAAATATTTTATATGTATTTGTAATCATGCGTAACCAAACAATATAATAAATTTTTTCTTTCAATATAATCAGGTAGTAAAACCTAAGAAAGGTGAAATTCCTTGCAAATGTTTGGTTCGGGTCAAATCCACTCGACTCAAACCCGGCCCGTTTACAGAAACCGGGTCGGATAGGATCAACCCGTTAATGAGACCCCCCCCACCCGCGATCGCGCGGTCCCAACCAGGGGGCGAGCCCACCCCGCGCACGCCATCGCGACCAAACCCTAACCCTAATTTAAGCCCAATCCCTCCCCAAACCCGACCCCTAAACTCAAACCACCTCCCCAATTCCAAATCCCATCTCGATCGATCGATCGAAGAAGAAGAAGAAAGAAGAAGAAGCAGCAGCAGCAGCAGCAGTAGCCAAGCTAGGATGCCATCTGCGGAGGAGGAGCGCGCGGTGTTCGAGGACGACGACGACGAGGAGACCGAGGGCGACGACACCGAGGAGGAGGACGACGACGCCGACGCCGACGCCGACGCCGAACCCTTGGCGGTGGCGCCGCCGGCGACTGCGGCGGCGCCGACGGCGGAGCGACTCTCCGGCTCCGCCATACCCTCCTCCTCCGATCGCCCGCCGAACCCTAACCCTAACCCTAACCCTACCTCCTCCGCGGCCGCTAATCCTAACTCTAGCTCCAGCGATCCTTCCTCCTCCGATCTCACCCCCTCCTCCGCCCACCCGCAGAACGGGGCGATCCCCGCGGCCGCGTCAGCCCCCGTCGCAGTCTCCGTCTCCGGCGGCGCGACCCCGACGGCTGCGGCGGACCCCGGCCGCGCGCTGGTGGTGTCCTCCGCCTCGGAGGAGCGGCGGCCTCCCGGCTCCGCCTTCGACGAGTCGCGGCGGCTGTTCCAGCGGCTGTGGACCGACGAGGACGAGATCATCATCCTCCGCGGCTTCCTCGACTTCACGTCGCGGCGCGGCACGACGTTCGCCTCGCACCAGTACGACACCGGGCCCTTCTACGAGGAGATGAAGAAGCAGCTCCAGTTCGAGTTCACCAAGAACCAGCTGATCGAGAAGCTCCGCCGCCTCAAGAAGAAGTACCGGAACTGCGTCAACCGGATCAGCACGATGGGGAAGGACTTCGCCTTCAAGTCCGCGCACGAGCAGGCCATCTTCGAGATCGCGCGCAACATCTGGCGGCCCGGGATCAAGAGATCCCGCGACAGCGACGACGACGAGAACGAAGATCTCAATCCGCCCACCAACGACGCCGACCCCAACCACGCGATCGTAGTCGCCGACGGCCCCTTGAGCTCCGACAGAAGGGTGTTGAGAACGAGACGGCGATTAAGGAGGAGAACAACAGAAGAATCTGCTGCTGTAGCAGCAGATACCGGAGCCGGAACCGCAGTTCCGGTGATGGTCACGGTGGAAAATTCGATCCCTCCGCCTCAAACACCTTCGGTGCAACCGGCAACGGTCCCCGGTATCATCGAAGAGACGGTAAAGAGTTGCCTTTCGCCGCTGTTTAAGGAGCTGATCAACTCGGCAATCGGAGGAGGGCCGCAGCTTAGTTCGGGTCTCCTCGGCGGGGGAGGCCTCTTAGGTCTCCTCGGTGTTAGCCCACCGTCTCTGAACATTGGCGGCAATTTGGGTAGTAATTCTTCGGGAACACCACCGGTCGACGAGAAGTGGAGGAAGCAGCAGGTTCTGGAGCTGGAGGTTTACTTGAAACGGATCGAGCTCGTGCAGGAGCAGATCAAATTGACGCTGGAAGAGCTCAAGAAGCCCGGCGTGTCCTGATTACAGGTGCTTGTAAGAAAGCTTGTATTTTTAAGTGCTAGAATCTACTTCTTAACTTATAATTCTTGTCCTGTTAGTCGGAATGAACTTCTTCGTCTTAGAAGGTGTGGACTTTAGATTAAAGCTTCTTTCTTTTACCTTCTAATAATTTACTTTCGATGTAGTGTAGCTACTTTTTGGTCTTTGTACTTGATTGGTTAGAATAACTGGAGTAATAGTGGACAGCAAAAAGGGTAAGCGGCATTTTCCTTCTTTCCTTCTACTTTCCTTTGTGCTTTCGTTCTCAACTGTTTCGGCATCCTATTGATGTAGAGCAATGCTATATTAGATTAGATTAGATTAAATTTAAGCCTTGAGTCTCAGATTGTGTTCGTAGTATCTAAATATCGTCAATTTGATTACGGTGGGAATCTGGTCCAATTATTGATTCAGTTAGTGTTTACTTGTGTCAATGAGTTGGCTGGAGTTTGGATTTAGTGTTTTTTTTTTTTTTTGTTTTGTATGGATTTTTGAAGTGAACTTTCTTTCCCACTTAAGTCCTAACATGAAGGCTTACTTTCCTCTTTTCTTTTCTTTTCTTTTCTTGTAGTCTTCCTTTTTTTTTTCTTCTTCTGTTTTTTAATGTATTTTCTTGTATGGATAGGCTTCCTTTTCTTTTCTTATTCTGGCGACTAGACAGTGGAAAATCCTTTCTATAGAGATATATTACACAAACTGTTTTCTGCATTTGACTTCTGTGAAACAAATGATATCATTAGCTTTTGCATGGATTGGAATCAAGTTATTGATCTTGTATGTGTTGTCGATCAATGTGAACACAAAATCAGATAAGATCTGACCCATGGTAACCAAGGGACAACAACTTCGCATTAGCTGGTCTATGTATTCCTTTTTTTTTTTTATTATTGGTTGCTAGTTAATGAAATTTTTAAAACCCATTAACCTTCATTAGGTCTTTATGTAAGAATAGATATCTGTAACACATCAACTCCTATCTTCTGCTTTTCACAGTGGCAGGTTTTAGCCAGAGTATGCCAGCTGTTAATTTGAGTTTGCAATAATTTCCTTTGCGACTCCAAATGAGTTGGTTGATGATTAAAGCAGGCCATTAGGACTTAGATGGAGTGCTAATTGCTTGTCCTTTTTGATAGTTCTGACTACCTTGCAACTTGATCAATAACGGCGATACTCAGAGAAAACCAGGTTTTATACTTATATGTGGGATGGTCGTTCTGCTGTTTTCTCAAGAGGCAGAGCAATAATGGATAGTTAATTATGTTATGACTACGTCTAGTTTATACTGGTTTCTGTTTGCCATGGCTAAATCTGATGATGAAATGTCAAGCATGCCTGTGGCTAGAGAGGCGTCAAGATTTATTCGCCAGTTTTAGTTATACTGTTGTAGATATCCCAAATTGGATGGAAGGAGAATCTGTGAAAATCTTGTTAGGTGAGTCCCTTTGATGAACTTGTTGTATGTTTTAAATTTGGTTTGAACCGGCTGATCTAATTGGTCGAACCATTACCAGGTGCTCAGGTCAGTCCTTGTTAACCCATGAAACTCTAGAGTTCAAAAAACAGCATCAAACCAAATGTCTTTATTCTTTATGCTTGATCTTTTATCAGCTTGTCAAAAAACAATGGACACATCCTTAGGATGCTAAAATGTGTGCTTGAAGTTTTTTTTTTTTTTTTTTTTTTTTGCATTTATAAGCGATTATTGGCTTAATTTTTGGTCAGGCTATGTTAGAATCAAGTCCAGATTGAGCTCAGTTTGAGTCTAATTGTGTCTTGGTCAAGTTATTGGAGTCAATTTGAATTTGAAGAGTTACATTTGTATTCGTGTCATAAATAAGTCTCGAGTCAATTTTATTTTTTTTGAAGATTTGTTTCTGTTGATTTTCCTCCATTTTTTTAGTATCTTTTGATGCTCCTATTTGCTCCAATCCTTCTAAGGTTGAGAAGTTCGCCTGTTTAAGAATCCACTTATTGCAGAATATTTTTGATCCAGTTATTCGGGCTTTTCCAAGTCAATTTTGTGCTGAACCTCATAAAAGTTTTAGCCCCTCAAATTGTTTTAAAAGTTGGGTATATACCCATCTTGATGTTCACCATGTTATTGTGTGGATGCGATTGCAAATCCTTTCGGATGCATCCGATGGTTTCTATGCTTTGGAAGATGTCGAAATGCTGATGTATTTAGTTGTATCTTCTTTTTTCCTGGATTTCATGTATGGTATTTCTCCTCTTGTTTAATTTGGAGCTTAATTAATGAGTTATTTTCCTGCGGGTTGGATGTTGAAAATATAAGCAAAATCGTTTATGTTTCGGATTTCTGTCCAGGGTCTCTCCATTATGACACGGGTTACTTACTGTAATTATGATAAGGCTAATATAAGCAAGCACCAAACTCGTTAATGAGATTTGGATTAAGCCCCCTATTTGTAATGTCTAAGGCGTGTGATCCCAATTTCTTGCTTGTAGGGTGTTGTAGTGCTTTTTTGGACTAGCACCACAGTAGAATCCCTTGTTGCACTAGAAGCTACGAATCTTTTCTGTTTATCCTACATTTTACGAGCAGCGGCTGTTCTTAAAAGCATAAGCAGTTGCAATGCCAAGCGTTGTCGTCGCTGCTGCTTTTGAGAGCAGCTGCAGGTGCATGGCGGGGCCGCACGTGGGGCAGGGCGCGCCGCAAGAAGGTCAGGCCTAAATTGTGTGTGATCCTGGGCTCAACTGGGGTACAAACCTCCAAAGTTTGGAAACTCGATTGTAGGCCATCGGCACCCTTTCAGGGCCCGAAAACAAAAAAAAAGAAAGGGAAAAAAAGGAAAAACCATAAAACTAGAGAAAAGTGAAACAGAAATAGAGCCCTACACACAAAATGGTACTTATTACACTCTAAGAAGCATCTTATCATGCAAGAAAGAATTGCACAATTAGAAAGAGAGTTGTAAATGGAAACCAAGTAAGAGGGACAAAGAATGCACATGAATTTGCCTCAGGTGCTACCGGCCTCACCTAAGCTACAAAATATAAAGTGTTCTCCATTGCTGCTTCTCCTCCTCTACTTGTAAGCGTACTTTGCCAAGAACTCGGAGACCGCAGCAGCGCTCTCGTATGCGCCCTCCACGCATCGGCCCAGTGCCACGCCTGCAACGTAGTTGCCTCCCAAAAACAGACCGTCGAAACCGCCTTTGGCGAGCGCAGACCGTGCAGCTTCGAGATGGTCAAGATGGCCCACCAAAAACTGAGGTATCGCTTGCGGCCAAACTCTCACACCATGAACTAAGGGGTCCTCGGCGTTTGGGTTTATTAGCATTTTCCTCAGGTCACGATTGACGGATTCCACTAGTTCATCCTCACTCTGCACCAAAAATGTAGGGTTAGGATCATCAGAAAAACATGGCAATCAGTGGAATTGAACCCAAAGGACAAGGTGATTTGAATCAAGTTTTACTAACAATACCGAGTTAAACATCTTTTAGTGCGAGTATACAACTCAATTCTTCTTTTGCAAGACTTAGCCAAGTTGCGAAGTCCAAGTTTAGGGACAATCGTATATGTTTTGCTCATTAACCTAGACTAATACCGGGAAGAACTGAATGAATAAAAGGATCAAAGATGGCTGGAATGAAAGAGCACTGTTTACTAAAGAAAGACCAAAATTCGCACCACCATATGCCGCATTGGGAACAAAAAGATCGAGCCTATGAAAGCTTCCACGCATGTTAAAAGTATGCCCGAACTAAAGTAGTTTGAACTTTATTAGTGAATTCCACACCTCGAAAACCCAAGAGTGAAATTATATGAACAAAAGGTACGGAAGATTACCTTGGATATGATTCCTGTGTTCGTAGCACCTCCAATGTAGTTGAGAAGCAGCACCCTCCCAGGAGGAGCACGATTAGGAAACAGCGATGAGCTATATATTGTTCCTGTGAGATTGGAGAATCAGGATAGTTCAGATAGCTACAATAGATACAGAAAAGTAAGAAAATTTACATAAGCATGATGAAGAAATATTATTGAATGGATAACATGGATTATGGAAAAACTGACAAACATTTGTGAAGGGAAAGAGAAATGCATGAATCAAGCAGATGCAAGAAGAGTTGTTGGGAAAACAAAAAGTGCATAATACCTAGTGTCTCAATTCCTTGACTACGCGGATGTAACTGCCCGAACCCCTTAAGCTCGCCATCTATCAAGCATTCTTCTCTGATTGCTCCCTTCGCATATGAAACAGTTACCGCAGCAACTGGTGGGTAATAGAATTTTGACAGTGCATCCGCCGCATCATTCTTGAACCAACCACAAATAGATAAGTTTTAACAATATAAGAATGAAGCTTCTAGACATGCCATAATAGAAAAGTAAGCCAGTCCAATAAAGTTAAAGAGGTAATGCAGTGTGTTAAATGTGTTTTCAACCTTCATAAAAGTTGCTTCAACAGTATAGCTTCTGGTAACAATCATACACGATAAGGATGCGAAAATTCATCTTGCTGGCTACATGTAAGTTATGATAAAAGGTAGATAGAGGAACTCATCTCGCTATACAGAAGCACTTGGCTCTGAAAGCTCATAATGATTTTAAATTTTTTGACAAATGTTTCGCTGCTGCTAGAAGCATAAAATGTCTAATGCAAAGTTGTCACATTGTTTTACAAGTTTCAATTACTCTAGGGCGTATGTTAAAACAAGGATATGTTACATACAGAAAGGGGTCGTAAGATGCCACTAGCAATGTATGATGGAATGGTCATGATGACACTTCTGGTCTGCACTGAGACTGATCCTTCTGGTGTATCATACAATAGCGAATAACCCTGGTTCTCTGACTTTTTAATGCTTGTGAGTTTCCACAACAGTTTGACTTTGTCACCCAGCCTGAAAGATGAATGTGATGGAATTGAGCAACAATCGTAAAACTGACACTGAAGAATGAAATGTTGTGTTATGAAGATACCTTAATGTTTTCTTAAAAAAAGATGCATGAGCTGACCTTCACATAACAGTCACTTACTAGTTTGTTCGTTACAACAAACTTGAATGAAAAAAGAGAAGGGAAAAATTGGTTGGCAATTGGTAACACATAATAGCATCAACTTTTAATTGGGGGATAAAATGGGAAAGATCAATGCTTTAAGGCACTAGCATAACTGTACAAGGATACCTAGGAGGCTAGGATGCAATGAACAAAATTTTCTTAGATGTAAGGATGATTACACAGACTACCTAAAAATATCCATCAGTCTACAAAAGCAAGTGTGTAGTTATGTAACCCAATATAGAGTAACATGCGATGAGTAATTACTTTTGTCTAAGATTCTCATAAGTGGGTGTTTAAGCTGAGAAGGGTAGCAAAGTTACCTAGAGGAAATTGCATTAGGAAGCATAGCAAGTCCTTTCCTAAATGATGCCACTGTCTGCCCCTTTGGTTTTGGCAAACGCCTGTATGCATCCAACAATAAAATTGAATGTTCAGTGACTGAGTGAGCAGAGCAATCACAAAATTCAACCACTTGCATATTGATCTCTTACGGATCTCTTGGTGGTTTGGGAGTTTTACTCCTCTCTTGAATTGCCTTTATAGTTCCACCAATAATGCTACCACCATTCTGCTCTAGCTTCCAAACCTTTCCAAAAGCCGCTTTCATACTTAGCTTCGCAGGATCACCAGCATATACACCTATGTTCAAAGCAGCTCTCCATCACATTAAAAGCCTATAAAGTCGTTCTACAATTTGAAAAGCAACTTTGAGCAATCTATCAACACCAAATAACATGTATGATTGGAAAGAATATCTTGTTTCATGCCATTTGAGTTGAATTGAAGTTATAATATAGTTGTCAAAATCATCATGAACTAAGTATTAATCTAGAAAGGTAGCCACAGAAAAGGTTCTATGAAAGTGTACATTATTACGTCTATTTATGCATTGCAAAATTCCAATTAATGTTAAAATGTCATAATAACTAAATGCCACTATCCGTTTCCACATAATCAATAGATTCAATACAATAAGTTCTGTTGTCATGTATACAGTTGAACCACAAAGAATAGCATTACAAATATATATTAATATGCCATGTAAGTCGACTTCTCAGCAAACTTAATACTCAACTTTAGTCACTAAAGATCACCTAACCCGAACATAGAATATATATGCAAGAAACTTACGAAGGTGAGGTGTTTTAGGTACAAAGTTATCATGTTCTTCATTTGGTTATGGGAATATAGCAAAAACACAAAAAGATTAAATACTAAAACCAACCTGAGCAGAATGGCTCGATCAGGCGTTCAAAAACCTCATCTCCAAGATTGCGGCGCACAAACTCTTCTACCGACTCTTCGTGACCCTAAAATATTTGGCAAATGCTATAACATCAGAACAATTAATGCAATTATTTTTATTCACTACAGCAAATAAAGAACTAAAAGAAGCATGGAACGAATCAAGAGGACAAACTGGCGGAGGAGGACGAATGCCGATAGCGCCAAATCCAGCCCTCAATTTACCAGGAAAGCTCATCAAGTCAAAGAATGGCAAATCGTTTGGCTTCGAAGGAACCGGCCGCAATTTCCCATTCCACAAAACAAAGCGCGGAGCATTTGGATCGCCAAATACAAGGTCCTCCTTCAGACCGCTATCTACCTGAAACAAAATAGATAAAAAAAGAAACAAAAAACAGATATAGTAAATTTAACTGGATTAAAGAGTGATTACAACACTGAAACACTCATAGAGAACTACTTTAAATATATGGTTAATGTTGGATGCTATAATCAAATTATGCATGTAAGAGTGAAAACTTGTACCTAAATTTTACCCAAGAAAATCGGAAAAGACAAAATCCAAAAGTAAAGTCGCACACTACCATTCTCGCTACAGAAAAAGCTTCAATTACAAGCAAATCAAATCCTAGTCGTAGGAAACCCTAAAAAAAAAATTGTAAATGAGAGGGATCGTCGTGTACCGCCATGGTGAGGACGGGATCGGAGGGTTGGAAACTGTTCGGCCCCTCCTCCCACAGGTACCCGTCCCTCTCGACGGTGGTGATGTTCCCCCCGGCCCTCGCCCGCGCCTCCGTCACCAGCAGCCCCCCGACCCCGTGCCGCGTCGCCAGCGCCTGCGCGGTGCAGAGCCCGCTCACGCCGCCGCCCACCACCACGCACTCCGCCGCCACCCACCGCGGCGGCGCCGCCTCGTCTCCGCCGCCGTCCCGGGAGGAGACGGCGGTGTCGCTGGCGATCGCGCACCGAACACGCCGGGGGCGGCCCCGTCGCAGGATATCGCCGGCGCCGCGGGCCTTCACCGGTAGGAAGGGGAGGGTGGAGATCGCCGCCGCCGCCGCCACCGAAGCCATTAGGGTTTCGGAGGAGGAGAGTGGTGGTGATCGGAAACGTCGGGGTGGGGGTTTCGCCTCAGTCGCTCGACGTCGCTCGTTGGAGATTAGATTTGTCAGAGAAACGCGCGCTCGCTGTCTCTCTCTCTCTCTCTCTCTCTCTCTTCCCCCCACAACGATTCTTCGAGGGAAATGTGTAATTATGCTAAAAACACCCCGGTTGTTTAGCTAATTACTTTTGACGATCCCAAAACTACCTAATTTAAAATAATTTAGTTTGTGAACACTCACGTATGATATAATTTCATGTCAAACAGCTAAAATTGAATCTAACATTTATTGACTTTGACTTTATAACATTCTTTGTTTCGAGTAAACTAAAATGATTGTGTTCCCGTAAAAGAAGAGATGATATAAAAGAAAATATATTAATAGACTTAAAAAAATATTATAATTATAAAAATAATTCCATAACAATTTTATTTACAAAACTAGACTTATATAGTGAATTAAAAACCACCATTTTTTCGGTTTGGCTATTTGGTGGGCTTCCAAATATCCAACAAATAGTTTATTGATTGTTCTTTCTTTTTTTTTTTTTTTGGTTTTGTTGTTATTTTTTCTAATTCTTATGATGCATCCTACATGGTACAAGCACAAAACACCTTCTTCTGAATTTTCTCAATATTACAAAATTCTTTTTTTTTAAAAGGAAAAAAAAAAAAATTAGTGGCCCAATTTAGACACCAACTTATCAGTTTCTATCTGAGAGTTAGAAGCTATTTAGAAGTGGAAAGTCGGAGAGTGAAGAATATATGAGTTTCGCCAATTTCACTTCACTTGCTCCGTCGAAGTCAAAAAATTGATCTCACAACCTTAACGCCAAAGTTTTCTAAATCACAGGTTTAATCTCAAAGATCTAAGTTAAAACTAGACTTAATGGTTGATATTGGAGGTTTCAAATTTGAAGTTTAGTTATTTTATATTTTTAGCTAATTTTTTTTTTAAAAAAAGAACGAAATAATAACGTCCTACTATTCTCCCCAAAAAAGGAAAAAAAGAAAAAAGAAAAAAAGAAAAAAGAAAAAGAGAAGTAGAGAGCCATTATAGGAGTTGGGTTAGCAAGTGTGATAGGCTCAGCAAAGGCTCTAGCCCATTTAAGAAATGCTTACTATTTTGGCCTTTGCAATTGGGCCTAGTAAGTGTTTGAAATCTTTATGTAACACCATGAATGCAAAAATTTCAAATTTTTATTTGCTTTGTTTGTTTGGTTGGAATCAGAAATAACACATCTCTATAAAATGCCAACTACATTCACACTTATTTAAGGTTAGAACTTATAAACACATTACTTATCAAACCCAATATTTTTCAATTTAATTTGTGGTTAGATATGAGAGGGTGGTAACAAATGTATGAGAAAGAAAGGTTCCTAGGAACGGAGAAGACAACGAAGAAAAATCAGAAAAGAAAAGGAAAAACAAAGAGAAAATTGTGTAGAGATAGAAACAAAAAAATAATAATTACCACCTCTTCGCCGGCCAAATCGACCTATGGAAGAGGGCGATTAGGCTTTAATAATAATGCTATTCTTATAAGCAAACTCTTCTTAAACCCTCTCCTCAAAATACACTCTATGGTTTTGCACATCTTTACCGGTAAACATAAAATGAAGGCTAAATCATATACCAAAAAAAAAAAAAAAAAAACTTCGTTACAATTTGCGTCAATTACTGTACCACACTTAAGTCACCATCCCTAATAGATCACATTGTTTTGTATCTTAATATCTATTTAATTTGCAACTCAAAGAATAGACATGATAGTTTATTGAGCAATTTCAATCAATTTATATGATTCTACCATATTACTTGATCATCCAAAATAGCTGGACCGGTTTGAAATAATAGCAAAATATAGGACGATAATCGGCACACTTTTTAATATAGGAGGGTTATTGATACAAGGGGTAAGCGTAAGGAGACATTTCTTAATTTCGCCTA
The DNA here is from genome assembly GCF_001540865.1 of Ananas comosus. Classification (NCBI taxonomy): domain Eukaryota; kingdom Viridiplantae; phylum Streptophyta; class Magnoliopsida; order Poales; family Bromeliaceae; genus Ananas; species Ananas comosus. The sequence continues at coordinate 2,710,447 of NC_033634.1, read as the reverse complement.
AAAAGCACAACCAGAAGATCACAACAAACATTAAATACACAAATAGCGACATATCAGAGAGCATGCTTCTAGAGGAGTACTATTGTCCAGCAAAGATTGTTTGTGTTGGAGATAAGCCACAAAAATAGCAACAAATAAATAAGTTTCATTACCTGGTATATGTGGATGTGGATTCAGCTTCTGTTTATAGTCCTTGTGGACCAGAAACCACACAAGCAATATATTTGTCCCCATGCGGCTGCAGCCCATATTTATCATCATTAGTATATGATTCCTTAGCATCAAGGGTCACATCCTGCAACAAATATGATTGCTTACGCTTTCGACAACAGTAATATTTAATAGAGTAATTTATAACTTCTGTTGTAGTTGAAAGGAAGAATAAAATTCTGAGCCTTAAAAGTAAAAGTTCTGATATGGTTATTCTGATTCTGCTACAGAGGAAACATGCTTGGAATGTTTTAACATTTCGATAAAGTGCTTTCGCTAGAAGCCTGCAAACTCCGTCAACTCCCGTTCTCCTCTGCTCATTCTCAGTTTGACTAACATCCGAGTTATGAACAGATCGGCTTGGAAAGATAAGATGCTGGAGATAGAGTCCTATGGGGAAGACCTTATCCAGATGCTAGTAGTACAGTTCCTAATCAAATTCTGATGCAGAGGGAATCTTATATAAAAGATGCGCATATTGGAAGGTTTGAAATACTTTCGATAACTAGAGAGAGAAAAAGAAGCACCTACATATTATCCTAAAAAAAAATTATGCAACTTAAAGTTTGTTCTAATTTTTTATTACTACAAAAGATTACTCTTGTAGAGAACAATGTTAGACTTTTTGATAAATCTAAAAGACATAGACTCAAAATAAAAGGGAGAAAACAAAATAAAATTAGGATTCTAGTAAAATTCAAACATATGAACTCCTATTCTGAAAACATGTGCTAAAACTTATATGTAACAGCATTTTAATATGTTATACTCAATAATCAATATATAAGCAATGCTAAAAATGGCCCATACATAGGAAAACTCTTCCTCTCTCTCTCTGAGTCACGAGTTAAATGCACGGTGGGCGCCGCAGCTTCTAAGAGAAGTGTCAACTAAAGCCATCCACATACAGCCATTCTGAGGATAGGGTACATCAGAAACCAGTGCAGTATGATTGCATTGCATGCCAACCTACCATATTTGCTTACATCACCCATGATCTCACTTTCAAAAGCAAGTGAAAGCGAGCACACAAGCACAAAAATAATCACCAAATCAATATCCGACAAGTTCATCATTTGTATATGTACATATCACACTACTACTCATGCTATTTCATTAAGTTCTACTTCTTATTCTCCTCCTTGTAGAAACAAGTGAGATGGGTTATCTGCTAGGGGTGATACTGGGTACCTTGTTGGTGGTGCTCATCACCAGGCTTTGGAGCTTCTTGGTCTATGTAATATGGAGGCCATATGCAATAACAAAGAAGTTTAGGGAGCAAGGGATTATGGGTCCAGCATACATGCTGTGGTCAGGATCTATTAAGGAGATCATAAGCATAAGAAGGGCCAGTGAAGGGGTGGTCTTGGACATCAACTCCCATGATATCACTCCCAGGGTCCTTCCTCACTACACCAAATGGATCTCCCTATATGGTCTCTCTCTCTCTCTCTCTCTCTCTCTCTCTCCTGTACTGAGATGAATGGTGTTATCTAAAAGATACTAATCTAGTTTTCTCGCTTTATATCCTATGGTGTGATGATGATTCATAGTTAATCTTAACACCCCCAGTACCCCCACTTATGTGCATGGTGAAGATCATCAACTAAAACCATAACTTGTGCACTGACTTAACAGGCTACAGAAAAGATACCAGATAGAAATTCATACCATTAAATAATAGATGTAGGACTTGAACCCATAATTTCTTAAAACTGCAGGCTTAGGACCGTTTTTAATACCATATTACCCAAAACACCCATCTAATAGAAAATGGTCAACAAATAGTCTCAACAAATAAAACTTTTTTTTTTTTAAGGAACCATCTTCTTTAAATTGGAGGATTTGGCAGACCTGCCAGTTCATTCATTCCTAAAATCATGATATAAGCAAAGAGGAAACAGGCTTTGGTAAGCCCCACAGCCAGAAAAATCTAGACAAACTACAGACGCATACAATTTGTAAACAGGAGACAAACTACAGACGCATCAATATAGAATCGTTCACCAACTTTCACTCTCATTTTATATGATCATACTATGTGGAGTCTTCTGCGCCGTAGTGAATCATCAACAACATCTTCCGGACAATTTGAACTTCACAAAAGAGATGAATAAAACAATAGTTGCATATTTGAGATGCTTTGTGTTATTTATCAGTTACAACAGTGTTGGAAATAATAGGGCAGCGGAAACTTACAAACCGGATAGCCAACGTATCCGGAAACCCGAATTGGATCGGAATAGAAAGTATGAGAAACAATTCTGGAATACTACGCTAGCTTAGTTTCTATTAACTCATAAACACGGAGTACAAGAGGTGTGATTAACCATATAATATTTGCCTTGTCTTACAGGCAGAACATTTTTGTATTGGTTTGGACCACAGCCGAGGATCTGCGTAACTGATCCAGAGCAGACCAAACAAGTGCTGTCCAACAAGTTTGGCTTCTACATCAAGCCGGAGCCAAACCCGATCATATTTGCTTTAATGGGTAAGGGCTTGGTCTTTTCAGAAGGATCGGACTGGGCACGGCATCGCAGGGTCGTAAACCCTGCTTTCGCCATGGATAAGCTGAAGGTAAAGCTTCACTTGTTCTTAAATCCATTGCCAAAAGGAACAACTATTTTCTCCCAACAGTGATATGTAGTACATAGATATTTGTTTAAGACTCATAAGATTACTGGAATAAAGTTCATTTTTTAGTTTGAACGAGGTTTCAAACAGGTCATATGAATCATAGAGGTTTATGAGAATTATGTTGCATATTTTAATAGACAAACAATAACAATGTATAGTTTATTCATTCATTATTATTTTGTTCTTTTCTCTAAACATTGGATGGCTTAAGGGTACTTGATTCCAGTGTTATACACGTAATAACAAAGCAAATAAAAAGCATACAAACACCAAGATTACATTATCTACTCTCAATTTTTACTCAAAAAAAAGTATATATATTAATTGGCATGCTGTCCCCAAACTGCGATAGATGCTTAATTCAGTACTCCGAAAACATGCTATGCAAAGTTACAAACTACTGTAGATGTTTTATTAGGTATCTTAAAGCATAGTTGAACTAAAAGTGCGTTGAAAACCATATTGGTCGATTGAGGTCGTGGTTGATAATTCGAGGTGCTCTGAGAGAATCAAAATAAAATGAACCAATATTGTCATAGATTAATCCAATTTATGGGCTGATAGATAGACACCCAAGATTGAGATTGATCAAACTGCACCTGGTTTTAGAAAATGGAACCCATTATATCTGGTAGAGAGACACCAAATTATACCATAACACATTTGCTTTTGTATGACATTTGTGACAGATGATGACCAAGTCGATCGCCAAATGCGCGCAATCAATGATTGAAGGGTGGCAAATTCAAGATGAGAGTCAGGAAAAGGAAATTGAGTTTGGCAGGCAATTCCAAGAGTTAACAGCTGACGTTATCTCTCATACTGCTTTCGGAAGCAGCTACAAGGAGGGCAAAGAAGTCTTTCTGGCACAGAAGGAGCTTCAAAAGCTCGCGCTCGCGACTTTCTTTAACATTCACCTGCCGATATTCAGGTAATCAATTTGGCTTTCCGAGAAGGGCTCTCGAAAGCCCCAGAAATTCTTTATCTGATATGAATATATACTTCCGTTTGCAGATATATTCCTACTAGCAGAAATCTACACAAGTGGAAGCTAGAACGGAAGGCGAGGAACACGCTCATGCGGATCATACAATCACGATTCGACTCGAAAGAATCAGGCTATGGAAATGACTTGCTTGGACTGATGCTCGAGGCGTGCACTTCAGGACACTATGGCGGAAAGAAAGAAGATCAGAGGATGAACATGGACGAGATCATCGATGAGTGCAAGACGTTCTTCTTTGCGGGGCATGAGACTACCTCTCACTGGCTAACTTGGACTACGTTTCTATTAGGAGCAAACCCAGAATGGCAAGAGAGGCTCAGGGAGGAGGTGTTGAGAGAATGCGGAAAGGAAATTCCTGATGCAGATATGCTCAGCAAACTAAGATTAGTAAGTTTATCATACTCACTCTACTAATCTTGTCACATTTCATCGATATATTAATGTAAACATACTTGCAATATTAACATATATACCTTCGTAAAATCTGAATTTTCACATTTGCACTAAAACTAACTTCCTACTACGAATTGGATGCATAAAAGGCCCTTCTTCTTTTGAATGATCCTTCAAATTCAAATTTGTTTATAGGTGACAATGGTTCTATTCGAAGCCCTGCGGCTCTACGGCCCGGTAGTCATGATGCAAAGGAAAGCCGATAAAGACATGAACTTAGGGACCCTACAGATTCCGAAAGGCACCGCAGTAACGCTTCCGCTGGTCATCATGCACCGCGACAAAGAGATTTGGGGCGCAGATGCCAATGAGTTCAATCCGTTTAGGTTCCAGAACGGGATCACGAAAGCCGCCAAGCATCCTAATGCTCTCCTGGCGTTCTCGATCGGCCCGAGAGCATGCATTGGTCAGAACTTTGCGATGCTCGAAGCAAAGATAGTGCTCGCGATGATCCTACAGAGGTTCTCGTTCCGCGTCTCGCCAAACTACAAACATGCGCCAGCGGACTTGCTTACTCTACAACCTAAGAATGGGCTTCCTATAATTTTAAGCCCCTTGAATGCTTGAAACAACTTATTTTGTTGTAGCTACACTTCAATGTGCATTAAGAAAACTGTGCTGTAGGAACACTGTATGATAACTATATGGGCACGTTTGGTTCGTACTATGAAAGATTACTAGAAATAAAAAGATGTCCGAGAATCTTATTCCTATTCATCCTATTAGTATTCCAATGTTTGGTTTGCACGGTCATATTATTTAGTCATGTTATTTAAGATTACAAAAAATATACAATTAATTAATTATTAATTAATTTAATTTAGATAATGCTATAAAAAATTTCAACATCTTTTTAGAAAAAAGGAAAAAAGAACATAGGTTAGAGAGAGAGAGAGCATAATTAAAGAAATAGGAAGAGAAATAGAGTCGAGATTAGAGAGAGTGAGAGAGTTAAGATTTTAGAAAAAAGGGGGAGAGAGAGCTTAGTTTAGAGAGAGAAAAAGAGTTGAAGTTTAGAGAGAAAAAGATAAGTTTAGAGAGAGATATGAGGTTAGAGTGTAAAGAAAAATAATACCAACTAGCCGGCGGGTAAAAAGAAAGAAAAAAATTAGACATTTTATGATTATTCAAATCCATTAATATGAGGATACCCACCTTTTCTCAAGGGAATGAGGTTAGTACTTTGGGATGAATCTCATTCCCAAGTAAATCTAATATTACCAACTAGATTACTTAGTGCGTTTAGCCAAACACCGCCATACTTTTTTATTTCTATTGGATTACTAATAATCTTAAAAAGATAACGCGAACCAAACGTACCCTATGGGTAATCTTTTCGGATCTTAAAATGCATAGCTATTTTAGTTGCTTCCATCATGTATGCCTAATTCACTTTACTTAATGAATGAAGCAGGTAGCTAGCTACCTATTTCTCAAAAAAAAAAGAAAAAAGCATAGCTATTATGTGTTGCAGTTTAAATCTTAACTTGCATTCAGATGTCCTATCATCGAAAATGGGTCGATCGTAACGATCTCATTTGAAGTTCTTGGAAACACTGTAAATAGTAGATTGAGGAAAACTAAAATAAGATCCCACTTTCTCACTCAAATTATGTATACAAACTTAGCTGCTACCACTTCTAGTAGGCATAAAATGCAGGAACAAATTTACCTTAATGAAAAATCCCTAAAAATTAGTAGAAATCCAGAGGAATTTACATCTAAAGTGTAGAAAATTACCTTAAATTTGCAATAGTGCTACTAATCCCAGTAAAAAAAAAAAAAAAAAAAATTTGTTAAAAAAAAAAAAAAAAAAAAAAAAAATCACCATATTGGTGAAGTAAGAAAAATCCTAAAATCATTGTAGATCTAAAAGCTCATTCCTGTGTATTATTAAAATTAAACTGATAACAAGAATTAAAAGAGGAGAGGCAAAAAGAGAACCTAAGCGATTTGAGATTTTGGAGAGGGAGTATTCGCGTGAGGGAGGAGAGCGTTGCTCGATCCGCCGATTTTGCGACGAAGTTGTGTGTGTGTCGCTTTTTAAACAGTTTGCTGATCAGTTCCTAGAAGTCGGTGCCGTGATACCTCGACTTTTGCTGAAATCGGCGGCGCAACAGGTCTCTTTGGCGAGTTTCGTGATCTCGGAGTGGGGGACAGAGTATGCGCCGAATTCAAATTGAAGTCGGTGGCGGAAGAGATGGATTTGCCGACTTCAGCTTGAGCTTGGTGAGCAAAAGATCACTTCATATACATAAAAAAAAAAAAAAGTGTCTTCCAAACGCAACTACTTGCTCTAGGGCATGTTTTGTCGAATGGAGTCAAGAGTATGTCACACTCGTGAGTTCAATAACTTCAACATTACTTAGCTAATATATAAGTGACTGGCTCGTTTCATACACAAACTTATCACCTCTAGAAATAATTATCATATTGGTCCAGTGGCTGACTAACTTCAAGAATTCTTTTCAAACACTTGATGTCTGTGGACGACATCGTCCTTACCAAACAAGCTGTTTGAGGTCCCTAAATATTCAAAAGCTTTATGAAGTCTCACTCCTTAAAAGCATCGGTTGGGATATTTCTTCAAATTTTCACTATCACTTTTTAGCATCAAATCAGCGGAGCTCGAAAATGTTTTTGAATTTCTCAGAAGTTGAACTCTTATGCTAGTTCATCCAAAAGCCATCATCTTCCTAATAGTCTTATCATTTTTTTTTTTACTAAATTCAAAATTTTGTGAACCTTAGGATCCACAAGTTTAAGATTTACATCTATACATAAGTGTACGTGTAGCATTTTTCTTCGGAGAACACATTCTCAAACGAAATGACAAGCTAATTTGGCTTGATTGTTGCAGCTTGAAATGGGGCTAGATGGATTAGTCTAGTGGGAATTGTAGTCACAATCAAAATTTGGATGGGCCTTTCAATTCTCTTCAAAGGTGGTTCAGTTTGGAAATGTGGCCTCAATTCATTACCTTTTTTTTTTTTTTTTCAAAAAAAAAAGGCTGAATGAATTAGTTTTCTTTTATCCTTTTCTTTTCTTTCCTTTTTTTAGAAAGTTAGTGGAATTCATTAAATAAAAAAAAATGCTCATGATATTTCTTAAAGTGGTGTCTCTTCCTGATGTGATAAAATTGGTAAAAAAATTTAATATTTAAAGGATTAGGTATACACATAGTGGTCTAATTGATTGTGAAATTTCTCTTTGGCCTCCTTAATTTCTTTGTGATGATGCATGGAGTGATGAGAATTGAGCATCATATCCCACTAAACAAAACGAGTTTTGTGATTGCTTCAAGGGGGATAAAGTTACATTTCCACCTAAAAATATGTGGACAAATAAATCCTTGTCTTAGAATGCTTTAACCTTTTTTTATTAAAGTCATATCACAATTGATTTGGTTCCCTAACATTCTTTTCATAGATCAAAAGCTAAACTCCTTTCATTAATCTCTCCCACCTTTAATTACATTTTGTCAAATTTTCTTAGGAGACAATAATAATAAGCTCGTCATGAAATACACTCGAAAAGTAACCGTGTACGCTAAGTCTGTGAAGAGTGTTCATGAACTGCAACTTCTGCAGCTAAGTTAGTAATTATTTCAAAATTTTAAATTTGATAGTGAAAATAAACGTGAAATAAAAATTATTATAATTTTTTTTTTTTTTTAGAGATAGATAGCATGCTACCCGCTTCGTTTATTTCATTAGAAATAAACTTAGCTAGAAATGTAAATCAACTAGGATTCGAACTTGGGTCTCGGATACCAACCACCAAGCCTTTTGCCACTTGCTCTAGGGACAGTCGGTAATTATTATAATTATTTATGTGAGAGATTAGTTGAGATATGAACTAAAGTGCAGGAGACAGTTTTCAGAATGTTTGATTTTAAGTATAGATAAAAAAAAAAAAATTTCATGCTTAAAATTAACCGTCCTAACCAATTAGAAGGGCTATTGTAGTGGTAGCAAATGTTACATTTTCACTTTTTTTTTTTAAGAAAAATAACAATTCAATTTTAAATGATTTATACTATTGAAGTTTTTATGAAATTGGTTCACGAAACAAACAAATACTGAGCATCCATTGTTTAAACTCTTCAAGGAAACTCATATTGGTAGAGCTCGTGTTTTCTCTCTCTCTCTCTCTCCTTTTTTTAATTTTTTTTTATTTTTCATTTTTCTTATATGTTATATTATCCGGGCTAAATTATTACGGGCCGTGGGATGACACATTGGGACACGTGGCAAGCAGAGGGGGGGCCACGAGAGCTCCCTCACAGGCGTGGGACCCGCTTGCTTTAGAACAAACCACTAATAAGAGAGCGACAGCTGGCGGGGGACGTCACCATCCGACGTGGACTTCTTCGGTGGGGCCCACCACTAAACGGGAGCGCGTGCGGTGGGTCGCGAGTGGCCCAGTGGGCCGTTGAGCGAAGCGCTCTATCCAGCTGTGCAATAATCTCATAAGTTGGGCCGGGTCCACGGCCCACTACTTTACCATGCAACTTGCTGAACACGTGGGCCTTGTGGGCCCCTATCAATTTATTTCGATAAGTGCCACTCATAAAAGTCCTATGCCTTTCTCTCTTCTTTTTTTTTTTAAAAAAAATAATAATTGTTTCGTATTATTTAGTATGGTATCAGAACAGTAGATACTGAATTTGAGTCATACTAGACTCCGAGCATTATTAATTTTCTTCCATTAAATTCAAATTTACGTTTGGGCCTAGAGAAGAGTCTCTGGCCCGGATATTATAAAAAGTGTTAAATATAAAAATATTTAAATATCGTTTTTCACTGGCTTAAATTTTTACAGAATATATTATTTAATAACATAATTATCCGTTTTTGTTTCGTAATAGAGTTCTAGGGCCTTGTTGTGTAGGGTAACACTATTGGATCAAAAGAAAAATAAAAAAGAAATACAGAAAAGAGATGCAGATATAAATTTAATTAGCTTTTTTATTTTATGATAGAATAGGAAAAAATTATATCTTTGTAAAATTAATGCGATCCGCGTGATGTCATATTACTTAGAGGAATCAATAAAATATTTTATTTATTGTACTTTTCAATCTCATGTAGTTTCACCTCTACTGGGCCTTCCCTTCAAAGCAAAATACTGTATTCGATATTATTTAGCTGACTACGGTACTTAAATTTTAAATTTTAATTTATTATTCAATTATTCAATTTATTTTAATATGAATTAAATATTGTATTCAATATATAAACCATCCTTTACAAAATTTTATCATTATGAAATATTCAAAAATTTTAAGTTCTTATAATCCATTTATTATTTTTAAATTTTAAAAAAAAGAAAAGAAGAAGAAGATAGAATTGCCAATCAGGAGTTGCCGTCGAAAACCGAGCCGTTGTTTCGTAGCGTCGCTTTCTTATTGGGCCTCGCCTGTCGAGTGGGCCCCACAGCCCACCAAGTGGGGCCCATCCCGCGCTATTGGGAGCTCCTCCACGTCGCTCTCGGCACGTGTGCACGCGCCACGTGTCTCGCTGTTCCATCCACCGTTCTTATATATATATATATATATATATATATATATATATATATGCAAACGCTAGCTTCAATATAACAACATAAATAACACATACTCTCGTGTAATTCGAATAATAATACGCAATAAAACACCACTAAATTTTTAATTTCATTAATATAAAATTACTAATGGATTGATCTAATATAAACCCTATACGAAACGCTTGTTAAATAGAAGCTTCTTCGCATATAATAAAGAGCATGTTTTAAATTGTTTAAACTGTTTGAGCTTGTTTAAACAGTAGGAGAGAGCGAATGGTGATGTATGCTAAGAACAGTTAAATAGGAAAGTAATAAATATGATTAAAGCGACGTAGGAGTTGGTAACAAAACGAGGTTTAATGCGAGTCGTTGCACGAAGAAATTAGAGAAGGTTCGTTCTCAGCTTCGAATATTGTCACTGTTTGAAACAGTTGATCGATAGCTATATTACAATTTTCTAAGATCCTCGTAATAGTTTGCATCTACTCCGTTGCATGGCCCTAAATAGTTTTAGGTTTTCAGAATAATACATGTCCACCTATGGATCGAGTTAGTTATCTAAGTTTCGTACATAAATTAGATGTATACACTGTACACTCTAAATGATCTTTCAATGAGCAAAACATGAAAAATGCTTTGCCCCCATACAAATTTACCACTTTTTGCATCTATAATTGTTATTATTTTCATAAACTAAATCTTTATCCTCGTGAATTATGACTATCACTCAATTAAGTAAAATGGCGTAAAAGATATAACCGTTTAAATATAGCAACATAAGAGATGCTGAATATGAATGTTAAAAGCACCTTTCACATGGTATTCAAAACAAAGGATCTTGAGTTCGATTTGAACTTGGATCTCGCTAGACTCCTCATTAATCTTATTTAATTTTCTTTTGTATAACTAAAGGACAGGTCTTGCACATCAAGAAAATATTGAACATACTAATCGTTCCTAGCGCAAGTAGCAAAGGATTTGATGGTTGGTATCCGAGACCCCAAGTTTGAATCCTAATTGATTCATATTTTCAGCTAAGTTTATTTCTAAATAAAATAAACAAAACGAATAGCATACTACCTCTCTCTCTCTCTCTCTAAAAAAAAACATTGAACATAAGTATTAAAAATATCTCACTTTTACACAGCTTGATTTTTTTTATTAACGATGAACGTTTATTTTAACTGAGAATTGAGATAGAAGGTTCTTTTCTATATTATACTTCACAACCACGAGAGGTAGCTGTAACGTACGAAACATAGCAAAAAAAAAAGAAAAAAAGAAAAAAAAAGGGGAGTTAATAAATAAATTAATTACTAGCGTGGACGAGGCTCACATCACCGTAAAAGGTGAGAGGGACGTGCATTGAGAGGTGCTTTTGAGTGTGGGGGCGATGCATTGATTCCACGTTGCTATACACACATTATGGGGAATACGACGTTACTGTTGGGAAGAGAAAAAATAAAAAAAGGAAAAAAAAAGAAGAAGAAAAGGTCAATTTGCATGCGGACGATCGATAGCAACAATCCACGTGATACGTCCAATATTGTTAAAGAAGCACCACCCACGTAAAAATTTGTATATATGTATAACAATTTTGCATTAATTTTCCATGCCATTAATGACGTAGGATCTACGTGATCACACAGATAATATATCTCTCTCTATAATATATATATATATATATATATATATATATATATATATATATATATATATATATATAGGACAATTGTATTATATTATAGAGTATGGAGCCCGTCGTAGCTCATAATTGTTTTATGATGGAGCTTCCGAATCCACGATTCACTTGTGTAAATATGATCTAGAGTATTTGAAACTTAACTAGAAAATAATTTCGTAAATTTTTGAAATCATAATAAAGTCCATCAAGTGGGCATAAATGAATGTCAAAATCGACCAACATCCTAAAAAGGATGATCGGATCCTTCAATTCAAGATCGGATCAGTTATTGATCTTACCCTATAATAGTGAATAGAATTTTCTATCAAAAATTCAACAAATTCCGATTCTTTACACCGTTAAACTAGCAAGTATTCCATACCAGCCGTTAAAATTGTCAAATTTGTGACCTCTTGATTGTAAGTAAAGAATTCCGAAAAATTAATAAACAACTTATGAGTATGAGGGCGATCGTACTCATAATAGTACAGTAGCCGACCCATAATATATATAATATAGTAATATACTATATAGTATATATATATATATATATATATATAATCCGGCTACTATGCTATCGGTAGCACAGAGCGCTCCCGTGCTACCAAGTTGTTTTCGATGATCGCGCTTCCAATCGACGATCGCTTCGTTAGACTTGATTTACACTATTGAAAAGTATTGGAACTAATTTTAGATTTTTTCGACATCAATTTGACTTAGTATCAAAAGATCTCAAAATTGATAATTTTAATGGCCGATGTAGTGTGTTTGTAAGTTTAACGGTGTAAAACAATCCAAATGCGATGAAAATTTTATAGAAAATTCTTTTCACTATTTAGAGTAAGATCAGTATATCTGATCTTGATTTTAAATCTTTTATCATCATTTTTCATGAGATTTTTATTTTCAGCCGTTGAATTTTAGACTACTTGTTTGATAGGTAAATGATATCGAAAAATTATAAAATTTAGTTTCTAAATACTTTCAACAGTTTAATTTTTTATAAACATATAGTTATTTTATATAGTATCAGAATAAGAGGTCCATTAATTATTATATGGCTGGTTCGGTCATAAAAAATAGATATATAGTGTGGAAAATAATAAAATGCCTATTATAATCAGCATAATTGAGAAGGAGTCGAGATTAATTAGTATATGGCTTCTATAACTATTTGGCAAAGATGTCAAGATTAAAGATAGTTATTTAATTACTTAAGCCTCATATGGAATGGCTATTTTTTATTTCACTTATTTTAAATATTACTTTTATATAATTTAATGTACCGACGAAAATATTTCTTTTTTATGTTGTCATATTTTGTTAACTTGTAACACTCGAGTCAAACATTAAGTAATAACTTACTTTAAAGTAACCTTAAAAGAAAAGAAAATTTTAGCATCAAACAAGCACTTTGGATGTAAGGAGTGTCAATAATCCACCATATTTATATAAAGATCTATTTCAAAAAATAAAAAGTGGTGACAATACCCAACAATGCCGTAATTGAAATTGGAAAAAACATGCACATATAATTTATGTGTTGGGAGATAATATAACTATAAAATCCTCACAAAAAAAATTTCACATCATAAAAAAAGTTGAGTAGAAAAAATATTTTTTTAATAATTAATGTGGTAAATATCATGAACCTTTTCGGGTCCCTCCATGTGTGCAGCCACAGTTATTAGCTATTTGTGGGAAAAGTCTTAGGTTTTTGGACACAGTTGGAGTAGGAAAATAATGATTGTGACATTAAAACATCGCCACGAATAGAAAAAGTAGCGTGGAAAAGTATAAGGAACCCCTCCAGCTATAGGCAATTTAAAAAGGTAGACATAAACTTTTATTTTTTTTATTAAACCTTCTTCAACTTCTGTATTTTTTTCATTTGAGTTTTTATATTAATTTAAATTAAAAATCTTTAAAATTAGTGACATTTTAGTTATTAATTATCTGATTACTTAATTTTAAGGTATCGAAAATTAAGAAGGTCTTAAGTTTAAAAAAAAAATAGAGGGCCATTTCAAATTCGCCTGTAGTTGAAGGGGTCTCTGTTCATTGTCACCCAAAAGGATTAGTGTTGACCAGGTATATATATATATATATATATATATATATATATATATATATATATATATATATATATATATATATATCCAGTTACATATATTGCATGGTGCTTTATTCTTTTTCTGCATATTACGTACATTGCATCATTAAGTGTTGACTCAGCTTTTTTCTTTTTTTTCTTTTTTCTTTAAGGGGAATATCATGAGTTAATGTACTTTGATTGGTTGGGTGCATTATGGGCCCCTTATTTTTCTGGTAAATTCCTAGGTGAGCCCTTCTTATGTCCCACGAAAATAAAGGCTCTTTCCTAGCTATAGGACAATGTCCTATACATTTATTATTATATAGGAGATATGTTAATTAGGAGGTATATATATGTAGCTCAGGTATGTTTCAACCTATCCCTAAATATTTATTACATGTTACTACTTTAAGTTGTTTGTCTCTGAGCATCTTATATGATCACTATCACTTTCAATAAGTATATTTTACTATAGTTAATTTGTGGAGTGAGACTAATCTACACTCCAAACAAAATTGTGTATGAATCCTTAATTTCTTTACAAATTCGATATTGCTGAAATATTCGAATCAAATTAAGATCCGTGCCGTCTTGAAGTAGTGATCAAGAATATCTGAAGTTATTATATATTAAACGTCACGGTTTTCAATGCTCTTAATTTATCTATACATCAAGTTGAGATATAAATAAATAATGTAAATTAATTTGAGTAAATTAATTAATTTCCAAAGCCTGTATATATATTATAATTAAGTAACTATTCTTGATTTAGATATTTAAAACATCTTCGATAAATTTTCAACTCTTTTCAATCATATTTAACTGTTATACTTACAAGTGCCACTGAAATTGTTACATGTTTCAGAAACTACTTAATGCATGCATCGATAAATTAAAGATGTATAGTGTCATAATTAAAACAACGCATTTAGTTTCTAGTCACTTCAAATACTCATGATCATTTTTGGAGGTCACATCACAAACATTGTTAATTTCGAAGTAATTATAATGTTGTCCCAGAGTAATCCTCTCATGTACATGGACATCCAAATTAGTTACCTACACCTAGCTAGCTAAATATGTAGCTAGCTAGGTAATGTGGAATATAGGCTCTTAATTAGAGGGGCCTATATGGTGATGGTTATTAATTGTCCACTTGTGGGATTTTTGGACTTGCATGTAAAGGGGTACCCTACAACTCTTCTTCGCATCTTTGTCCCCATTTATTTCCATACGAAGAGATAAGGTATATATGGAGCATACCACACATGCTTTAATGGTAGGTAGAGTACTACTGTGTTTCCCTGCTAAACCATTACCATATAATCCACATATAATTTCATGAAGGCATATTAATTAACAATATGAATGGTTCATTGCTATTTCTATTGTAGAAATACACACACAGAGACATTTATATATAGGCTAGGGAGCTACTATATATACTCTTATGAGTACAAAGTACAAAGTGGTCTATACTCATAAGACTATAGTAACCTTAGCCTATATAATTAAATATGAATGGTTCATTGCTATTTCTATTGTAGAAATACACACGCACACACACATTTATATATAAACTAGGGCTACTATACTGTTATAAGTACAAAGTGGTATATACTCACAAGAGTATAGTAACCTTAGCCTATATATATATAGTTCCAAACATGTAAACTATGTATATATTAATTTCACTAAAAAGAAGAGTACTAAAAATTATTGTTCACATAGGCAATATCTTTAAGTAATAGTTGGTAATGCATCACTACTAACTAGACATCTTTGGGTCCCTTGTCGGTGAGCTCCATCGATTCCCTCGTGCATCCGTTGATCGAATGCTCGACAAAATCGTGATGATGATAAGCTTGTTGTGGAGGAGATGAATTAGGCGCAAAAATTAGCTATAGGATAAATGATGAAGCCTCATCCGTATCGCTATTTTATGTCTAGTCCCATTGATTAGTGGGCCTAAATTTGTCCTCAATTAGTGGAGGACAAACACATTAATGAAAAATCATGTCATGTATTCGAGCCCTAATACAATATTGCTCGGTTAGATTGCTCGGTTATAAGTTATAACTCACCCCCTCTTGTGTATATTTGTACTAGTTTTAATTTGCATATAAATACTTAGCTACGTGTACATTTCCATTTGAATAGTGACATGATGATCGACGGGCTAATTTGAAACTACATTAACACACTTTTTTTGTTGTTAATTTACATTGGGAAAAAGAAAGAAAGAAAGAAAGAAAAGGGAACAATTAGATCCTATCGACTTGATTACAGAACATAGATCAAGTTAAAACAAAATTAATTAAACAAAATGTGGGAATTACATTAATATACTTTGTTATATTCGAAAATTCTGTGTGGAAGCATTTACTTGAGCACAACCAGCTGGAGAGGTATCTATCATTCTGCTTGTTGAACTTTTGGTACCACCATCTTTTGAGAAAGAACACTCCAATGGAAAATGACATTTGAAGTTGTTTTTTCCTCCAGTTTGAAAGAAATATAACCTACCTCTTTCGAGTTCTCAGCATCATTCGTAGGGTCGCGAATGTTACACGTCGTACAATTATTCTATCCAATAATTCAATTTTGAACAAGTACGATCGATCGATCCATTTTGAAGATTCAACTCAAGAACCACAATATATATAGAGAGAGAGATTAGTGAATTAGTAAATTAAGGTGTCACTTTTTTTTTACTTAAAAATGTGGCAATTAAATAAAGTTGGTTTATAAGTAATGCTACGTTATATATCTATCATTTAAATGCACAAACTATTCCGTTTACATTTTAGCAATAGGCAAGACATTTTCCTTTTAATTTTACAGATTACATAATTATTTAAGATCCAACTAATTCTATATATATATATATGCACCTATAATCATCTAACATGTTAACTATAAAATTATATAAACACCGTTCTCAACCGCTAATTGAACCGTTAATTAGCGTAGGATATGATTGTCTATTACATAAAAAAAATTTGTTGAACAGGTTATTAGCCAACAATACGATAGCGCCTTTTAAATTTTAAATTCCTTATTTTCATTATTTGCAAATTTAGATAGTATCCAATATGTTAAGTATCCGACTCAAAAAAAATACATTGATTTAATTAAAATTCAAAATTTAAAATTTGAATTTTATTTTTAATATAAAATTCCAAAATTTAAAATTTTAATTGTGAATCTAAATTGTAATTTTAGTTTTAAAAGCAAAAATTTTAACTTTTGACTTAAATTGAAATTGTGAATTCGAACTGAAAGTTTTATTTTGAGATTGTATTTTATATTTAAGAAAAGTTAAATTTGAGCCAAAATTAAACTTTGTATGCTGTTTTTAAATTAAATTCACAATTTGTAGGTACTTCGAAATGTCCATAATACCCTTAGTTGGACAAGACCAACGAAGAGTCTTACGAACCCAAACACTCTGCAAAGATCAAAATACCCTCTAGATTGCTATATGGTGGCCAATCATCTTTAGAGTCATATTACAGCTCAACCACTCATTCAGAAAAATAAATGGTCAGAATTTACATGTTTACAAATCATAGGCCAAAACTCAGGTCCATCCATCACTATATAAATAATTCATGATACTAACAAATCTGACATGCATGTTCAACGTTGTGGGTATGTATATCATTTCTCTTCCGAAGTCAATTGCATCGAGCAAGTCAGAGAATTTTGCATTTATTTGTTTAGTGTCGGTGTAGTACAAAAATATTCTAGAGATCGCTCTCTTTATATATATATATATATATATATATATATATATATATATATATATATATATATATATATATATATATAGATTTCAGTTAACTACCGCTTCCGGCTCTCTGATGACCGTTTGTCGATGATGAGATTTCCGAATCGACGATCGGCCCGTTAGACTTGATTTAGTATATGTTGAATATCTACAAAATAAATTTGTGACTTTCGATATCATTTACCTAACGATCGAAAGGGTTCAAAATCAACGGCTGAAAATAAAAATCTTATAAAAAGTGGTGATATAGCATTAAAATTTCAATTAAACATGTTGATCTTGTTGTAATAGTATAAAGAATTTTCTATCAAGATTACATCTGATTTGAATACTTCTACACGTTAAACTTGCCAACGGTACATCAACCATTAAAAATTTATTTTGAACCCTTTCGATCGCCTAGCGATAAAATGGATACGCCGAAAATCGCAAAAATTATTTTCTAAGATAGTCAAATACTAGATCAGAGTCTAAGGGATTGGAGCCGATCGTCGATTCGGGGTAAGCTCCCATGCTTCATTCTGTGAAGGAAAAACGGCAAAATGTAGGTGACAAGGCCTGCGTGCCTTTGAACCAAGCCAATTAGCACACAGAACCTACTATTATAGTATATTTATACCTTAATATAAGCTCTTTATTTGTTATCATATAGTAAAACTATATATATATATATATAAAGATAAGCGTTATTAATATATAGCATGAATTATATTAACTCAAGCTCTCTTAATCTAGATTTAGCATCAGATTATCCTATAACTATTTCAACTATATATATATATATATATATATATATATATATAAAGAGAGCTTATTATATATAATTCATGGCTTAAAAAACTGCCACCATATGCATGTCTTAAATTTTTTTTCCATGTCAAACCAAATCATATTTGAGTTGAGTAGGAAAAAGATATCTACAGTAGCACATGCATGCGTATTATTTTCGCATGCTTAACTGTAAAGAAACATGCATTAATACTATTACAGAAAACAACCCTGTTGGTAACATGTTAATTATTGTCACTAATTGTTTGATGTAACTCGAAAAGCAAAATGTCTAATGTTAATTAAAAAATGCACACTGTTAGTGCACGCACATGCTTACGCGCTTAACACCACATATATAGAGTAAGTAATTGATAATCAACTTATTTTCATGACAAAAAGATTGATCAGAAGTAATTAATTAATTAATTAATTGGTGTCACCATTAGGGATAATTAATCTAGGAAAATGTAATTATCTTGTAATTAATGGTAGTACACTAAAATATTGCATGAGGGCTCCAACTAATTAATGTGCCACATATGCTGTATGTGACATATATATATATATATATGGAAAATTTAGCATCAGGAGGACATGAGAGAGACTCTGTATATCACAAGGAAATTGAAATGTTGCAGGTAAAGAAAGGATTTTTGAAGAAATTAAACCTGGTCCCCTATAGATAATAAGTCAACACCAACTTTAATTTGCAGTGCTTTTTTTGTTTTTTTAAAGAAATTATTTGTGCAAATAATGACATGGATTAATTAATGCATCAATTAAATTGAAAGAATCCAACTAAGTAGAAAAAGATTAATGTTTTTCATGATTAGTTACAGGATGAAGATCCAAATTAATGAAATTTCTATTCATCATTTTTTTCCTTTATCTTTCGCGCCAGCTGTGAGAAAGTAACATGATACAAAATAAATTAACCTAACTACACAGTATAAAAAGCATTTATTTCTTAAAATAATGCACTCGTGTACATGAGACAAATCACAAGCTGTTGGAAACAATTAGTGTGCCTTTGTCTTTGTTAGAAAATTCGACTTTATTGTTCATACTAGACATATATATTTATATATGACAATGTAGCATGCTTTTCTCATTTCCCATAATTTCTTAAGCTATATATGAATATATATACACCTTTTGACATGTTGTTAAACCACATTTTATGTTGCCAAAATCTTTGTTACCTAACTCTTTTTTATTGTTGTAAAAAAAAAGTAAGGTTAATTATAAAGAAGTTGACATATCTTTTTTTTTATTCCCGAGAAATAGTTAACAATTAAAGTTGAAAAACTTACAACGCAAGTTTTTAATCCTCGAATTAATATCTCCTTGAAAGGAACATGATGTCCTACTCTTACCTCTTAGCGCAGAAAAGGACTCACCTCTCACTAAGAATATAGCAATTCATGAAATTACGTACGTACTCGATTGATAGGTTGACATTGAATTATTACATCAAAAATGGCTTCACCATTGAAATGTTGATCGATTTGCTGGTGCAGTTTCACATCAACATTTGTTCGAAAGATATCGACATCGTCCCCCTCGATCGACGCTTTCCCTAAACAATCGATCGCTATATACAACGACATTAACAGCCAACAAGTTCCCTTTCGAGGTCGATCTATTGAGAATCGATCAACGAAGAATAGTTGCATTGGGACATTTCACTGGCAAAATTTGGCAAATAGGAAAGAGACTTTGCTATATATCATTTTCTTGGCATGTTAATTAATGGGACAATTTACATTCAACCACAAAAATAACAATACTGAATTTGTTTTATATGTCATAATATGTACACAGTTTTGCATTTAACATCTCTATTTGTTTCTTATTAACAACACAATTTATATATAACTGTAGTGGGGCTAGCATATTACTAGTTCTAGATGATTGCACTAGCTTTTATTTAAAGATTAAAAGATTTTTTCTCTAAAAAAAAAGATTAAAAGATTGATAATAAATATTTTTTTTTTTTGCTACTAATAGTATTTTAGTTGAATTCTATGTAAGAGTTTTAATATATGTATATATATATATAGATGAGTGAGACTACTATGCTTCTGGAAGCACGAAGTCTTCCGTGCTTCCAGGTCGTTTTTGATGTTGCGACTTTCGAATCGTCGATCGGCTCCGTTAAACTTGATCTAGAGTATTTGAAGTATCTAGAAAATAAATTTTACAATTTTTCGATATCATTTGCCTAGTGAACTAAGGGGCTCAAAATCAACGGCAGAAATAAAAATCTTACAAAACGTGATAATATGACATTAAAATTTTAGATCAAAGATATTGATCTTGTTTTATATAGTATAAAGAATTTTCTATCAAAATTTTACGTGATTTGGATATTTCTACACCGTTAAACTTGCAAACGGCTCACCACGGTCATTAAAATTATTGATTTTGAGTCCCTTCGATCACTAGGCAAATGATATCAAAAAATCATAAAATTTATTTTCTAAGTACTTCAAATACTCTAGATCAAGTTTAACAGAACCGATCGACAATTCGAAAATCGCAACATCAAAAAAGATCTAGAAGCACAAAGGCTCTATGCTTTCAGAAATATAGTAGCCTCACACTCTCTCTCTCTCTCTCTCTCTATATATATATATATATATATATATATACTATTTTTTATTTTTAATAGAAGGTGACTTTGTCTTCACCTGAAAAGTGATATTTCAACTGCATGGGTTTTCACAGTCCACTCGTACGTGTAACGTGGCCAAATAAGCCTCGTCCAATTCCTTGTTAATAGCACCATGAAATGACTATGATTTGATAGCTTAAATGTATTATTTATGAGTATTTTTCAAAAGAAAAAAGAATAGTTGTGATTTAACGTGATGATATATCGTCTCCTATTTATTTTAGAGTAAATGAAATAAATTATTGCTATTTACTAATTGTGCATATCTCACAAAACTCTAAATTGCTCAATCCAATATATACACCACTCTTGGTACGCGATTATATGGTAAATATGGTAGTGAGTAAAGCATTTTTCATTGCTTAATAAATGCTTCAAGCACTAATTAAATATATATATATGATTGCATCCACATATGTATATGTGCATGCTCAATAAGTAATATTAATAACAAATATGAACACAAAATAAATTGCTAGAAATAATTGGTATTTTAATGACCATTAAGGCAGTGAGGTGAAGATGGGGGTTGGGGATTTGGTGGAATTCAAGTTCTAATTTGGTGGAAAGAGTTTTGAGTAGAAGTGAAAGGTGGACTCATTCATCGAAAAGAATAAAAAAAAAATTAAGGCTAAATTACACTGTCCATCGCTAAACTATATATGAGGCGCGTGACACTATAGTTCGCAAACTTTAATTTCTTTTAATTCTTGGCTCAAATTTTATAGATTATTGTATCAAGTCCAGCAGCCAAATGTACGTAGCTGACTAAATATTGACATGTTGGTGATGTGCAAATAATACCACATCTTAAACATTATCACGTCATCAATTACAACACCGTTGCATCATCACTTCAATATTAGTATTACATCAACATTTAGTCAATTAAATTGATTGCAAAATTATAAAACTTTACTAAATTAAAATTTGAGGACGAAAATATTGCACGCTTAATATACACTTTGACTAGCAGGAACGTACTTTAGCCAAAAAAAATTTTTGAGCACTCTAAAGCCTCTCTCTATTTCTCTATTTCTTTTTTTTAAAAAAAAAAAGATAGCAAGCTACCTGCTTCATTCATTAAGCGAAATGAACTAAGCGTATATGATGGAGACAGCTAGGGCCTCCTGAAAGAGCCGAAAAAATACAAGAAAGAAAACCCAAAATAAAGAACTCTACACCTACCGATTAGACAAAGTAAATAAGAAAAACGGGGTGGATAATAAAAAGGAAGAAGTGAAGACCGAGCATGGAAGAAAGGACAAGGGACAAGCAAACAAGAAAGAAAACCCAAAATAAAGAACTCTACACCTACCGATTAGACAAAGTAAACAAGAAAAGAACTCTATTTCTCTATTTCATTGCGGACTTTTTTCATGTTGTCTTTTTCCCAAAACATTTATACAGGGCACGGAATGTGTTAAAATGATAAAAAAATAAAGAAGAAGGATTTAAACTTGAATCATTTGAAACACATGCGGATGCAGAATTCGACTTCATATATAAGCGACAAAAAAGGAAAAAGAGAGCCGTTGGGAAAAAATTTGGGGTAAACTTCGAATACCATCCCTGTGGTTTCGCACTTTCTCACTTTAATATTCTGTGATTTAAAGTGTTTTAAGTTAGTGTCCTATAATTTTATTTTTATTTTTTCGTCATCTTTTTCATTAATATTTCGTTAAAGTGTATACAAAAACACTTCAAATATCCTATCTAGGTGTATCGAATATTTACTTTAGTACCATTTAGTTTTAACTTTGTTACTGATTTAATGAAAAAAATTAGTGGAATCAATAATAAAAAGATAAAAGTGAAACCATAGGGCACTAAATTGATACACTTTAAACTACAGCGTACTAAAGTGCGAAAGTGTGAAACCACACGGATGGATTTGAAGTTTTCCCAAAATTTTAGTTTGGTCCCCCTTTGCCCCCTTGGGGGTATTTCCGTCATTTTACCCGAAAAGAAATCCCGCGAATCTAGTTGGCGGGCACTTTGTGTGGGCCCCACACGTACGCCCGTTTCCGCGATTCCTTTCCATCAGTTCATGTGGTCCGCGATCTTACAAATAACTAGGTGCACCTGGTGCACCAATACGTCTGTGGACCACACCTCTATTTGTGCTGCAGTATCGTGCATCATCTCTGTTTCAGAAGCACTTAAAAACTTTGCCCGAATTATAACTTACATTTGAAGAGAAAACTAGTCATTTTGCGCGAAATTGTAGTTTTCGTGCAATGATGTGACTAACATATGTTTAGCCAAATTGGCAGAAACGCGAAGCGCAGCGCGCGGATGAACTTATGTATCTGGTGCACGGAATAATTTCTCCCCGGCGAACTTCAGTGGGCCCACGAGCGTACGGTGGATGAGGTGCTTTTCTCATCGTCGTAATCAACAATCAGGGCCGCTCAATATATTCATGGCCCATTTACAAAAAAAAAAAAGAAAAAAAAAGAGAAAAAGAATCGTTTGTCGACCCAATTTTCCGGGCGATCCGATGTGCGGAGGATTTGATCCGATCGTACCGTTAATCAAATTTTGAGCCCACCATTTTGGACGGTTGTGATTAATTGATACTGCACGCAATGACCCGGTTCACTCAATAATGTTGCGTTCATAAATGATTTTTATCATTATTCCATTCTTATTCTTACTCTGTTTTGAATCATAGCACTGATTTGCAGTAAATTTCTGTACGCTGCAAATCTTAGTTCGCTCGACAATTAGAATTAGAAGATCAAAAAAGCTGGATACCGTGGTTGACCGTGTCGGATCGTAACTAGTAATCCCAAAAACTCGAACCGTTAGAAATACACAAATAATTTACTTAAAGCGTACAGATACAACACCTACGGATTTCGATTGTGACTCGATCCAGCTAATCTCATACTATTTCGAATATAACTCGACCCATCCAGCGTCACGCCATTTCGAACATAACTTCAACATAGCCTCCTACCACAAAGCAAGATGCTAGCTTATTTAAGAAACAATCTCCCCTCCAGTATTTACACAACTTTTCATTTGAAATTGAATCCGTAACCTCTGGTTCTGATATTACTTGTCGGATCGTTGGAGCTAACCATTTATTTCCAAAACTCGAGCTTTTAGAAATACGCAATGAATTTATTTAAAACGTATAGATATAACGCTCACGGGTCTCGATTGTGACTTGTCCTGACTAGCCTCATGCCCCTTTGAACATAGCTCGGCCCATCCAATATTACGCTTTTTCGAATATAACTTGGTCTAACATGACCTTCTGCTATAATGTAGGATGTTGGTTCATTTCATTTAAGCCAACGAAGCACAATCCCAAATTTTAATATAAACAGAATTAATCAATAGTTTACGAATTCAATATGAAATAGTGTAGGTGGACATAGTTGTTGCAATTCGTGAGAAAATGAGTGTAATTTA
Source organism: Ananas comosus (assembly GCF_001540865.1). NCBI lineage: Eukaryota > Viridiplantae > Streptophyta > Magnoliopsida > Poales > Bromeliaceae > Ananas > Ananas comosus. The sequence goes on along the minus strand of NC_033634.1, from coordinate 2,686,145 downwards.
TAAACAAAACGGCAATCATGAATTCACGAGTCAATGATAACCAAAAACAAGTAATAAAATTTGTACATTAGCGTCGTACAAGCGACATTTTTTTTTAAAAAAAAATGCTTATAATTCTTTGCATTTGTTTAAATACGAATATCCACAATCGTACGGATATAATGATGTCGCAGTAGAGTTCTAATCATTGATGGAAAAACCAAAAGAAAAAAAAAACTCAAATTAAAGTGGCAACATATTGTGTACTTCTATGATTAAATTATATAAGTTTTAAAAATATGTTTGGCACACATCCCTTTTAAGTGATACTGGTGTTGGGAAATCGCACGTCGCGTAGATTTTCTTTCCATTATTAGGAAATAAAAATATACTATTTATAAATTCGCCCACAATTGCATGGGATTGTTGAGAGCAACAGATAATGTTTTAAAATGTTGTTGAGTTCTAGAGATGGCACATCAAAAATAATTTCTATCGCAATAAATTATTTTCAATTTATATTATGGAGACATTTACAGTTGTTTTATGGGCATATTATATTGTTTGAGTGTTTGATGGTTAAATTAACAACGTTTTCAGTTGGAAGCATATTCCCAAATATTATTTATTTATTTACTTTAGGTAGGATTTACTATTAGAAGGAAATGTATGAGATGTAGCCATTCTTATTCTTGCTCTAGTAGTGTTTTTAGAGTGAACTTAAGAGCGTCTTACGGTCTATTTGGCAGTAATAGTAGGTAAGAATCAGATTCAGTACTAAGATATATACGTAATAAATAAACTGAGATGGTTAAACCTAGCAAGTTAATTCTGTGCAGTGATCCAACATTAAAAAAAAAATGATATAATGAAAATGCACAACTGTATAAAACGGAGTGCTAAACTGACTATATGCGATTGTGTGAGATACTGCACCAACAAAGATTAGACGAAGCAGATTCCTAAAAAAGGATCCAACCATTTGATAACTTCGCTATTGGATTTTAGATTTGACATTTCTAAGTTAGATGTGGTATGCCAATTTTGGTGTTATATCATCTACACCTTACAATCTTTTGAGGCATCCAAAACATTACTTCTTTATTCTTTTTTGTGGCATAGTTTTTTCAAAGGAAGCTTCCAAGTAAAGGAGAAAAAATAAAAATAAAAAAGTCGAGACACGTCCAGAAAAAAAGGGAGATGCATAGATTTTTGGCTTAGAAAATTTCACCATCAATCTACATATACATGTTATATAGTCATTGTTCCAACTTTTCCATAGTTGAAGGGAGAATTGAGAGGAATTTGCCCAAAAAAGGACAAAAAGGAAACCCCGCTCCTCCCTCTGACTAATTCACCTAGTAATCATTCAAAAACAAATTTTCAAATTTTCAAATATTACCGTTGTGATATATTGTAAATTATTATTATAATATATGGTATTATATTTATATTTATTGGGTAAGATTGGGAAAAGCACTAAAAAAAGAAAGGCTCTCTCCTTTATTAATTTCCCCAGGTGAGACTCTTGTGAAAAAGGGGCATAGCATGAAAAAGGTTGGTAGGTGTGGAGAGCTTGTTCATGAATCTTATAATACATCCTTACTATGTGCATCTTTCCTTGATGTGTCAATGTTTCATTAACTTGATACTTTTGTATGCTTCTAGAAGTTGCCGTTATGTACATACAGGGGCGGCTAGTTTTCACTAGTTTACAACATTTTGAAATTTAAAATTATGAGGTTGTTACTGGGGCAGTTTTGAGTTCTGACTATATAACGTAAGAGGTTTTAAAACAATAATGAAATTAACATAGACCGCCAGTTTGACCATCTTAATTTACCGCTGAATGAAAGTTTTGCCTTTTTTACTTTAGATGGGAATGAACCTTCAATGTATATGTTTTTTTTTCTTTTTTTTTCTCCGAGTGTGGAGAACTTTTAGGCATACGTAGAAGTGTATAGCTACCAAATTCTACCGTATTTAAAGAATTAGTTTTAAATTGCGTGAAGTAGCCACAAAATGAATGGTTCAAATTAAATAACCTTATAAGAATAGGGGGTTAGATCCTTTAATTAAAGAGTCAAATTAGGACTCAAAACCCTTATAGGTTTCTCCACAAAAAGTATCAGAGCAACTGCCCCACCACCATGCATTGCTTCAGCTGCACCATTCATTAACCCTCCAAAAGATGATGATGATGATGATGATACAACTATAAATATGCAAACAACACAAGCACAACCAAGATGATTAAGCTCCAACTTTAGAAAAAAGAGGAGAGAGAGAGAGAGAGAGAGAGAGAGAGAGGGGAAGAAAACCTCAGTTCAATCCCACCCACTTGACTTTGACCTCTCCCTTTCTTTCTCTTTATATCTCAACCCTCTCCCCTTAATCCCACCCATTTTTCCTCTCACTCCAATGCCACTTATATTCAGCAAGTAGGAAAGAAGTTAATTATACCTTCTTCTAACTAAGCTCCAGAAAATAATAAAAAAGAAAAAAAATGGGGAGGCATTCATGCTGCTACAAGCAGAAGCTGAGGAAAGGCTTGTGGTCTCCTGAGGAGGATGAGAAGCTCATCAACCATATTGCCAAATATGGCCATGGATGTTGGAGCTCTGTCCCTAAACAAGCAGGTATATATATTTAACTACTACTACTACTACTACTACTACTACTACTACAACCCCTTCTCTCTCTCTCTCTATCTTCCTTCTTTTTTTTTTCCTTTTTCTTTTTTTTTTCTGAGTGCAATGCACTCCAAAAAAGATGAAGACATTTCACCCTTCTTTTCTGACTAAAGATTGTTATTATTATTATTATTATTGTTATTTTAATATCAGGACTTCAGAGGTGTGGCAAGAGTTGCAGATTGAGGTGGATAAACTACCTGAGACCTGATTTGAAGAGAGGCACATTCTCAGAGCAAGAAGAGAACCTCATAATTGAACTCCATGCTGTTCTCGGTAACAGGTAAAGAAACAGAACATGTGGTCTTGTTAATTCATTCCCATAATATAGTCTTAGGCACTTTGTATAATTAAGAAAGTACATTTTGCAACAATGCCCATCAGGTGGTCTCAAATTGCAGCACAATTGCCAGGAAGGACGGACAACGAGATAAAGAACCTGTGGAACTCCTGCCTCAAGAAGAAGCTGAGACAGAGAGGCATAGACCCCGAAACACACAAGCCATTAGCCGACGATGCCCGAGGCAGTGACGACAAAGACAAAGCACCCAACAATGGCGAGACGGCTTCCGGATCCAGCGAGCTTGTGAGTCCCATCAACACTCGAAATTCAGCAACATCTAACAAAGAATTCCCTTCCTACTGCTTCTCTCTTCCACAGCTAAGGTATGAGCCTGAGTTTGATAGCACTCCAAGAGCTGAAGCCAGCGTGAATCCTCTCCTTTGGTTTAATCCTGACAGCAGAAACTTTGATATGAATTCCAAGTTCAGCTGTGTCGGATTAATATCTGCTTCTAAGAATCAAAAACCTTTGATCAATCTCCCAGCCGATAATTCTCTTCTTGTCTCAGCTGTCTCTGCTGACATTAGCAGCAGTTACAGTTGCAGCAGTGGAAACAGCATTGAGCAACAAAGCAGTAGCGCCTTCTTTGACAGTGGCTTCTTTGCATGGTCTGACAATGTAGCAGCAGATAAAGCAGCTAGTATGGAGCTCGACGAGGAGCTCAAGTGGTCCGAGTATCTTAACGGCTCCTTCGTGAATGAGAACCAAACGCAATCTCTTTATGATGAGATCAGAGCCATAGAAGCCCAGTTTACGATCGACGGTTTGGGTTCTGCATACCAGAAGAATCAGCAGCCACAGCAGCACTTGCAAACTTCGGATATATTCAGTAAGGACCTGCAAAGATTGCCTTTCGCTTTCGAACAAATTTAGATCACTTGGTATATGTAATGAGTTCAAATAAAAAGAAGTTGCACACCGAAAAATTCGACTCAAAATTGACAGAAAAAGATTACTTAAATTGATAGTCGTGGTTTAGAAGGTTCGAAAGAAAAGATTCCTCTTTCTGCATTCAGGACTTCCCATGTATATAGCATGCAAATGAAACAGAAAGCTAAGCAGCTGTTCTGTGCAAATATGTGCAGAACGATAAAGCGACCATCTTCGGCTTTGAAGTATTTGGAATAAATACAGAATAAAATTTGTTCATGTTTGTTACTTTCTAATTTCTTTCTCTCAATTGTGTTTCTTCGCAATAATTGATTATCACGCTACATCAAATCCTAGCATAATAGCTAATCATCCAGTCTCTGCTTCACATTTGAAGGCTTTGGAGGCAAGAAAAGAGATGGCTTTATTCTTAATGTCAACCAAGCATCTTATCCTCCTATTGAAGAAAGAAAGAAAGAAGGAAAGGAAAGCTGAGGCCTCATTTGATGCCTGCCCTGTTTTCGTTTTTCTAAACTCAATCTTTATATAATTGGATGCATCAGCAAATGGATTTCTCTATTTTTTTCATTGTCGGTTAGCTTGTCTTGCAGACAGGTTGAATACAGGATGATTTCTTCTTCTTCTTCTTCTTCTCCTTCTTCTTCAAACAAAAAAGTAGCGAAAAAAATGATACTATAATTTCCAGTTTTTGTTGCCAAATGAGCATCATATTTGTATGGACCACAAGCAATGTAACATCCATACTAACACTCCAATACATGGAACTTCCATTTAATAAAACAAGAAAAGAGCAGCAATACAAAACGAGGCCTAAGTCGATAAAAATTGGGATCTACTGATTTTACCTACCACTAGGAAGATAATGACACCTAATCACCTATTGACCAGTCCTTCAACTCTATTGACTATCTTAACAACCCCCTTTTTTCTCAAAAGAAGGATATTTACTACCCAAGATGAACGCATGCAATACGTACTTCAGTACGTCTGGCTAGGCTGAAGCTGCTGCTTAAGTGCTATTAAGCTATTTTGCAAAAGGTCCTATCATCTTTTTCTAGCAAAATCCTCCCAACAGCTTCCTGTTAAAAATTGAAAAAGAAATTAAAAATTGAACTTTCAGCTTTAGGAGGCCCAAAGCAAAGCTCAATTCAGCTTTCTTTCCTTTTGTTTGAGGGAAACATTTCAGCTTTCTCACCAGACTAGGAGCTCTACTTTTTGTTCACCAGACATATCGTATGAGCCGAAAAGTGCTATATAAGTAGAAAGGTTTGTCTGCTTGGTGCTACCGTAAGGCATACTGTTTTTCCAATAAAGTGTTGTTTGCGTACTCAGAAAAAGCACTATATAAGTGTCGCCAAACAGCTTTTCTCGGCAGCAAAAGCAGAAGCTCTCAAGTTTTATTTCAGCTTCCCGCCACATGTCGCAGATCTAGATTTTCCGTATCTCAAATGCTTTGAAAAAAGCAACCTTAACCAAAAGCAAAAGCTAGGCCAAACAAGCATTTCATAGCTTCAAGTCAGCCTGCATGGTGATTGCTGAGTTCGGGAGGTGTAGGTGCCATGTGATGCTCACCTTACAGTGAGAAGGGACACCATCTGGAGTATCTAGTTCTTTATGTGCCTTGTCCATATAATGGGGTCCCCATGATGCTGATATCATAGGAACCAGAGAGTGGAAAGGGCATCATCAGAAACTTACTTTTCTCGAATTAGATGTATTTCTCTTGCGACATGATTGAATGCTTCATAAAAAAGGAAAGAAAAGGAAAAGATGATCCATCCACAAAGTCATCTTGTCTTACCCAAGATTCTTTTGGAATTTGGGTCCTTTGCACCAAATTATCATAACCTGCTAGAAGCTTTCTTAAGCAGTAGGACCTGATAGAAGAAAAGCACACTCATCAGCATGACCTAATCTTCTTGCTCAACAATGCAAAATAACCAAATGAACATAAAATTTCTAATAAAAAAGAAAAAAAATAAATACTGACTTCTATCATTAGTTGACAAGGAAGAAACATTAAAGAAGTATGGTGATTTTACATTTCTGTAAGTTCACCAATCAGGTGTTGATCTCCAATATCTGAAAAAGATGACTTCAATTGCTGCGACAAAAACAAACACATCACATTAATATAGTGATAAAACGTAAGATATCATATAAAAGAGAAATATCAAGGCATGAAAAAGAAAGATTGATTAAAATATTTTAAAGGCCAACCAGTCACAGGAACTACCTTAATGAGCTAGTCCTGAATAAATTGATACTCATTTCTATGGTAGTGAAATAGAAAAGTACCAATTGTGGTGAATGTGGCTACTGTCTTAGTTCATATATAGTAGTAAAAAACGTAGCAACTTAATTAGCCCCTGTAAATATTTGGAAAGGTCCCAGTGCCCATAATACTAAAAGAATATGCAGCTACAAGAGTTTGATGCAATTCCATTGTGAGTTAAAGCTGAGTTTTAGATACCCATAATGCTAATAGAAACTCATGACCTCAACAACTGATTCACAGATTGTTCACCACTTACAGAACCCCATACTGCCTGCCGGACGATGCATAGTAATCCATTCTTGTAATCGCAGTAATCATAATACAAAATGGGATAAAAGAGCATTCAAACAAGTCATTCAAGTGTTAGTCCAGAACCTTGAGTTAGAAATGTGCTATAAAATTTCCAGGAGGTAGCCTTTCAATTTTATGCTATTTGAAACGTACGATGAGTGAAAGCAACAAAAGAATTGTGAAATTTAAGCCAAATGTTCAACAGACAAAGCTTTTTCAATTGTCCTTTTCAATTACCTGATAAAACAGGCAACTGAGCAAGAAATTTCTTAAGCATGTAACCATCAAGGATTCAGTGACTAGCACTGGAGGAAAATTTCAACCATATTTATACTCATGGTATCAAGAACATGCCAAAATCTTTTATTCCTTCAACTTTTACTGCTCTTGAAACAAGAACAACCATATATGATACAGACTGAAATAAAAAGGAAAAGAAAAGAAACAAAGAAGGCAGAGATTCAAGCTCCCTGTTTACATGAACCAGAAGCCAAAACTATAATATTATCCAAGTTGAACATCTATTATCAACCTCACTCAGTTCGCCCAAATATCTTTTATATGATTGTGCGAAATCATCCTTAAATTTGCTTGTTATTAATCTCCCAGTTATGCTTAAGTCCTTATATAACCCAAATTTGGTCCAATTATTAACTTCTCGACAGGGTTTGCTGCACTTAATTTACAATTTGAAGCCTGCAGCAACTCAGATTATGGCATGAAAAAAAAAAAAAAAAAAAAAAAAAAAAAAACTGCACACTGATTGTTTGTTAGAGTTAGTGAAATATTGGTTCTCGTAGTTTGAACTCAATCTTAACAATAGATACCACAATCCTCAACATTTGGTCCAGTAAACCTTGTGACAAAAGGATTGACCCGAACCCACAACATAGAAAATATGGTAGCAAGAAGAAGTGACCAAATTACAACAATGGTGGGAACTTTTTGCTGGTGGACCAACAAGCCTTTCAAGAACGGATATAGATGGAAGATCACCGTGAATGAGAAGAACAGCTTTATGAACATTAGACTCCAAGATCCATGTTCGTTATTTATCGCAGATGAAATCCCAGAAATCATAGCCCATAGATTGATGATAATTATCGTTGTTGGGACAACCAAAAGAGAAGTCCATCGTAAGGCATAGAGCTCCTTGAGATCATCCACAGTGAATTTCCCAGTTAACACAGTTAGATTTGCTTTTCTACCTAATAAAATTTTAACTGGTGCATAAATAATTGCAAATAAATGGGAGGAAACCCCTCCTATCACCCAAAATTGCTGGCTTCTCCACCATTCCTCTGTTCCAACCCCACTCCACCTCAATTCTAGAAGCCCGGTCGTGAAAACTGAAATTAAGAGTACTGCGAGCCAGATGCTTCTGATATCGCTAATCTGCATGCATAAAAAAAAAAGAGTCAACAGAGGCTTTATCTACAGTATTCATCAAGGATATGCAGTTTCGTGTTTTTTACTTGGGATTTATGTACATATACCTGCAAAGTTGGTATTTTTGAGCATGGCATGAAAACCTTGTTTATTTGCAAGCAACCCTTTCAGGGAGTATCTATGCAAAAACAATTTCTCACACATGCAAATTTCTACAGTTTTCAGGACACGCAAATATGAACTTTGCAGCGTTATTTGTGAAAATTTGCACATTTGCAAGTGTAATGTAAAAAATCATCTGTTATTTTTGTTTTCTGGTTAACTGTCATCCGTTTCATGCTTGAGTTATTAAGCTTACAGGTGGAATGATGAACTTTCCAGTAATAAGGCAGATAGCTGGTACGGTACAGTATATAACAAGTGGAATGGAAGTGAGTGGATAAATGGTAGCGTTGATGTACGCAATTCTTTCTAACCACTTGAGCCTGCTGCCGTATGCATACCAAATCGGGCAATGCCGACTGAAAAGAATCTCCATGGAGCCAAGAGCCCATTGGAGTAATTGAGTCAAGCGGTCAGAAAGGTTGACCCGTGCAGTTCCAATAAAAGCGGGACGGTGAGGCGTGCAATAAATTGACCTCCATCCTCGAACATGCATTTTGAGACTTGTTAGTATGTCTGAAGTCAGAGAGCCATATATCCAACCAATCTGTATATAGAAGGGATTGGAGAAATTAGTCATGAAGTGTTAACTCATAAGTAGTAAACAAACTTGTATTGGAAGAAGAGGAATATTCAGCCGCCCTTAAGAGTCGCTTAATAGCATAACAGTTTTTTGTTCCAAGTTGTTATCGAGGAATTGAGGGATTATGCACAATATTTTGATGGACCAATTTTGTTCAATTACAAGTTACAACCAAGTTAAAGAGCTTACAATGAAAGAAGCTACAGAATGTGCCAAAAGAAACTACACCGTCACATGAGATTGATTGTATGCAGTATGATTTATACATGATTGCTCGAAGAAGACATTCTTCGATTGTGCTTTGTGATAATTGACACATATATATACTTGTAGAGACACATGCACAAAGCATACAGGCAATATAGGAAACTGTAGTGATAAATATGGGACTTAAATTATTGTTACCTTTCTTCCCCATGCCGTATTCTCTTCATAATCACAGCTCATAACAGTAATTGCTTCTTTTAGTAGATCTTCTGGTGCTGCAGACATTGAAAGTGTAGCGTTCTTGACAATAATTGAAGCTATAAGAGTTGGCGATTGGCCAAAATATTGCTTTAAGCCTTGGAAAAGAGACGTGCACTTAATATCAGGAGTGGTTGGTTCCGTATTGTCCGTAGTGTTTGCCTCGAGATCAACAGTAGAGGCACAATGATCATTGCTGTCAATCAATTTATCCTTTACTGGTTTGTACCAGTTTAAGATGCTCGATTTTGGTTCCATAGGAGGGTCATAACCATACAAAGCCTTTCTATTAAAGAAGCATCCCGTGCCAACAAAAAATGGTCCCTGTATACCATCAAGGCCCTTCAGATTTACCTGGAAAAAAAGAAAATAAAAACATTAAAATCATATCATTAGCTGTCCTTTTGCCAAAAATGAGGTTTTGGTTTCCACAAATAGTACATGGGTAATGGGAGTGACCACTCACATCGTAGAAGACAGTACTGTGATTAGAACTATCACTTGCATCGCCACCATTAAATCTCTGAGGAAACTGAACAAAGCATGCCTTCTCTTTAATATTAGGATCCATCATAAAGCACATGGCTTCCAAAAAAGCTTTGCTGTTGTTCACATAGTGATTGCAATTGAGATTCAGTATATAAGCCCCATTAGTGAGAAGTGCCGAAACTCGAAGCTGTAAATTGCTCAAAAAATTATCACAAGCTCTCACATAATCATGTGCTATTTCATATGATGGAAAACAGTAATTTAGGTAAATGTACCAGAGAATTCATGGCTCCTGCCATCTTGTTATCATGGAAACCAGAGCGCTTTTCACGGGATATATAGACAAGCTGTGGAAGTTCTTCTTCGGCATCATTTGGCACATTGTGGCCCAATAGAATCTGAAGAAACAAATAGAAGCAGATTTCCCACATGGAATTATGCAGATCTCATTTGTATTTGTGCATACAGTTTGCACAAGCAAGAAAATCAAATAAAAATAATTAAAAAACCTGTAAAATTCCGGGATGGTTTTGAGAGTCAGTGCCGGGCCATGGATTGCCATCAGTCATGATCCAACAGTCACGTGGAGTATTTTGGAACTTCTCGACCAGGCCGTTGATTTGGACTTTGAATTCCTCATATTGCCGCTGAACACAGAAGAGATCAATCAGGGTTAACAAGAAATGAATCCACAAATCAGATGTCAGACAGCATTCAAAAGAGTAGGGCATTAGCAGTCTAAAAACTCTAAATGAAAGTTTGTCTCTGTTCTTTTTAATTGTAAATTCCTACGTGTCAAATGACTGTAAAATTTGCTAACAAGACTGAAGTGGAAGCAAAAGAACTTGACTTCAACAGCGCTTATCACCTTCATTGTCCTTCTTTCCGTAACAAATGATGGAAATATATTGTGTTTTAGATAGTCCACTTTCTGCGAGAAGTAATATTCAGGAGCTCTGGGTTCAATATTAAACTTCTTACAGAAGGGCACCCAAGTCCTAGCAAACTGGCATGTTTCCCTTAGAGTTTCAAGGGTCAACATTGAACCTCCATCATCTGAAACATAACATGTGACCTTTTCCACCGGATAATCAATGGCAAGAATCGAGAGCACGGTATTTGATGTGACAAGAGGAGGCTCTTTCATCGGATCCACAGTACCAATAAAAACATCAATGGAAGCAACTTCACTTGGTTCTCCAGGAAGATTATACCTGAAAGAGAAACGAACGTCTACCTTCAGATAATCAATCAAACAAGGAAACTGGATATAGGTAAAATTATTATGGAGACCTCCTTAGTTATAGGCGAGTATAAAGTAGACCACCCTTTTTTTTTTTTTCAATTGGCACCCTATTCACTCTTGATCATTATGTTTTGAATTATTTCCATCTGTTAAATTAGGAATTCCATTAAATTCAACAGCAACTGGGGTTTCTAGTTCAAAAGGATGACAGTTAGTGAATGTCCTCATACATTTTTACTTATAGATTATGGAAAAAAAAAAGAAGATACAGGTAACAAATGATTTACCTAAAAGATAAGCGTTGGGTATAAGTTTCTCTTTTAATCGGTTTCCATTTAGGAAGCTGTTCCAGAAGCCAGGAGAAAGAAAACCAGGCTTCGCAGATGACTGAAGTTAACCAGAGCCCATGTGCATCACTGACTGGGTAAAGCAGTCGGTATCGGAAAAAGAATGCTAAAGCTACAAGCCTGAATATCACAGCAACCCTGTATGGACTGATCTTTGAGGAGGGGACCGGCACCTTTCGTGAAAGAGGCTGACGAAATTCCTCGTGCCTATAAGCAATATAACAACAACAAAGGACTTAACATAAGTAAAAATGGCTCAGTTCATAGGAGGCGGGATATTCAATTTGAAATCTTTGTGAAAGTTGAGAAGGATCTTCTTCAACAATATATGCTATTAAAACAACTAGAATGAAAGTTTCTTTCAAAATCCATCTGCGTATCAACCTAGCGGAGGAAAAGAGTGTCTAATTGCCTGGGGGTTCAACACGTTTTTGCTTAAAAAGAAAAAAATCTAATTGCTAGGAAACATCACAACTTGACAAGAAATTAGAATTCTCTATTTGCTTCTCCATCAAAAAAGGAACATCCATCAATACAGGTTTCATTTTAAAAAGTATGTGTTCCTTTGGTATGTGATAAAATTGAATGAAAAAGGTATATTGCGAAATCTTAATAAAATACACGCACTTCTTTATTTCGTTGAGTTCCCTTTCTGAAATATAACAGGAATCATCTTCTTCAAGTAGAGTCTCTTGGTCTCTTCCTGGCGATGACATCTTCTGTTCAGTGCTCTTTTGCTGCTGAATCTTTTCTGAATAAATATGAGATTTAACATTCACAAAGACTGACAGTTTTGGCGGTCGTGTTGACCTAGCTGGAAATAATTATTTAATGGTAACCAGTCAACATTTGACATATGAACAAAACCCTGTATTCTATAAATGTACGATGCATAGAATGACTACCAAATGCTTAAAAATGAGGTGTGAAACAACCTTTCTTCCAACTCCAAATGCAAAATTTATGATGTGAGAAAGCAACGGCCTTGATGAATTGTGAAGGTAGCTCCGTATATACCTGCCAGAATAGACATAAACTGTTTATTATTACAGTAGCCAAAAGATAAAATAGAAGAATTTCACCCTTTCAAGTGAGAAAACAAGGAATACAGATTGAGAACAAGGAGATGATCTTAAGCACTTGCCCTTTGAGGCTTTTGTACAGTTCTCCTTTGAGGAACATCAATTGAAACACTTGTTTTTGTTGGAGACGCTGAGTTGTTAGTTATATCTTGCACTTCACAGTTTACAGAACTGCGTAAACCTCCATTAGTTGACGAGCTTCCTGAATTGTCTGAATCAAGGATGTAACTCAAGTATGAAGTAGAGATATCAGCAGTAGATTGTCTTTCATTATCAACAGTTGGATAAGAACCTGCCAAACCAATCACAGTTCCAAACAAAATCAGATTAAATATCAATGGTTTGAAAGTTAAATAATAGTGTAGTGTCCATTCTGCAAACCTGTTTGCCTCCTGTAAAGGCTATTGCATTTTGGGCATTGTTGGCTCCCTGCTTTCAATATTACCACATAACAGGCTCCGCAAACTGGGAATCCACACCCCTCACAAGCAACAAGTAGCTTCTCACCTTGATAAAGCCCTAGCCAACTTTGACAAACTAGGCACACTTGGTCCTGTACTTCCGTTCCAATCTAGAATAAAAGGCATCACATAAAGGCTTTGGCATAAGCTCGCGCATGCACAAAACAGATATAAGTTTCATCTAAGCTATTTATGAAAAACAAATTAATATTGTTAGCTAGAATCACACATGATACCTATATTAATTTGACAAGAATCAAGCTTAATCGATGACTAGCAATAGCAGCAGCACCACCAAATCCAAAAATCACACAGAACTGATTGCAACAGTTGAGAAATAGCAGTATAATTACAGACATGAAAATCACAATGAATAATTTGAAGTCACAAAATTGAAAGCCTTAGCCTTAAGTAAAGAAGGGGACAACTTTTTCTTACTGGCTCATCCATACAGGTAAAATTAATTGTAACTAGACTATACACTACAGCTATTTCCTCTTCTCGCTATTTATTAAAACAAATTACTATTCCTAGCTAGAATCACACAAAACATATAGCTCAAGTAACAAAAGGGCCAACTTTTCCTCACCGGATCATCCATCTAGGAGAAATAACGACAATGTAATAGAAATTATTCTGTATAGTATGAGTAGTCCCTCTTCTGGCCACTTATTAGATCAAGTTAACATTCGTAGCTAGAGTCGCACGAAACCTATAACTCAAGTAACCAAGGGGACAACTTTCTCTCACTGGATCGTCCATTAAGGAGAAATAATGGCAATGTAAGAGAAATTACACAATGTAACATGAGAAATCCCTCTTCTCGCTCTTTATTAGGAGAAGTTAACATTCCTAGCTAGAATCACACGAAACCTATAACTCGAGTAACAAATGGGGCAACATTTTCTCACTGGATAGTCCATTTAGGCGAAATAATAGCACTTAAACCGTATAATCCAGCAAATTCCTATTCTTCTGGTTTATTAGAACAAATTAACACAATCACGCAAAACCTATAGCTTAGGTTACAAAGGGGGCAACTTTTTCTCACCGGATCGTCCATTGAGGCGAAACAATGGCGATTGTGCTATAAACTACAACCGATTCGTCTTATCTCTTCTTCCTCGTCCTCTTCTTCTTCCTCCTCTTTGGCAGGGGAATGGTGGCGATGGTGTTGGAGAAGGAGGAGGAGGAGGGAGTGGAGGGGTTTTGTAACAAAGCGGGGGAGAGGTCCCGGTGGAGGCGATCATGGAGAGAGACTCGGGAGGGGGGAGGAGACGAGGCCATTGATCCTCGACTCTCGGGGATCCCTCCTCGCATTGCGATCTCCTCAACAACGCAGGGGCGTAGTCGCCATGAACGAGCTCTCACTCTCCCTCTCTCATATATAGGAGGTGACATGGTCGTACATATTCCACAACCGATACCAGAGTTATTTCTAAATGCACCAGGTGTACACCACACGTGGTACACCGCACTTTGAAAATCGTTTACAGAGATAAAATTAGAGCTTGATTCATTAAATACATTTTCCTTTTTTAATGAATTGAATAAGTAAATGGATTTTCGAAAATTTCGATTCTTTTTTAAAATATATATATATAAGCCTTAGATACTGTGTTATTAAAACGGTGCATGAGATGCATGGGTACACCCGGTGCAGCTCAAAATTACCCGGTGTGGTGTGTAGAACGCAAATGGGCCATCACGGATTTAGTCTAAGTTATCGGCCCATAAAATATGGGCCGTGTTGGGCTTTTAGTTAGTTGCAACCTTTTTTCGGCTTTATTAGTTTAAATTTGAAATTTAGCTTTTTTCTATTGGATTTTTATAGCAAACACTTAAGTTAAATATATCAATCAACATGTTAAACACGAAAAATTAAATATGATGTTATTATTATTATTGTTTTTGTATATGTATGGATATGTTATGGAACAATAATTTCGGGTCCTAACTATTCACCAAATCGGCGCTAAACTTAAGCTTAAACTTTCTCTTTGAGAATCAAGCCTAACTCGAACCAGCTCATTTGAATTTGAATTGAATGCAAATTGCTAACTGGGTGTTAGAATAACGGAACTAACGACAGGTTCAGGAAGTTCTTCTTCTAGTTATTCTGATAAAACCAACAATAGGAAATAATCAAAATTCACGTCCGAAACCGCATTGAGTTTTAGAAAATAATGGTTGTATTTATAAATTACAGTTGGTCCTATTCTTTTTAAAATTTTTCGTTGAGAATAATAGCAAGAATTCGCAGATTTCCATTTTCTGTAACACATCGTCATTGTTTCTTTCAAATAAAAGTGACCTAAATAATGTGAACAAGAAATCTAACCGAACTCGAGCTTAGATTTGTAGAATCACACCATTCTTGTCAATCTCGCGTTCGATGAGTTTCTTCTTTATATTATTCGATGAATTTCAGACCATATATATTTGTTGTCACACTAAAATCTGACCTCAAACTAACACAAAATAAGAGTTACAGTAAGAAAAAATAGAAAGGATTTGCTTTATTACAAGTATGTAATGATAGAGCAACTCACTTTAGCAATGTAGTGCTTGGTATCATCTACTTTATAAATATATCTCAAAACTAAATACAGGAAAAAAAAAACCGAATGAAGCTAATTGTAATAATACCTTGATCCTTATTTGCTATAGATTAATTATATCCACACCTTAAATTGTTGAGAGCATGTGGTGGGGGCGGGGGGGGGGGGGGGGGGGGGGGGGGTTGTTCCTTGTTCCCTTGGGAATGTTGCATACCTATATATAGAGACAATAATATTATTTCCCTCCTCATCAAGGGAAAAGGATTCCTTTGCTTTCCAAAAACAGGTTCCCTCCTTAAAAAGGAAGCAACAGGAAAAGAGAGTTCCTGTATTTTTGGCTCTCAATTGGAGAAGAAATATTTATAATCATAGCATAAAGTTTTGATTTTTTGGGACTAATTCATGTGATTATTACCTCACATGTCCAGTTAACATTTTTACATCCTCTTCTCCCCTTCAAACTACTGAAGAACAATCATTTTCATTTATTGATCAATTATAATGTTCGTGAAAAACTCCAATAAAGTGCACTGACGAGAGAGATAACGGCTCAGAGCGAGCGTAGAAATCGAATTTAAATTCTCTTAAAAGAGAGGGGATGTAGTAATACCTATGATATTATGTTATCTAAAAAATGTTGCAGCTCGATCGGCTTCTTTAATGCTAATGTTAAAGCATATGGAGCAACCATTAATCTCTAATTACTTAAGCTGATAAAAAATAATATTTTTTATATTTTTATATTAATCATATTCTTATATTGAACAGTTAAAATTGTATGATGGGAATCTCCCTAAGGGTGTGTTTGGTTCCACGTAAAACTGTGAAAAAAAAAATTTTGGTGAAAAAAATATTTTACGTCGTTTATGTTTAGTTTGTAGGAAAAGAAAAGTAGTTTTTCACTACGGATGTTTAGTTGAAAGGAAAAAAAAATTAAAAAATATTATATATATATTTTTATTTTACATTTTTTATATTTTTAATATATAATTATTATCATATTATATATATTAGTATTATAGTTTTTATTTATAAATAAAATATTATTTTTAAAATATATATACATATATAAATATATATNCAGGAAAAGAAAAGTAATTTTTCACGGCGGTTGTTTGGTTGAAAGGAAAAAAAAAAGTTATAAATAAAAATTATTATATTTATTTTTTATTTTTTATTTTTTATATTTTTAATATATAATTATTATCATATTATATATATTAGAATTATAGTTTTTATTTATAAATAAAATATTATTTTTAAAATATATATACATATATAAAAATATATATTTATATATATATATTATATATATTATATATATTATATACATAAAAAAAATAGGGGAGAGAGGTCCACCGCACCCCAGTGGACCTCTCTTGCGGTCCACGAGGTAGGGTGCGCCTCGTGACCGCGCGCCTGTGAATCCTGTCCCTCCCAACGCTGTGAAAAATGGTTTTCGTTTTCGCTCATTTCAAGCGGAAAATGAAAACCTCTGTTTTCCTCATATTTGTAAAAAAAAAAAATTCGAAAATTTTTTTTACGGACAAACAAACGCTCGAAATCATACGTTTTCATTGAAAATTTATTTTCCGGGCATTTTTTACAGAGAACCCCTAAGCAACATCAAATTGGTGGAGATGAAGAGTTTTCAAATTTTCTTATTTTTTAATCTACAAAAGACGAATGCAGACGCATTTGAAGAACACACATGGCCGAAACAAATTCTATCTAGTGTTACTCTTTAAATTCATGCTCTTTTCAACAACCAAAGACCAAAGAGTAAATTATACTTTTGGTCCCCAAACTATGAAAGCCGTGACACTTTAGGCCTCAATTTTTAATTTATTGTAATTTCTGACTCAAGCTTTTTGAATTGCTGCGATCAAATCTCACTACTAAATTTTGTTCGCTAAATATTGATAAATTGCTGATATAGAATTAATATAAAAGTATTATAATTGATAATGCAATAATAATTAAAATACTATATCGCATCTGCATCAATAATCAATAATCAATAATCAATAATTTGTCAGTATTTAGCCAATTAAATTGACTGTAAGACTTAATTACAATAATTTAGAAATCTCGAACTAACAATTATAATAAATTATATTTTGAGGGGTAAAAGCGTAATTTACTCAAATACCAAATTAAACCATGGATAAGGTAACCATGTCACATAGTGCCTCTTGTAACTAAGAAGGTGGTACATACATATCCATATTGGACACGTGTTGAAACATGAATGGGAGTGTTGTATGTTTTTTTTTTTCTCTCTCTTTATCTCTCTCTCTCTCTTGTTTTTTTCCCTCTCCTTTTTCTTTATTTTTTTAATTTGATTTGGTGTGACATTGATAATTGTTCCTAATTGAAGCTGGCATTTGATTGAGCTCCATCTAAATTAAAATAATATACATCTTTGTATTTAAACCTATTAATCAGCATCATTAATTTATTGGTGATAAGAAACTATATTTAAAAAAAATGCAAGTTTTGAATTGAATCATTAATTTTGATTTCTAAATGTAACAACATGATGCAGGTGTGAATACCAGTTTAAGCATTTTTTAAAATTTAAATTTATGTGATATTATATTAAAATTAGCAAGTTAATTAGTCAAACAGCTGGTCGGTTTGGGTACCAGTATTGTGACCTATCAAAATTTAATTTTATAAAAGAGGAAAAAAAAAAGGAAACAGAAATTGTTTTAAACAAAATATTAAATGATAAATACAATGTGATTATTTTGCTGGGATAAATACAATGTGATTTATTTTATACTGCATTTAAATCTCCACTAATTACACTTCTCAACTTCATCGTAATTAACTAATAAATGTAAACTTAATCTTAAGCCATTAGTTTAATTAGATAAGGATTTTTTTAAAAAAATTTCCTCTCTATTGAAAGTTAGATTACCACTTCTATTATTAATTTCATATTTATTAATTTCTTTTTATGAGAAAGGAAACTATTATTACATGTTAATTATCTCTTTTCCTTTTTTTCTAATTTTTGTTGGTATTTATAATATGAGAAAGAAAAATGAAACTAAATCTTTTTAGTTTCTAGCTAAATACGTATACTTTTTTTAAAAAAAATATTTTGATAAAGCCCACGACAAAATCAGCGCACGTGTACGGTAGAAACGTGTGTAGTCTAATGCACGTGTGTTTGTTTCCTCTTTTCTTTTTAATTCTCAATTTTAAAAAATTAAATTTAAAATTTTAAAATTTGCGGTAATCTACCGCCACGTGGCCTCGGGCTTTACGTCATCCGAGGGGCCCCCCGCTCGTTCCACGTGTCCGGCCGGGCGCACGTTCCGAACCGTGTTGACCACCGACGGCCGTACAATCCCATCGGGATAGAGATCGAACGGCTGGAGAGCGACACATGGGGCGTGGGGCCCACGGGGGGCCACGTTGCGTGTGCCGCGGTGCCCCACGTGTCGGCGCTGTGTGGGCCCCGAACAGGTGGGGGGGTGGGCACGCCGTGTTGCTCCCTCTCTGACCTTTCGCTTCTGTGGGCCCCGCTCGCGTCGTCGCGACCGTTGGCGGTAAACGGTACGCGGGAAAATTCTGTATCGGATGGTGACGTGGAATTCGAGGGTGGTGATTTTTCATTCTTAAGTTAAATGAAAATTAAAAATATAATATATTAATTTTTAACATAACAACTTGTTAGTTAAAAATAAAAAAAAAAAATCAATTTGCGCTTACATATCTTAGTGAATTTTTTTCTTTATTTTCCCATCGTTTAAACAGCTTCACTTTATCTTTCATAATTTTTTTGTGTTGTATGATTAATATAAAGTTGTACATTTTACGAATCACAAAATGGTTGTAAAAAATCTATTATTCTACTGTTATGTGGTTGTAAAATATATTATTTTATAATTCAGGAGTTGCAAATATTAGTGCATTAGTATCTTACTTAATAGCAGGTATTTATTAATTTATGATGAAACTAATTACTAAATAAAACTATGTAAAACCACAAGGAAGCTAATTATTAATTTAGTAGTATAGAATATTTCCACATTTTTTATTCTCATTTAAGAGAATCTATAGTTGATCATAAATTGGTTGGGTGTAGTAAAAAGTATTATAATTATAAATAACCTATTTGGTTACATGCAGTTGCAAAATGAATTTGTATAATTTTATTAGTTTTTATATGAGAGAGTGAAATTGTTTTCTACGTAGGAAAAATAAATTAATTAAAAGTTATTATTGCAGTTAAAACTGTGGTTAATTTAAACGTAGTTCTAACTATCACAATTGGGCCTTCTTGTGTAATTAATTTCAACTACAATAGTTAAATTCAAATATATTAAACTGAATATTGAATTTATATTTATATATAACTACAACTGCAGTGTAATTATAATTATGCGAAAATAAATTGGTCCTTTAAGTAGTATTACAACAACAGAATTAGGTTATAGGGACACATGTTTGGGACACTTTTGAGTAAGTGTCCCATTTATGCTAAAACTTAAAAAAACATCTACTAATGCCTAAATATAAAGCCCAATCCAACCAAAAATAAAAGATTACTCTACTCAACCCACCACACCCAGTCCATTTGGCCCGATTACAAACAGAAAAGAAAAAAAAAGAAAAATCAATTACCATCTTTTCTTCTCTTTGCACTCAATCCACTGAAATTCTAGACGAAGAGCCTTTCCTGTCGTCCTCCTCCGCCACCGCAGCCAACGAGATAGAGTTTCGGCGGTTGCTAAATGCTTAAATAAGTATTGGTAAATTAGCAGCACTCTTTTAGGTTATAGCGACACTCTTTAACTGTTACTATATACCTAGTGACCCCACATATAGCAACACTTTTTAAAAGTGTCGGTAATTTTAGCTAGCAGCACTTTTTTGACATGTGCCTATATTTAAAAGTGTCGCTATAGACCGTTTTTGTTGTAGTGTATTTTGAAAAAACTGCAGTAACGCCTCATCATCAAAAGATAAATGCTTTAGGTTCCCATAATTAAAGGGTCCACTACAAAATATTTGATACTTTTCCATTTTTTTAACTTAATTAAAATCACAATTTTGATTAGACTACGTGTTTTATTTCCAACGAAGTTAAAAAACAGATAAAACTACAGGTGATTTGGAAATTGCCCTTTTATGTTATTTTATTAATTCATATACTTTCACTTTTAAATTTTTATTAGGAGTTAAAGCATATTTTTTTATCAAAATAATAATAATAATAAAAGAAAAACCCATCGTATCTCGCGCGCCCAAATCACTAACCACTTGATTATTGGTATATGAGATCTCAAATTCGAACTCTAATTACTTTATAATTATTTCATATTTCTTGCTGAGTTTATTTCTACGAAACAGATAACTTAATAATTTTAAAAGAAATAGATTCTGGTGACTGATTATTTTATTAGAATGCAATCTACATTTGATTCCAATGGAATGAAGAGTGCGTCCAAAATTCTGTTTTTGTAGGTACTTAACTGATTTTTGCAAACAATTCAAAACACTACAAATTTTTGCCAATTCATTAAATTTATATAGAAAGCGCATTTGTTGAATATAAATACTTCAAATACCATTTTTTCAGTTTCTTAAACTTTTACAGAAAAATAATTATTATATATTATTTTAACTTGGTATTTAATAAGAAGATTCTGAGCTGTGAAACAATTTCAACCCAAAAAGAGTATTGAATATAAAATATAAAATATTTAAGACACCGTTCTTTATATATAGCTTAAATTTTTGGAGATAAATCGTTGATTTATATTGTTAATATGATACGGAGCAAAAGGTCATAAATCTGAGTCATTTAAAATATAATTTTTTGGTAGCTTTAGCTCCGATCAGACAATAAATCCTAAAAGTTTAACAAATATGTTCAAATCGATAAAATTATTTTTTTCTTTTTAATTTTCGAGCAATATAATAATACACTTAATTTGTTGTACATATTTGCTGGCATGTTGAGCTTTAAAATAAACCAAAATCTTCCGTACTTAATTAGCTTGTTTGATAATGACTTTTAAGTTACATTTGAATCATTCAACTCCTTAGCATATAAGAAACTATGCGTTATGGCATAAATAGCATGATATATATATTATTGCAGGATAATTGCTATAAAATATCTATTGGCTAAAATGCAAAGAAAATTCTCTATAAAATTTCTTCTTTATATTTTATCCCCTATTTTTAAAATTTACATTTTGTCCTCCAAAATTTAAAATTGTAGCACTTAAACTCGCACCGTTACTATTTTTAACTGGATAACAAGCGATATAGTAATTTTATTTTTAGAAATGATGAAAAAGAGAAAATTAGTAAATAATAAGGGATCTTTTTTATAAAGTAATTTAATTTGAGAAAAAATAAAAAATTCTTATGCATTTTCACTATTTTTATTAGTATATACACGAAAGAGTAAAGATGCTGGATTTAAATTTTAAGAGAGCAAAATAAAGATCTTTTAGACATGGAAAAAAAAATACAAAAGAAAATATTTGTTGGGAAATTTCCCCCATTTTAGCCATAATTATTTTTTCGTTTATAAAGTTATCTTCCATTTATAGTGTAGTAGATGGTGGATGGACTTAGACCAAAAACGTTACGTGATGAAACATTACTCTATAAATTAAATCTGAAACTCGAATATGTCTAAGTAGATTCAGATATTTTTAAATTATTTAATCGTTAGTTGAAGTTAGTTGTGATTCGAGCAAGTTTAGGTAAATTTGAGTTATCTTTAACAATTGTAATTATCTCTGAGAAAATTTATATTCAGATTCTGATTTTTACAACAATTTTGCAAAAATTCCAACGTTTGATTTTTTAAAAAACATTCAAANACTTACTCAGTAAATACAAATAGTAAACGAACCAAATATTAACGTACTTAATTTATTTCATATGATTGATTTAGATATTTTTATTTGTTACTTAAGTTTTAAACTTCAATTTTATAGTAACTAACTGAGTTTAGTTTATTTAACTCTCCGACTTATTATTTTAATATTAAAACTTTATAACGTATCAACTCAGTTATACTAACATTCTTTTTTATATGTCATAAATATATATATATATATATATATATATATATCTCTCTCTCTCTCTCAACCTGGGCTGATGATAATCATCGTTTTAGAGTAACAACAATGGTCAAAAAATTGGAAACCTAGTTGAGAAAAGTAATAAAGATCGGTAACCTAATTTATGATATTGGGTCACCCCTAGTGAGTTGGGATCCCCCTGGTGAGTTGAGATTGGCTGATCATAGTAGCACTGGGATGTTAAAAAGTAGATTCCCAATTTTTGAACTATCGTTTTTCTTGCAAAATGATAATTATCATAAAGTCGGATTAAGAGAGAGAGAGAGAGATATATATATATATATAAGTCTAATTTATCTACTCTCTAAAAATGATGGCAAATTCTCTATTGAGTTTTAAATTAGGTTAAAATTGATTGATTGCTTAAGGATCTAAGATGAATTAATTAATTTGCACAAATTATTCTTTAAAAATATCTTCTTTTTGAATTTTAAACTTACAAAAAATTTTTTAGTTTGCAAATTTTAAAATCGAAGTATTGTTAATTGATTTAAATGAAGCAAATTATGAGGCTTGAGAGGAAAATCAAGATTTTGAAAGGTTGGGTAACTAATTCAAAATGATCTATAGATCAGATAAGTTATGTAGGCTCTTTTTTTTCCAAACTCTAGAAATTAAGGGCATGCCTACAATTATGCATCTGTTGGGGGGTATACATGCAAATTGCAAACGTAGATACCAAAGAGTCCACCGCTATGTTATATAATCAACGCCGCGGTGCTCTGATCCCTCCGATTCAAAGAAAGAGTAAACTCTTCTTCCACGTACGCATAGAAAATAAGGGAAAAAAAAAAAAACTGTTCTTTGATATTTCTTTCTGAAGCTCTTCATGGCCATGGAGATCGTAGAAGATCTCGGCAACGACGCCGACGCGGAGGACGAGGACTTCGAGGAGGAGAAGGAGGAGAATGGCGATGCCGCGGGGGCGGCGGCGGCGGCGTCGTCGTCGATGCCGGGCACGCCGGACCACCCGGCGGCGGCGGCGGGGAAGGAATACGCAAGCGAGAGCGAGGCGGTGTGGATTGTCGGGGGACGGCGGCGGGGAAATAATCAGCAGCAGCAGCGGCGGCATCGGACGACGTCGGCGCAGCGGAGGAGGGAGAATTGGGTGGCGCGGGCATGGGATATGCGGAGGAGCATGATGAGGGATCGGAATCAGAATCGGAACAGAAGAGTGCCGGCGCTGGAGAGGGCCCAGCGGCAGCTGGCGGATCTCCAGCCCTGGTGAGTTCTTCC
This sequence comes from Ananas comosus, assembly GCF_001540865.1. NCBI lineage: Eukaryota > Viridiplantae > Streptophyta > Magnoliopsida > Poales > Bromeliaceae > Ananas > Ananas comosus. The sequence continues at coordinate 2,662,525 of NC_033634.1, read as the reverse complement.
TTGTTCTTACTCATTACCACTAAATATTAATGCATCGCTGTTAGTTTGAGAACCACACGTACAATTTATTCAAAAAAATTTAATTTTTTTTAGAAGAACAATAAAAATTAAAAAAAGTCAAATAATTTGATATTTCCGGTTCTTAGTGCCAAGAGAATTATGATATGGTAAGATATATTATTAAAAAATTATATTTTACTTTGATTTTAACGAGTGCTAAGCTTGATTTTTGATTCAGTCGTGTATTTAATGAAAAGAATCTCATCATTTATTATTATCTTTATAATAATTACTGTGTGTGATATAATTTATCTGATTTTTATCACACAGACTATTACTTAACATCAACAAAGATATTAATAAAGGTTCAAAATTTGTTTTCTTCGATCAATTATTATGATGGTTAGGATACTTATTTGGAAGTGCCTGCCACGTATGTGGGGGTTTGGTAGGATTGCAAAGCTCACATCTCCATCTATTTTAATGCCTTAGATAAGGTAGTTATTAAAATTTAAGAATAATTACCTATATATTTCTTATACTTTGAAAATATTCGATTTATCTTTTTTTTTTCTTTCTAAAATATCCCTCATATGTTCCACTGTTGTTGTAAAATACTCCCGCTTAAGTTAACTTAGCCTAAACGTGAGTTAAATATCTACTACAGTTAAAAAAATTAAACTGTTAAGTTAACTTGGGTTAAACGTGAGTTAAATATCTACCACAGTTAAAAAATATTAAATGCTAATTCTGCCCTTAACTTAAAGGTAAATAAGAAATGTTGGTGATGATGGAAAAGTATATTGAAAAATACCAAAAGTCAAAATACTTTTTGTGTCCCTGACTTTAAGAGCAAATAAGAAAATTAGTGAGGGTGGAAGGGTATATTTGAAAGGGTAAAATAGTAATTTTATAGAAATAATAGAGTTAATTAACAGATTTTAACTCTAGAGATATATTAGAAATAGATTGGAACGTAGAAATGGTATTTTCAATATTAACCTTCTAAGAGGGGTAAATCGGAAAGTCTGAAACTTTTCAGGAGTATATAAGCAATTGCCCCTAATATTTATCCTCCAAAAAAAGAAAAAAAATTAAATAATTTTATTTTCCAATCATGTTTTTAATAAAATGAATAAATGTACTTTGTCTCTCCTCACGGTAATTGGTGCCTTACATTATTACATGCAAAAATGATAAAGTAATTTTTTTGTTTTTTTTCTATTGTGCGTAGGAGATGATCCTAGAGAGGTAAAGGCGCGGCTCAAGGCGTGGGCTCAGGCGGTGGTGCTCGCTTCTGCCTCCCATCTACAAGACTGACTCAATCACTATATTATTCTTGATTTTGATGTGTTCTTATGACTCACAGGAGGCGTGCGTATTTTGCTTATTAGCATCTATTTTGGGTCGCTATATTTTGAAGTTCGAAATGTGAGACTTATATTTATTATTATTATTATTATTATTATTTTTCTCTTTGTAAATACTTATATTTAGGAAAATTGATTACCTCAAATTTCTCTTGTAAATAAGGTCATGTGAAATGGTGAGGTAACAATAGTTAGGAAAGTAGGTAGTTTGGGAATTGGATTGTTTTAGATCATCTTGGTCCCTACCATGCTTATTACCAAGATTTTCATCCCATGGAATTGGTGTTTGCCGACACGGCGGTTAGAGTTGAATCATCCAACTGCTGTCGTTGGAACTTTTATTTTTAGCGTGCTTGTGCTTTGCTATTATTGGGGATTATATAATTTATTGTAAATAAAAATATGCTTGTGTGGGTTTATAAGTCATTCATCTTTGGCGAATGATCTTCATCTTTTGATTGATGAGAACTTAAATTCTTGTTAATGCAATTGTGCTACTTGATACCGTAGCAGTTATTTTGAGATTAATTAGTTTATTTTGTACAAACCTAAATTTCGTACAAACTCTGCATTTTGCAAAAATAATTCATAATTGTGTGAGGCTCAAGTTTTAGGAATGCTAACAAATTATGTATTCTTCACAATGTTATTAGGATCAAATTGAAGAAGCTTCTTATTTTTACTGTGCGATATTGAAAAAAAAAATTTGATTGAAAATATAAGAGATTGCGCATTTTATGCTTAAGTATCTTGGACCGATAATTTGAGCATGACAAGTAAGGTTATATAAGTCGGATTAGTATAGGACCAAAATAGTCCATGGTGTATATAAGTCATAAGATCAAAGTCGATGTTAGGAATTTACATGTGAATAGGGATTATACCAAAAAAAAAAAAAAGGAAAATCATGCATGTGGAATAGAAATTAACAGTTTAAATTATTGATATGTACAAGCGAATTCAAACTAAGATGTTCAAACTTTTAAATTGGTCCACGTGAGTTGCACTTTTTTGCGAACTGTGGATTACGTGGCACCTTATAAAGGACTACAAAAAGATATGGATCCATATACGTACGTGGCATCTTGTAGAGGATTACAAAAAGATAGGGATCGATATACGTACGTAACTTGAATAGGATTATTACAAAAAGATAAGGGTTAGAAAAACATATATAGAGTTGGAAGAGAGTGGTTAACTTTGTTATGATGTTGGAGTATCCCTATATCCTTACTTTGTAGTTAAAAAAAAAAAAGAAAATCCCCCAGAATATCTACAGTACAGGACAATTTTAACTATGTAATAATTTATGTAATTAAGAGTTTAAGTGGTTGGAAAATTATGCTAAAAACAGATGGTTAGTTACGTACAAAGAAATAAGGAAAAACTTTAAATACCACTCCTGTGATTTCGCACTTTTTTACTTTGGTATCATGTGGTATAAAGTATATCAATTTAGTATTATGTGGTTTCGCACTTTCTTACTTTAGTACCATGTGGTTTAAAGTGTATCAATTTAGTACCCTGTGGTTTCATTTTTTTTTTTTGGTCGGCTTCTTTGTTAATATTTTGTTAAATTGTATACAAAAAACTTCAAATACATTATCTAGATTTATCAAATGTTTACTTTAGTACCCTTTGGTCTTAACGTTGTCACTGATTTTTTTTTCCTCCATTAATATTTCGTTAAATTATATACAAAAAACTTCAGACACCCTACCTAGGCTTATCGAATATTCACTTTAGTATCCTTTAATTTTTACTTTGTCACCGATTTAACGAAAAAAATTAGTGAAATGAATAATAAAAAGAGAAAAATGAAACCACGGGGTACTAACTTGATATATTTTAAATCATAGGATATTAAAGTGAGAAAGTGTGAAACCACATGGGCTAAGTTGATACACTTTACGACACAGGATACTAAAGTGATAAAGTGTGAAACCACAGAGAAGGTTTTGAAGTTTACCCAAGTTGCTTTTGGGCTTAATACTGGAGCTTGTTTCACCAAATTTAGCATCAAAATTGGGCCAATTAGTTGAAGTTTTGGTTTAGGCCATCTCTAGGCCCAAACAAGTAGCTTCAGGTTTTAGATTAGGGTGCAGGTTTCAGATACTCTGAAAGGCACGATTGATCTCAATAAATGGCGGCGATCTGACAGTTGATTTAAAAAACATAGATATAAATTTATTATGAGTTGTATGAATTTATTTTGAGCAAATGCTTGCGAAAAGATTTGCGCTCCGAGTGATCTTCTAATATATGGTAAAATTCCAGTAATGTGGTCACTTTTTTTTTTTCCATTTTTTTCCCCCTAACATTGGAGACAAAGAAATGTTCAGAATCTTCAAACCCTTTCTTTAACAACATAAAATGAATTCAACTCCTGCAGTAGCTCTTGTATGAATGAATTTGCATTAACCTAATTGTATCGTAGTTAGCTCGAATCAAATTAACAAATTTTCATAAAATAATCTTAGTATCTTAATCCCTTCCTGGTCACGGTTGTTGCTCTTAATCGTGTATGCAGTTGAGGAGGATGTTATATATTAGGAGTTATAATTAAGTTGCTTGAAAACATAGTATTGAGAGAATTGGGAAAGAAAAAAAAATTAACACCAACAACTAAGCCTCAAGTTTCTGATTGCATAGTAGGGAATCTCATTAGCTGGTTCTTTAAGTTTAATTTGACTGTTTCAATTTTGAAATTAAGTTAATTTGAGATGGCGAATGCGGATTCGCCGGTTGTTATAAATTAAGGGTTAAAGGTTTTCTAATGACACTGTTAATTATTTGGTTAGGTAGATGGTTATACCATCACATCCTAGGCTTAAATTAGTTTGGAATGCTGCAAAAATTATTTAATACGATTCAAAAAGAATAATTGGTTTGTGATGCATGTTTGAGATACATACTAACTAGCTTAATTTTTTTTAAAAAAAATTCCCTCAAACCCCTAGCCTTTTCTAAATCTCATCCTACTTTTCATCACTGGGATATGTTATGAAAAAAGCTGAAAGGATTTAGTTCGTTCGGTGTGAAAAAGAAATTTAAAAATTTGAGAAAAAGAGAGAAAAAAAATAAAAAAATAAAACATAAAAGCAATTTACGCAGTTTGGCCATTAGCGTATATCCAGAGTGAAAACAGAGCTAAGCTTCTTTTTTTTTTGTTTTTTGAGAAATAGGTAGCAAGCTACCTGCTTCATTCATTAAGCGAAATGAACTAAGCGTACATGATGGAGACAGCTAGGGCCTCCTGAAAGAGCCGAAAAAATACAAGAAAGAAAACCCAAAATAAAGAACTCTACACCTACCGATTAGACAAAGTAAACAAGAAAAGCGGGGTGGATAACGAAAAGGAAGAAGTGGGGACCGAGCATGGAAGAAGGGACAAGCAAGGGTCAAAGGGCTCCGTTCCAGGCATTGGTCAAAGAAGCGACACGTTCAAGAGCCCGGGTAGCATTGGGAAGCACCTCGCGGAAGATAGTGTTGTTGCTTTCAGTCCAGACAACCCACCAGATTGCCGCCAAACGGGTTAAACTTTTCGATCTCGTGGCGGCATTGGGTATGTTAGATGTATCTGTCCATAGTCTCCGTACATCCCCAGCATCCGATTCGCTTGCATCTGAACCTTCGGCACAAATACGGATGTATCTAACTAAGATACAGTCCCGGAACAGGTGGTCGCAGGTTTCTGGAAAGAACACGCAAAAAAGCGGATCATTCTATCTGCGGTTAGCAGTCTCTTGCGCAGCAGAATCCAAATAAAGACTTTGATTTTGACCGGAATTTTTAACCTCCAAAGATGCTCATACATTGGGGCTCTTTGACCTGCGTCGGTGATGAATTCATAAAGGGACTTAACGGTAAAAGTTTGGTTGGCGGTCCAATGCCAGTTTAGTATATCCGGTGTGTCAGTTGGCCTATAAAGGGCAAGCAGGTTTTTGATCAACCTAATCTGATGGCGACTATTGATATTCGATGTAGCTAGGCCTCTAGTTATGAAGCGCCATCTCCACCCTTTTTCATTCCAGCATTGTGCAACTGTGATCTCCTTATTCGCAATGCTGGAGTATACTCCTGGAAACCGAGTACATAGAGGGGTTTCTTCAATCCAAATATCTGATCATATCCTGATGTTTTTTCCATCGCCAAGCACATACGAAACGCCACATTTAAACGCCTCTCGACATCTCATCACGCTTCTCCACCACTGGGAGTAAGGTCTGAAGGCTCTCCCTTCATGTAAAGGCCTTCTTCTGATGTAATATAAAGATTTAATCAACCTCCCCCATAGCAGATGTGGCTCTTTGAAGAAGCGCCACCACCATTGGGTTAAGAGAGCCATATTCATTGCTTCCATATCCTTAATCCCCAAACCCCCTTCTTTCTTGCTTTTGCATATCGATTTCCACTCTACAAGGCATGAGCCCCCTGCAAACGGAGTACAAAAGATGTTTTTTTCTAAAAAGCCCTAGCTAGACTCCAAAACACGCCCAATGTTCTCTCTTATCCGCCACTAGACACATGTAACACTTTCGAACTAATATATAACAATTATTTTTTGCAATTTATTACTAATTAGTGTCAAACACGTTATTCCTATATAAAATAACTGTTATAGTGAAGGCGTCTTTTTTTTCCCTTGTTTTTAGGCTTTTTCAGTGGATGGTGATTGTAATCTTTTGATAAAGAGTTCAATATCTTTTCATCTCTCATCTCTTCATAATTTATTTTGTTTGTCAATTTAATAAATTTAATAAAATAAAGTTTCATGCCAAAAAAAAAAAAAAAGAATAGTTATATAGGTGTTTCTATTCCCCAGATGAGAATTGGAAAATTTATGCTAATTTATTTGCTCAAAGAGAGTGCAGGCAATTTGAAATTTTCATTTAATGAATGCAATTAAATACTTACAAACTTTGCCATGCTAAAGTAAAGTAGAAACAAAAGAAAAGGATGATGACACACACCACTATATAGGAATTGCTTACACATATATATACTCAAGATGCATGATGAAGGGAACAAACAATACATAAAATTAAGCTAAGAAGTTGGAGATAGATACATCAAATTTTGAGGCCTACATGAGAGGTAGAGCCTCAAATCTATTGGCTATTGTAAATCAATAGCCCAAATATTATAACTGTTTGCTTGTTAGATGATGGTGCACCCAGAGGATGGCTCTTCAACATACACTAATTTAGAAGGGAAGCTCCTGAAACTCCCAAAACCCATAGTCCTACATGCTGCACAACACAATGCCAATTCTTTGCATTTCTCCTCCTCCTTCTTCTTGTGCTTGTTATCGCCTACGCTTACTACGTCCGCGGCCTTTTTCACCTTCTTTAGCTCCTTTACAATGTCCACGACATCTGCGGTCCCTACTACCGTCAATGTGCACTTCTCCTCATCCAATTCCAATGATTTTATCCCTATCCAGCCACGCGCACATGGAAAGAGAGAGTTGTAAGGCAAACACACGATTCGAACAATATTCGTGAGGCTAACAATGAAAGCAAGCATAGACTAGAGAGCATAGACGGATAGAACATGAAGATTTATGTGGTTCGACCACTCGATCCATTACTGTGTCCGCAAGCAAAGCGGAGCAGCAAAATTATATATATACTTTGTGGTGAGAAAAGATATATATATGACAAGTAAATAATCTCCATTTATCTACGACCTCGCAAAATTCAAAAGAGGGCCAATTTAAGACACACATGAAAGAGAGAGAGTGAGAGAGAGATGACTAAAGCACGAACCATCGAGTTTGGCGACGGCCTGCAGAATGGTAGTTTTGCACTTGCTGCAGATGATGCTTATTTTCAACACAATCTTCTGCAAATTTGTTGAACACAGTAGAAAGAAACCATGAAAAAAACAAAAAAAAGGAATCATATATATGCTAAAACGCATGCAAAGTTAATACATTAGTACTGAAAACCTAGTATTCTATAAGTTATATTACTACTAACCTTCATAGTTAGTTGCTTAGAACACAAACAAGGCAATATATGAGATCAATGGATCGATATTGATTTGTGTCAAATCCAAATTAAGAGCTTGAGTACTTCGAAAGGCGATTTAAGCTATATATAGTCTCATCCTTAATCACTCTTCCAAGTTGTGAGATGAGGAACGGGTCATAATAACACCTCTATGTCCTAAGAAAATAACTACCTTAAATAATTAAATATAACAAGTGACCCAAAGTATATACTATATTGTCATTATCACAATTAGTTAAGAAAGGAGGAAATAAATTTCCAGTGATCTCATGAGATCAATGCACCTTACATTGTTCCAAATAAATAGAACTATTATAACAAGACTATTAAACGTTAAAGACAATTAACTTAGATTTTTACAGAAAAATAATTGTTTCGTATTGTACATCGAATTAAGCATAAGACTATCCTAAGTCAAAACTATTTCAGATTTTGTCCCATTAAATTTTTAGTTAAATAATTAAGTAACGTTTTGGATCTATCGATCGAAACTGTTTCACATCGGATAAGCTAGGAATATTACGGTGAGACAATAATAATTAACTTACAGAAAAAGTTGACTAGTGACTTATAGTAGTACATATCATGATGTAATATTCTTGTAATTATACTTATCCTTCTTAAATTGTTTAACAATGTGAGCACTCGTAATATGTAAGTTCCAACTTACGCTGGAAATTAATTTTGGCCGTGGGGACAAGAGACACACTTTGTCTTAACTAGCTAGTCATCAAGAGTTGTTGTACTGGTGAATATTATTATATAAATAAAAGAGTAATATTAGGTAATTACGTACTTGGATTATATTACGAACAATCATTTGGCTAGTTTAGTGATTGTTACTTTTTTTTGAGAGAGAGGTAGCACGGTACCCGCTTCGTTTATTTCATTTAGAAATAAACTTAGCTGAAAATGTAAATCAGCTAGGATTCGAACTTGGGATCTCGGCAACCGACCACCAAATCCTTTGCCACTTGCTTTAGGGACGGTCGGTGTTTAGTGATTGTTACTCAGAATGCTGCATAGCTATATAAGAAGGTCAGGATTCGATTCTTGTTTTCGCATGTCGAAGTTGGGGCTTGAGCCTCTTTTCGATTAATTTCTTGGATAATAGATCAGTATAGATACTAAAATGCCTACGAAAGCATAGAATTTAAGCTTAAAAAGTTGGCATTAATTAACTATGCGAATAATTTGCGCACTGGAATTAGCAACTTGCTTTTTTATTCTGTTAAATTTTGCAGCATCTATTAGTACGTAAGAGTCACATGATCATTAGTGGAAGTTTATTTGACCTCTCTTATTTTGAATATGTAGAGCAATTTAAGGGCATTTGATATCCTTGATAATTGTACTGACATTATTAAAAGCTGAGGGGAAAAAAAAAAAAAAAAGTGGGTACAAAATTGCAATGGGTCAAATATTAAGTATTACATTTTTGTACTCAAAATTATCACATCACGGTCATACTCGTATATCATAATACAAAAGCTAACTCATTAATTACTGTATTTTGGGGCGCACTATAAGGTGCGTGTAGCATTACTAAGTATGTTTAGGTTATTGCACTAATCTTGTTGATTATTCAAACAGACGTTTTCTTTTGGATTAGATGATAAGTTACTGACCAATTCATTACAGTTGACAGAATATTAAAAAGAAGGAAAAAAAAAAAAAAAAAAAAAAAAGTTCTAGGAATTATCCGTGAATCCTGGGATTAGTTGATAGAGGTGAGCAAGCATGCTAAAGTTGGAATCTTTATATATAGGATTTAAAAATTCTAAGAGCTATAATAAATTTTAATTTCTTGTACCATATTTTGAAGCGTCCAATCCTTGGTAAGTTTACAGCTCAACTCTCTGGGATTGATCCAAAATAATATGAGTGGTCTACTTTATTATTATTTTTTTTTTCAAAGTAAAAGGTGGGCAAGTTTTTGTCAAGATCTTAATTACTTCAAAATATTTTTCTTCACTATGTAGATTATTGGCCCAAATGAAAATTTTATGATCTGTTCTTATATTACTTGTGACTCGATCTTTGGCGCTAATTATAATTGCGAATAGTTAAAATGTGTATGGAAATAATATTTTTAGATATTGATTATGATTTGTCACTGTAGGATAAAAGAACTTTTTAATAAAATTATACTATATTGGATATTGTCCAAATCAATCATTACATGCTATATGTGTTAAATGATAAAAACTATATGGGTCGAGAAAATTCGGACAAAACTAGATCAACGATCGGATTTCACACTAACAATTTAAATAGTAAAATTAAACTATATGCGATTATTTTTTAATTTTAAATAATTTATTTTAAAAGAATATATGAAATTTCTCAATGATTTCAATATTTACTTTAAATATATAAATTTTAAATTTAAATATTAATTGAATTTTTTTTTTTGAAATTTGGTTTAAGACCGCATCTAGCCGGATTCGAATTTTTTTTAAAAAAATCCTATTTTAAATTGTTTCTGAATTTGGACGTAATATGTTGTCGGAAATTTAAAATTCGAGTAAGGTAATATTCCTTATCACTTCTGTAAATAAATATATAAATAATATATAGAGTATAATAAATTAGACAAGGTTAGTTACAAATTCTATGTTTATTTTAATGCATGTTGTCACCTTAATTTAGATGGATCACACTAATAAGTAAAGATGGTCAACGAAATTCTATAGTTGTTGACCCAGTCATATTTATTTGGACTTACATGCCAATTATATAAATATTCCTTCTTTTTTTTTTTAGTATACAATGTAACGTTGTTTAACAAAATTTTGATTAAATAGTATTGTTATCGAAAATATTATGTTTAAATAAAATTTTTAACAAATATTACATCAAAAGTTTTACTTTTAGAACTTGAAATATTCTTTTACCTCTAGAGATCTCTATGGATACAGATATTGAAAATTTTATCCGAACCCAGATTCAAACGGAGTGGATTTGCCTAATGCTAAACGAATATAGTTTTAAATATGGATATGGAAAACGAAAACCCAACGGATTTGAATTCGTGCACGGTAGATATATATCAAAATCAGTTGTATCACATTAATGGTGATGTGAAAATCAAAGTCAAAACATCTCAGAAGACAGACTCCGGACTTAGACTCTGACACCGTATAATTCAAAAGAGTAAAACATATCTATTCTACTACATTAAAGGAGAATTTCGGGACAAAAAGGTGACACGTGTTCTCCCCCCCTATCATTCAAAAGAGTAAAAAATATCTTCTATTCTTCTATTCTACTACATTAAAGGAGGATTTGGGGACAAAAAGGTGACACGTGTCCCCTCCCCCCTCCAAAACCCTCCTTTACTCTCTCTCCCTCTATATATATATATATATATATATATATATATAAAATTTAAAATTTTGATACTTTCAAATTTTAAAGTTTTAAATTTTAAATTTTATATTTTAAATTTCAATTTTAGCTTATAATATTTATTTTCAAATTTTAAACTTCAAAATTTAAAATTTTAAATATCTAAATTCTATGAAATTAATTAATTAATTTTATTAATAATACGGGTAATAATATGCATAATAAATCGTGTAATAAAATCTAACCTAATAGATGCAATTTAAATTTCGTAAAATATCGCTGTATAAAAAAATACAGAATTTAAATTTCAAGACTAAAATTTTAGAAATATAGTGTATATGTGTATATTTATAATTAATTTTATTAAACAATTTCTTTTACAATTTTATTTTACTTCTATTTATTGATTTTAATTTTTAAAATTATTTTGATAGATTTATCTCAAATTCTTTTCATATAAATTTTTATAAAATAAATTATTGTATAAATTTACTTTGCGCATATACCAATTTTAATGACTTTTATTTAAATAGATTTAACTATTAAATTATTTTTATATAATTTTTATTTAATTAATAATTGACTTATAAAACTATATAAAAATATTATAAAAATATTTTTATATCCGCAGCATCGCGCGGGTATCTCACTAGTTTCAGAATTATTCTTAACAAAATCTGCAATTTAAAAGTTCGGTTTAACAAAATCGCCATGGAATTTAACAGGAAAAGTTTATTGCATAATGTGGCATAGTTGGAGTCCATGTACACTTTTTTTTTCTTTTTTTTTTTCCGCTGTGGTTTGTACAATCTTTCAAGGAAAAACTTCAAAAACCCACCTTGTAGTTTTAATTTTTTTCACTTTAATATTCTGTAAAATTGTATGATCTGTATCCAAACAGCTTAAAAATGAAGCTGTGAAATTTTTTTATAGTTACAGAATTTTGTATTTTATTTAGACTAAAATCATAGAATAAAAATTTCATGAATTTTTTTAACTATGCATCCAAGGCCTCAATGTGTCAGTCTCGATGACTCATCACTGCTCTCTTTTTATTAGATGGTTAGTGAGCCTGTTGTCAAGGACTTAAAATTTTTCACCCACCTGTCCCTTCGCGATAATCCCTAAACTTAAAGGGAGCGTTGATTTGGAGGTTTTGCTAGACAGAAGCATATGTAGAAAATTTTTTTTTTTTTTTTGAAATAGGTAGCATGCTATTTTTTTTGTTTATTTTATTTAGAAATAAATTTAGCTAGAAATGTGAATCAATTAGAATTTGAATTTGGAACCTCGGATACCAATCATCAAGCCTTTTGCCACTTGCACTAGAGACAGTCGGTATCTGTAGAAGCTGAACGTAGTCCATTGGGAGTTCGTAGTTGTTTGTTTTGGCTTATGATTTCACATCCTGGGACGACCCTCAAGTAATACAACTCAAATTTCTCCGGAAGTTTCTCTCTCGTATACTGCGAGAAGAAATAGACTTGCTCATTTTGCGAAAGAAAGCGAGCTGCAGCGCGGACTTTTGCAAGCAAAAACCGTAAGTTACTGTCAATTGTCACTACTATGCTAACCATTCAAAGAAGAATCCTCTAACAATAACTGACCGTCCCTATAACAAGTGACAAAGGGCTTTGTCGTTGGTACCTGAAGTTCCAAATTCGAATCATAGTTGATTCACATTTCTAGCTAAGTTAATTTCTAAATAAAATAAACGAAGCGAGTAGCATGCTACTTATCTCTCAAAAAAAAAAAAAATCCTCTAACAATAGTAGATGAACCTACTGATACTACTATTCACCATTAGGGGTGGAAACGAGCCGAGCTCGAGCGAGCTTACCTCAAGTCAAGCTTGGCTTGAAATTAATTTCGAGCCTAAATTTAGGCTCAAGCTCAGCTTGAAATTAATTTGAGCTGAGCTCGAGCGAGCCTAACTTCGAGTTGAGCGAGCTCGAGCCCTAAACGAGCCGCTTGAAATTCTTAATATCATGCAATCTATAGTTTAATTTTTATAAAACATTATCTAAAATTCGATACAAAAAATATCTAATAGTTCAACATACAAAATGAATGCATGAATACAATATTATAATATTAAAAAAAATTAGGAAAAGCGACTCTGTGAGCGAGTGAAAAAAAGAGAGAGAGAGGGAGCAATTAGAGTAGGATTTTGCTGGTTTGGTTTTGTGGGCCCAATAATCTAAATTCTATATACATATAATTAAAATACATAATATATATTATTTTATATAATTAAAATATATATTATATATAATTATATATAGAGAGAGTTCAACCACTGTACTCTTATTAGTATAGACTTCTTTATATTCATAAGTTTTCGATCGTTAGATTTATACTTTTGACTATTTCTATCTATAAATCATACTATTCATCCACCCATTCAAGCCTAGGGATCACTATCATCTTAATTGTACATCCAACGGCTGAAAATTTATGAGTATAAAGAGGTCTATACTCATAAGAGTATAATAGCCCTAGCCTCTATATATATAGAATTAAGCTACTATACTATTAATAGTACTAACCGCTTGCTATTAGGTTTTCGACCCTTGTATGAAAGGATGTGTAGTCAGGATGATAGTAGCCTACTAGGGTTGAGGAGGTGGCTAGTTGAATAGTATGATCTAACAGATGAAAATAGCCAAAGGGGTAGATCTAACGGCAGAAAACTCGATAGCACCAAACACTTGGTACTATTGATAGTACAGTAGCCGGACTTTATATATATAGATCAATCTAATGGCAGAAAACTTGATAGCACAAAACGATTGGTACTATAGATAGTAGAATAGCCGAACTATATATATAAAGAGAGATATAGAGTCCGGCTACTATATTATCGATAGTACCAAATGCTTAGTACTATCGAATTTTGTGCCGTTAGATCTACTCCTTTGACCATTTCTACTCTTTCCCCACTTCTCTTCCTCCTACTCTACCAGTGTACCCGAAGTTCTTGAATCACCCGAAGGCCTTACTTTAGAGTTAGGCCCGATCTTCTGGCCTTAGTTTAACTTCCGATTACCCGGTAAGGATAAGGTCAGACCTTATCCTTAGGGTTTGGCTAAGTACGCTTGGTTTATTTTAATTGGCCTAAACCAGTTTGGCTAAGGGTAAGGTATGGGTTTTATCTACTTGGTTTGTTTGGGATTACCATTCAATAAAGGCATTCCAGAGTAATAATGGCTAAAATGATTGTAATTACCATTCAATAAAGACGTTCCAGAGTAATAAATCAATCGACTCGTCAGTTGTTAGTCGGACTCGAAAGAACCTACCACTTATCCCGACCGTTTACTCGCTCGGCCGAGCACAAGCTGAGCGCAAGCCGAACTATAAGTCGAGCAAGCTCGAGCCGAGCTTAATTAAAGTTCGGCTCGAACTCGGATTTAAATCTGAACTTTAATTAAAGTTCGGCTCGAACTAATATATATATATCTCTCTCTCTCTCTCTCTCTCTCTCTCTCTCTCTCTCTCTCTCTCAACCTGTCTCGATGATAATAATCGTTTAGGATAATAACGATAGTCAAAAAATCAGAAACCTAGTTGAGAAAAATAATAAAGATTGGTAACCTAATTTATGATATTGGGTCACCCTTGGTGAGTTGGGATCCCCCTGGTAAGTTGAGATTGGCTGATTATAGTAGGACTAGGATGTTAAAAAGTAGGTTCCCAATTTTTGAACTATCGTTTTTTTTACAAAATGATAATTATCATAAGGTCGGATTAAGATATATATATATATATATATATATATAATCAGATGATATAATAATTATCATGGCTGATGAACGATAATCCAAAAGCCGATAACCTACTTCCCTACACGCCAATCCTACTATCACTAGGAAATCCTAACTCAACCACCAATCAACTTATCATACTAGATAGTACACCNAAACTTGATAGCACAAAACGATTGGTACTATAGATAGTAGAATAGCCGAACTATATATATAAAGAGAGATATAGAGTCCGGCTACTATATTATCGATAGTACCAAATGCTTAGTACTATCGAATTTTGTGCCGTTAGATCTACTCCTTTGACCATTTCCACATGATAGATCATACTATTCAACTAACCACCAACTCAATCCTAAAGGATCACTATCATCCTAACCGCACATCCCTTCATCCAATAGCCGAAAACCTAATAGCAAGTAGTCGGTACTATTAATAATATAGTAGACTAATATATATATATATATATATATATATAGAATTAGGCTGGAATACTATTAATAGTAAAACATTTTTTTTGCTATCAAGTTTTTAACCCTTGGATGAAAAATTGTAGGATCAGGATGATATTAGTCGGTTAGAGTTGAATGGTCCCCCTAGGGTTGAGTGGTTCCCACTGGGTTATAGTATTTAATCCAATGGTTAGAAATAATAAAAAGAGTTGATCCAAAGACTAAAAAACTGATAGCAATAATAGGATTTGCTAATAATAGTAGCTCTGTCCAACTCTCTCTCTCTCTCTCTCTCTCTCTCTCTCTCTCTCTCTCTCTCTATATATATATAATCAAGCTCGGCTTGAAATTAATTTCAAGTCTAAATTTAGGCTCAAGCTCGGCTTGAAATTAATTCGAGCCGAGCTCGAACGAGCTGAATATCAAGCCGAACGCGAGTCGAACACGAGCCGGCTCGCTCATTTGCCAGCCCTATTCACCATCCAAGAAAGCTCAGGCTGATTGTTGACTGCTCAGCTAACTAAATAATGAGACCTTGCAGAAATAACTTACCATTAATGTTAGTAAAATCGGTAATAATGAGACCTTACGGAAATAACTTACCATTAGGGTTTGTTTGGTTCATCTATTTTGGGTATGGAATGGGAATCGGTTTGACCAAATCCGGTTAATTTTATTTGGTTCGCATGAATCGGTTTGGGATTCCTATTCCAGACTGGAATAGGAATGGCCCATTAGCCTTCAATTTGATTCCGGTCTTCTAGCCCGGATTGAGATTTCATTCCGGAAGCCCACTAAGTTCTTGAAGCCCATGTGACCATCTCATCCTCCTTCTCTTCACCCCTTTCTCATCAAAAAAAAAAAAAAAAAATCTATTCTCTCTCAAAACCCTATTCCTAACCCACATTAATAAAAAATTTTAAAAATAAATTTGATATTTTTTTTGAAAAACTTATTAGAGAATAGTATTATATTTTTCATAAATTTTAAATAATATAAATTTATATTTGAAAGTAAAATTAGCATTATAGTATCATATAATTTTTTTAGTTTATACGAACCAAACAATGAAATGTGAATAACTCATTCCAATTTTCAATCCACAAATAAACCAAACGTCTTGGGAGATTGGGCCATTCCAATTACCATTCTAATTCATTCCCATTCCATTACACATTACAATTCCACCATTGAACCAAACAAGCCCTTAATGTTTGAAAAATCGGTTGAACTGGTCCGTTGAACTGGCTGGACAATGGAAATAAACCAATGCTCAAGACAGTCCGAGTCAACTCGTAGAATTGTAAGACTTTGAAAGGTGCTGTCAAACTGATCGAACAATACTAATAGAACAGGTTTGAAAAATCAATATCGCATTACTCCCGTTTTTGTTTAAATATTAGCTCACTCTTATTCCACCAGTTTTTAATAAAATAGAATCATATTATTTATTGCTTTGTAATATGTACAATTGAATCGATATTTTATAATTTATGATGTCATATTGGGATCGCCGGTTCCTTAGTAAAACACTAACACTAGTCGAACCAGCGAACCTTGAAGCAGTAACTTCTTTCGTTAATCGTAGGAAATGATTTATTTCAAAATATTGCTTACGATCGTTAAAGAAGGAGACACAAAATGAAATGAAAGAAACAGACCGTAGAATATTCAAAACCTCGCGGATACGCGCCTTCGTCCGTCTCATCTGTCTCTACAAGGTAGAAATTAATCCTAATCAACGATTAGAAAACCACATTTTCCTTATCCTTAGTTAGTTAATTCGGAATTAATACGTGAATTATTCGTGAATTTTTGAATATACGAACTAAACGGTCCATTCCCGTATTTTTTCGAAAAGTTCGGAAAAAAACGCGTCATCTTCCCCAAAAATAATTATTCGCGAATTATTCGCGATTCATGAATAATTCACCCAAAAAAACGGTGCTTGCGGTCGCGGATTTGCAGCCGAAGGTCGCGTCGTCGCCGCTCCTGTCGCCGAACTCGTCCGGGTCGTCGTCGTCATCCCGGCAGATCCGGCCTCATCGTCGACCTCCTCCGCCGCCATGGTCGGCGCCGGGAGCAAGAGCTGTGGTGGCAGCGGCGGCAAATCCGCTCGAGGCCGTCCGCAGAAAAGAGGAAGTGGAAGTGTGGAACAGTGTAAATGTCGGAGCTTTTTGGAGACATACACCATGCGCGGTCCACGAGGCCACTTCGGCCTCGTGGACCGCATGAGAGGGAGGTCCACGGTGGACCTCCCTCTCATTATATATATATATATATA